>NW_024063153.1:647500-969061 GCF_006381635.1 Hibiscus syriacus | reverse complement strand
AAACTTGCCTATGTAAGTACCGATCAGTAATCAGCCTCTTCCACATGGCTTCCCATCATCTTTTAGATATATTTCCATGTCTTTGAATCGGAACTACTTGTAATCCTGTAGGTGGCAGGAATACATTGGCCACTGAGAAACTTTGCGGACAAAAAAGACAGCAGAGCTGTAGACTTGCACCAGAACAAACTGCGAATTGCAGATGATTCTACGGACAGGGTATAAAACTGCAGATGATGGATATGAATTTAATCAATGGATGACAGAAACTTCCTTCAATCAAGGGCAGTGAGTTGTCTTCGAGCACCATGTGTGTTCTGAAAGGATGTACCCATAGAACCGGACCATTTCCGCAAGCAGATTCAATAACTCAATATTTCCAAAATCCAGATCCTTTTCTATGTGTACAACATATGCACATACTGCATAGCTTTATACTAGATTCCCTCAAGCAAAGAAAATGCGATCAATCCCTATTGCTAAACTTCTTTTAATTCTGGTACGAGTGGAGAAAAATGTTACGACTCAAGATGAATACTGCTACTGCAGACACAAATGTACATTTGGCTCACTTTTCTTAGCTGGTAAAATCATTTTTTTAAACTTCTCACCTTAGGAATTATAATAGTTCTACTAACCACTTCTACAAACAATGTCAGATAAATACTTCATCAAGATACCTCACATCAAAATCCACGAGACGTCAAAACCAATTATGGTCTAGCTCTTCAGCACATTCTCAACAGACCATAAGAATATATGGAAATAATTACTTTTTCATCAGTTTTCCAAAATATATTCCAAAATGTAATAATACATAGAACCAATTCCAAGAAAGATATCTAAATAGGTCCTCATTTGGTGCACACCGTACCATTTTATATTATTCCCTAAAACATTTGACCTCCAAGCTTCAAACACGTACACCACCATATGTCAGTGGATGCGAAGGGAACCTCCAGTAAATTTAAGACAATGGTTCTCCTCTTAAGTGTTGCTAGCAAGAGCTCCAATACCTAAAAGCACAGCACGCCTCTAACTTTGCCACACCATACATCATATGCCACAACGCATAAATCAAGAATAAGAGCTAATAAAAGCACACAAAAGGGCAGCTCCTGAATGCTTTAAACAATATGCTTCTAAAGCATGAGGCCATTCTCATTATCCAATTGAATGTCTATATCATTTGAGAGAAGAATCCATTCACACATTCTTTTCCTGACAAAACTCCAACTTATAACACCCTGAATTACATGTCAAAACTGCACACAACTTTGAAGGAATAGCATGCACTCGAAATTTGATTCAACTCCCAACAATGTCCATAAAGTGACTGTTAGAAGCTAGTCGAACCATATCCATCCCCACAGACTTTTTCTCCCAGGTCAAACTCTCAGAATGCATATATCCAGAACCAAAATATAACTGCAAATAATATCCCATTTATTTTACATAGAAAATAATACACTCAAGATCAACATATCCACCTTCGATGATATTCACCAAATGGTAACTTCCATTTTCAAGAGAAAATGCCCTCCAACAAAAACACTAGTATTCAAGTGCTGCATAAGATAACCTAGTAAATAAAATAATTTACTAAGACAAAGACATACATTTATGTCTAATGGACGCTACATTATCTTTCTGCACAAGACAAAATGTCATTGCAGCGTTCTATGATCTATCAAAGACGATGGTTCCGGAATTTTGCCAAATAGGTCAAAAAAGTAGCATGTATATTAACGTGTAAGTACTTTCCTATCCAAAAAACCAAAAGCTTCATTCATGCAGTCGTAAACTTCAAATTGACCCCAGATTAACTACCTTATTTAGGGGGCAACATTTCTACCTAAAGTAGCATTAGCTACATTATTTCTGACACAAGACAAAACATCATTGCAGCCTTCTATGATCTACTATCAAGACAGATGGTTCCAGGAATTTTGCCGAATAGGTCAAAAGGGTAGGGTAGATGTATGTTACATGT
Source organism: Hibiscus syriacus (assembly GCF_006381635.1). NCBI lineage: Eukaryota > Viridiplantae > Streptophyta > Magnoliopsida > Malvales > Malvaceae > Hibiscus > Hibiscus syriacus. The sequence goes on along the minus strand of NW_024063153.1, from coordinate 967,068 downwards.
AGGTAGTAACCAAAGCTTCGTCATGGCTGTAAACTTCAAATGGACCCAAGATTAACTACCTTATTAGGGGGGCAGAATTTATACCTAAGTAGCATTAGTTATATTCAAGTAGCACAGTTCATAAAATAAATAAACAACAATAAAAAATGATGATGAAAATTGACCCAACAGAAGAAAAATTATCATATACGGTTCAGTATAAGGAGTAACACTTCCACTACCAACGAAAAGAAACAACACAGAATCTTATATAAGACTTAACATGACTAATGTATTAGATAAAAATTACTGATTTGGCAGGCAAATATAGAGGATGAACTCCACATTGTCCAATATTTTGCACTTCCAAATGGAGCAACAATTTCAACCTTTCTTCCGTCATGCAAAAACTCTCCTAGCGACGTGTAGTGCGAGGCTTCTCCCAAGTCCCAGGACGAGACCATGAAAAGGACCATTATCAAAGCAGCCTGTTAAGTAAAAAAGTGTTAATTGGGAAAAAAAATCCCAACGTATTAGATTTATGCTCAACAAATAATCAAACAAGAAGATGAGTATAGATCAGATGAGCCCCATATCCTTCATATGATGCAGGAAATGCCCCCTCTGAACTGTTGAATTTCATTCCATATGGTCCACCTTGAGCCACCATTATCAAGACATTGAGATTAGAAGCAACATAAAACAATGATGCTCTATAGTGAATACATGATAAACTAAACCATTGTTTATGAACTCTAGACAAAAGAGAAAATTATAGTTACCATCATACAATTGTGCAGACCAAAAGTGAAGGCAAAAAACAGGAATCGTGAATGCAGGTTTAATGGAATCCAAAAAATGCACCTGACCATTTGAACTTCAGACTTTTCACAAGAAGGTCCCAAGTTGTAAGCCTCATAATTTTAAAAGAGGAAGGGTGTTATGGACCACATCTATTCAAGGAAAGGCCATTATATAAGTTCGATTTTCTATTTAAGGCTTAGGTTGTGATTTTATTTCCTTCCTTAGGTTCTTGATTATGCTTTTTATTTCAGTTTATTTATTTCCTTTTAACAATAGGTTCCTCTTATGTAATGAAACTTGTCCTTATTTAAAGGGGACTAATGAAGTAAGAAAGCCCTACGTCAGATTAAAAAAAATAGATCTTGTTCTCTCTCTCTAAGTAGTCCTGTGGTTTCAGTCTCCCTCCGAAAAGCTGAATCATAATCCAAACATGAGATCATAAGATAGCACAGAGGGGGAAGGGTAACGAACTCCATTACATTCTACTGGTCTTGGTAGGAAAGATTATAAAATTTGTCAGACGGTATAGAAATTTTGGAGACACAAAGTGTGGAAAGTAACCAGCCATAATATAAGTAGATCATACCAGCAGCCAAGGTCTACCATCTACAACGGAAAGTTCTGCACGCAGCTTTTCAACTTCACGTGCCATGGAGACCATGTCTTCTCCATTGCTTGTCTCTGCTCCATCAGCTCACTATTTGCCTTCTTTTCATAATCAATGGCATTCCTATTAAATATATTTTTAATTTAGCATTTAAATAATAACTGGATATATGAATTATTAGCACTGGAAGTTAAACTCTCACAGAAACTTCCATTTGTTTGAATTTTTTAAAAAGAAAAAATAAGTGAAAAAGGTAAGGTATGTACCTTGCACGCATCAATCCTGGTGCAGGCCATCAATTTCTGCTCTTAAAACATATATCTGTTGATTATCTGCTTGCAGCCTGGCCACATCTTGCTTGAGAGTCTGAACTTGGCCAGTTAGTTTTCCTGCTTAAAATTATTTAGTTTTCGAACTTCTGCACGGAGTTGCACAGCCTCCTTCTTCAGTGGCTCATTTGCACGGAGATCTGCCTCCAGCTTCAAGCCTCTGTCAATAAGTGCCCTCGAGTGCAGCTCTTGCTCAGCACGAATGTCACCAATGACGAGATTCAAACGGTGAATTTCATCTTTCGCAGCACAAAGCTCTTGTTGTATAGCCATTCGATCTTCTGCCAGCCTGCTGTTATCACTCAAAAGCCTCCGCATTTCTGCATGTTGCATCTCAATTCTTCCTCCAGCAACGCAGGATGAGGAGGTCGCTGTGGCGGAGAGGACCACGGTGGAAAGTCTTTCAAGGAGGAAATCCACGCCTGTCGATGAAGGCCTCACGAGGAATGCGGTGTCTGCCAGCCATTTTAAATAACTCTGGGGAAATACAACACAATAAAATAATCTTTGGTCAGCTTTTATGAATATTTGAATTGTTTTTAAATCAGCAAATATTTGAATTATTTTTAAATCACTTTATGAATACTGTGCCGATGAAAGAAATAGTATACACTCGCAGCATTTTCACACAAAAACTGTTAATCAAAACCTCATGAAATTTATGTGGTCTATTTCCAAGAGGAAAAAGATACATTAACCATATGGCAAGTGGCAACTGGATCCAAAGATGTTCCATTGTTGATAACCAGAACAAAAAGAGCTAAATTAAAAATCAGAAGCACCAAGAGGAAAAGGATACATTAACCATTGCCTGGATTGGACCCCCACCAATACCAGGAGAAAAAAAAAGAAAAAAAATTGAATCCCGTTGGTTCTATAAAATATCCACATCTGAAACCTAGAAACCAATTCCATTAAAACTTGAAATTTCTAATCATATTTCCGATTTTGCAATATTAAGTTCTCTTCTAAATATATAAAAATTAAAAAAGACGCGAGGAAGAGTTAGAAGATCAAAACCATGCATTTAGAAAATAGCTAAAAAAACCTTTGAATCCCCAATGTAAACAGTGAAAAAACCATTATTTCGTCGTACTTGAGCAATTGAGCGGGGGTCTCGCTTCTTCTCTTTGATTCAAATCTGATTAGCCTGCACAGCCAAAACAGTGAATTAGAAGAAAAAAACTAACAGCTCAAGAAGAAGAACTTTTTAAGAAACATCCGAGTTTCTGTTAATGTTACTGGAAGAATAATAAAAACGGAAAATGAATATGATTAAAACCTGAGAATACAAAACGAACGATTAGGGTTTGTTAAAAGGACTTGATCGAAATGGTATAAAACCATTTTTTTCCTCTGAGATGAGCAGCAGCTAGCTTAGAGTCGGTCACACGCGAACAAGTTATAATTGGGTAAACTAGACCCAATGTCACTCTCGTTTGTTTTTCATCTTATTTTAATCACTGATCTTTTAATATTTATTTTGATCACTTAGGTTATCAATTTATTATAATTTGATCATTGAACTGTTAACTCTCCTCACTCATTTAGCAGAAGTTTGTCATGGCACGGAAATAAAATTCTGTTTTCTCTAAATGAAACCTTAATTTAATTGACATCTTCGTTATTTTTAACGAAAAAGTTGGCTAAAAATTACGGGTTGGAGTAGCAACCATGCAATAACATGGCAACAATTGATTTAAAAGAGTAATCCTCAAGAAACTATACATTTCGTAGCAAAGGAAAACACGAAACATGAAATTCAGGTAGCACTTCAAAAATTCTAAAGAAAGTAAAATATCCAAGTTTCAACAATGGATTATCAGTCTAACTGAGGTATGGATTTCGCTCGGATGAATTAAGTAAGCTTTATCTTCATCGAGCCGATTCTTCTCCTCGGGATCTTTCGGTTTCACTTTCTTTTTCTCTTCCAATATATATTTAAAAGTTCACGCTGCTGTTGTTGGATATATGAACTGCAAAACTACACCGTTAGCACTGACTGAAAATATAAACAGTAATTAAGAAGAACAGATTCGTAAACCGTGTCGTGTAAGAACCACTGCCTTAGAAACGAATTCGCCTCGATGTGTGTAATCGCTGCAGTAGGCGGACCGTCCCCCGAGGTTAACACGGTCGCTCCGAATTCCGTACACCCGAAACCGGAGTGGACTGCTGGTGGTATTGCACTTCTGATCGAAAGCACTCAGAGAGAACTCACAGAGAGAACTTTAGAAAACACTTTGGTAAGTGAATTGTAATGTTTTGGAGTGAGTTGAGAAGCTGATATAGCTCTCTATTTATAGGCTAGAAATAGGGTTAAAGTCGTCCATAAAATTTCAGGATTAAACCTCTTATTTGTAACAGCTGAAACGACTAGATGAACCTGACTCAGAAATAGTCCAGGTTCATTGTATCATTATTCAGCTGTTATAACTCCCGAAATTATATCATGTAACCCTGGAATTAAATCAAATAACTCCTGTAACTCCTGATATTAACAGCTTGTCTCCTCTGTACAAAGCTGTAAATCAGTCCAGGTACATCTTAACGTTTCTGATTTAATTTAGAATAAACTGTTTAATTTCTGATAAAAAATAATTCAGCTGTTATTATTTGAAATTCAAACAGTCCTCAGCAGCCTATAAATCAGTTGATATCTTTCACATTTCCATTTGTTTCTTTCAAAGAGAAATTCCTCAAGAATTTTCTCTAAAAGATAGTATCCCGCGCGACGTGTCGAAGACACGTATTACCACGACCACGACCACGACCTCGACCTCGACCTCGACCTCGACCACGACCACGACCACGAGCCGAGCCGAGCCGAGCCGAGCCGTGTCGTGCCGAGCCGAGACGAGACGGACGGACGGCGGCGGCGGTGCGCGAGAGCCCCCCTTGTTCTCTATCACTCAACAAGGAAGTGGAATGTCAAGCCTTAAATACCATTCCCAATAGTGTTTCCAACACTATGTGGGATTGAGCATTACCACATTCCCCCACTAATGCGAAAGAAATCTTCTGAAACTCGAAAACAAGCTTTCCAGAAGAGTAATAGCGAGATTAGTTTGCTTAAGCACTAGTGAACATATCTGGAACTAGTACATAGTGATGATGAGCAATCCTTCTCTTAGATAAGTGAAACTAGTCTGGAACTTTCTAAGATCAGGGTAAACTCATAACACACAACTAACCCCTTCATCCACCTGAGTCCTCGATGTGTAAGATATATATATACAAAAGTATATATTTGGCCATCTTACCTCAGGATTCTAGTAGTGTGCTAGAAAAATAGCCCAACATTTTTCATAGAAGGCGGCTAAACCCTTCTCACTTACATAGGTTATTTCATCAAGTTTATCTCAACATAAACCACCCTTTAAAAAGGAATATGAAATAATTAAGAGCTTTTATAATAGCTCAACCTCACAAAGGGTATGGTGACTTTTTTCAAGTTCATTATAAATGAACCACCCAAACTCTGGGCTAAGAAGTCATTAAGAATAAATATTCAACCTCATTTATCGGTAAATTCAATAAGTCCTTCTCACTAGAACCATCCAAATACTTGGATTTGAATTTATTAAGAGTTTAACAAACTCAACCTTTCTGTCGGTAAGTTCATCATTTCCTACCCACTCACTCTGGGTTATGAACTTATTAAGAATAGATATTCAGCCAAAATCGGTAAATTCAAGTCTTTCTCACTAAGACCACCCAAAGCCTAGGCTATGAATTTATTAAGAGCAATTAAGCTCATCCTGGGCATGCACATTATTCTCATAGGGATAGGCATAGGAATGTGCACTATGAGTCTTTCCATGGTTTCGTTTGACCACATGGAACTTAGATAACTAAGTTGGGTATCCACCATGAATTCCTCAACCAATGGCTTTAGACCCATCCCCCTCGACGAATCTAGGACCAGCTTCCGACTTAACCCTTTGGTAAGTGGATCTGCTAGGTTCCTTTCCGACTTCACATACTCTAAAGAGAGCACTCCATTCTTTATCAAGTGTCTAACTGATTCATGTCTTATGCGAATGTGTCTTTTCTTACCATTGTAAGCTTGGTTCTTAGCCACACATATCGCAGCTTGTGAATCACACAACAATGAAACTGGAGGAGTCGGTCTTCCCCACAACGGAATATCTGCTAACAAGCTTCTGAGCCACTCGGCTTCTTGCCCAGCTAGGTCAAGAGCTATAAACTCTGACTCCATGGTAGAACGAGCAATACAAGTCTGCTTTGATGATTTCCACGAGATCGCTGCTCCACCCAAAGTAAAAACATACCCGCTCGTAGAGCTTACCTCATCATTATCAGAAACCCAGTTGGCATCACAATATCCTTCCAATACCGCAGGAAAGCCAACAAACTCAAGTTTCCAATTCACAGTACCCTTAAGATACTTCAGTAAGCGTTTAAGCGCAATCCAGTGCTCACCACTCGGATTATGTATATCTACTTAGTCTACTCACAGCATAAGCAATATCAGGCCGAGTATAGTTCATTAAGAACATTAAACTTCCGATTAATTTAGCATATTCAGTTTGGGAAACACTACTTCCTTTATTCTTAACTAGATGTATGCTAGGGTCATAAGGAGTTCGAACAGGGACGACATCAAAACTGTCAAATTTCTTAGCACTTTCTCTTATAATGTGCTTGACATAAAGAAAATCCCTTCTCAGTTTTGGTAATTTTGACTCCTAAGATTACATCTACTTCTCCCAAATCTGTCATCTCAAACTTAGTGGACAAGAAATTTTTAACTTTGTTAATGGACTCAATGTTAGAACTGAAATCAACATGTCGTCAACATAAAGACTTATGATAACATTCAGTTTCAAACATCTTCGAATACACACAAGCATCCGAACCATTCACAACAAAACCAAAACTAAGAATAGTTTTATGAAATTTCTCATACCACTGTTTAGGAGCCTGCTTAAGTCCATAGAGTGACTTTTTGAGTCTACAAACTTTGCCTTCCATACAGGTGCCTCAAAACCTAGTGGCTGCTCCATGTAAATCTCCTCATCTAGATCCCCATTCAGAAAGCAGTCTTAACATCCATTTGATGTACCTGCAACTTATGAATAGAGGCTAGTGCAAATAATGCACGAATCGTTGAGATTTTTGTAACGGGAGAGTATGTATCAAAGTAGTCTAAACCAACCTTTGAGTGAACCCTTTGACGACTAACCTTGCCTTGTATCGCTGAATCGAACCATCTGGCCTTAGTTTCTTCCGGAAGACCCATTTGTTGGAGATTGGTTTGAATCCCTTAGGCAAGTCAACTAATTCCCAAGTATGATTAGACATTATCGATTCTAGTTCATCATTAACAGCGCTTTTCCAAAACTAGCATCGATAGATCTTATAGCTTCTTCAAAAGTTTTAGGATCCTCATCTAATAGAAAAATTTGAGCTATAGGATCTGAAATGAAGTCTAAATCATTTATCTCAGAAATAAAGGAAGTAATAAATCTGGTCCAAAAGAGGTTTCAACTCTTTGCCTTTTACTTCTTCTAGGCTCAAAATCATTTTGTTCAGAAGACCTAGCAGGTTTACTAGAAGAAGTTAATGGAATATATTCTATTTGTGTTTCAATATTTATTCTCGGTTCCTTTAAAGGAAAAGTATTTTCAAAGAAAACAGCATCTCTGATTCACAAATAGAATAATCTTGTAAAGCATGAATCTGTATGCAGCACTATTCGTAGCATACCCTATAAACACTGCATCAACGGTTTTAGGTCCGATGGTGAACTTCTTAAGTCTGGCAAGCCCACTTTAGCCAGACACCCCCACACTTTCAGGTATTGTAATTAGGAGCGTATCCTTTCCACAATTCATATGGGGTAGAATCTAATTTCTTATGAGGAACTCGGTTCAAGATATGAGTTGCCGATAGAATGGCCTCCCCCACATGTTATCAGATAACCCAAACTTATTAGTAAAGAATTCATCATCTCTTTTAAAGTTCTATTTTTCCTTTCGGCTATACCATTCTGTTGAGGAAAATAGGGGGCTGATGTTTCATGAATTATGCCATTCTTTTCACAAATATCTTTTAAGAAATTAGATCCATATTCACCACCTCTATCAGATCTAACTCGTTTGATTCTCCTATCTAACTGATTTTCAACTTCTGCCTTATAAATAAGAAAGAAGTTTTCAGCTTCATCTTTAGTTCTTAGGAGATAAACTTTTGTATATCTTGAATAATCATCTACAAAAGTTATAGTAGTGTTTTCCTCCTTTACTTTCAGTGTTTCTAAAATCTGCTAGATCAGTATGAATGAGTTCTAACAGTTCAGTCTTTCTATTAGAAACAGTCTTAAAGTGAGGTTTAGTATGCTTAGCTTCTACACAAATCTCACATTTATTAAAGCTAGTTGTGTCTAGTTTAGGCAGAACATTCATATTCATTAATTTCTTTAAAGCATGAATATTCACGTGTCCTAATCTAGCATGCCACATATCAATGGATTCAACAATATAAGCAGAAGTGGTAGCTTTATTTTCATTAAATTGAGTTTCTATGACAAATAAATCATTGCTTAAAAACCCTTTCCCCACATAATCACCATTTCGGGAAAGTACAAGTTTATCTGCCTCAAAAACTAACTTAATGCCTGCCTTATTCAGAAGCCCACCACTTATCAAATTTCTACGCAAGGCAGGTACATACAGAACATTATTTAAAGCCAGAGTTTTACCAGAAGTCAGCTTGAGTAAAACCTTGCCTTTGCCTAGCACTTCAGAGCTGCTAGAGTTCCCCATGTACACACGTTCACCAGTGTTTCCATCCTCGAACTCAGTGAAAACTCCTTCCTTGCGCAGAAATGCTTCGAAGCGCCAGTGTCAACTACCCATTCTGAACTGTTCTCCACCAGATTAACTTCTGAGACCACCGCAGCAATGATCATCATCTTCTTCTACAACGTGCATCTGTGGCTTGTTGTCATTCTGGCGGTCTGAGCGGTGTTGGCATTGGTAAGCCTTGTGGCCAGGTAAACCGCAGACATAACACTTGAACGTCTTTCCTTCCGGTTTGGCCTTTCCTGACTTCTTGAAGTTGGTAGCCTTCTGTGGTTTCGTCTTTTTGTCTTGATTCCCACGTTTCATGATCTTCTTAAATTTGGACTCAACCAAGTTAGCTCTAAAAGATAAATTACTCATAGAATTAGTAAGCTTATCTTTTAAACGGTTGGCTTCTTCAATCTTCATATGGCCCACAAGTTCTTCAAGCGAAATGTCTCTCTTCTTATGCTTAAGAGAGTTACGGTAATCGGACCAGGACTTGGGCAGTTTCTCAATGAGTACATTGGCTTGCAGCACCTCACACATTTGCATCCCTTCAGCGATGATGTCAGCGACTAAGTTCTCATAGTCATGGACTTGATCCATTATTGGCTTGTCGTCTGTCATCTGGAATTTGAGCCATTCGCCGACAACGTACTTCTTGATCCCCGCATCATCCGCACCATACTTCTTGTCGAGAGTGTCCCATATTGCCTTGGCACTCTTTTCTCTAAGGAACATATCAAATAGTTTATTGACATGTGGCTGAGCAGATGTCCTCGTACCGTCTTGTTATCCTTCTCGAATTTCTCGTAAGTAGCGAGAGCGGCGGCGGCAGTTGCTAAGGCATCATCATTGAGGACCGCATCAGCATCATTACCAACAGCTGGGTTGGCGGCATGGTAGGTGGTGGCTTGAGCAACACGTAATCAAGATCAAGTTGCTCGAAGAATATAAGAATTCTTTGGGACCACCTTCTATAGTTCTTTCCATCAAGTGCATCGAGCTTGGAAAGATCGGGAATGAGTTTGCTCAAAGGTCGACATGATTGCAGTTTATGGGAATTCGTTTCTAAATTGTTGGATATATGAACTGCAAAACTACACCGTTGCACTGACTGAAAATATAAACAGTAATTAAGAAGAACAGATTCGTAAACCGTGTCGTGGTAAGAACCACTGCCTTAGAAACGAATTCGCCTCGATGTGTGTAATCGCTGCAGTAGGCGGACCGTCCCCCGAGGTTAACACGGTCGCTCCGAATTCCGTACACCCGAAACCGGAGTGGACTGCTGGTGGTATTGCACTTCTGATCGGAAAGCACTCAGAGAGAACTCACAGAGAGAACTTTAGAAAACACTTTGGTAAGTGAATTGTGAATGTTTTGGAGTGAGTTGAGAAGCTGAATATAGCTCTCTATTTATAGGCTAGAAATAGGGTTAAAGTCGTCCATAAAATTTCAGGATTAAACCTCTTATTTGTAACAGCTGAAACGACTAGATGAACCTGACTCGAAATAGTCCAGGTTCATTGTATCATTATTCAGCTGTTATAACTCCCGAAATTATATCATGTAACCCCTGGAATTAATCAAATAACTCCTGTAACTCCTGATATTAACAGCTTGTCTCCTCTGTACAAAGCTGTAAATCAGTCCAGGTACATCTTAACGTTTCTGATTTAATTTAGGAATAAACTGTTTAATTTCTGATAAAAAATAATTCAGCTGTTATTATTGAAATTCAAACAGTCCTCACAGCCTATAAATATCAGTTGATATCTTTCACATTTTCCATTTGTTTCTTTCAAAGAGAAATTCCTCAAGAATTTTCTCTAAAAAGATAGTATCCGCGCGGACGTGTCGAAGACACGTATTACCACGACCACGACCACGACCTCGACCTCGACCTCGACCACGACCACGACCACGAGCCGAGCCGAGCCGAGCCGAGCCGTGTCGTGCCGAGCCGAGACGAGACGGACGGACGGCGGCGGCGGTGCGCGAGAGCCCCCCTTGTTCTCTATCACTCAACAAGGAAGTGGAATGTCAAGCCTTAAATACCATTCCCAATAGTGTTTCCAACACTATGTGGGATTGAGCATTACCAACATTCCCCCACTAATGCGAAAGAAATCTTCTGAAACTCGAAAACAAGCTTTCCAGAAGAGTAATAGCGAGATTAGTTGCTTAAGCACTAGTGAACATATCTGGAACTAGTACATAGTGATGAGCAATCCTTCTCTTAGATAAGTGAAACTAGTCTGGAACTTTCTAAGATCAGGGTAAACTCATAACACACAACTAACCCCTTCATCCACCTGAGTCCTCGATGTGTAAGATATATATATACAAAAGTATATATTTGGCCATCTTACCTCAGGATTCTAGTAAGTGTGCTAGAAAAATAGCCCAACATTTTTCATAGAAGGCGGCTAACCCTTCTCACTTACATAGGTTATTTCATCAAGTTTTCTCAACATAAACCACCCTTTAAAAAGGAATATGAAATAATTAAGAGCTTTTATAATAGCTCAACCTCACAAAGGGTATGGTGACTTTTTTCAAGTTCATTATAAATGAACCACCCAAACTCTGGGCTAAGAAGTCATTAAGAATAAATATTCAACCTCATTTATCGGTAAATTCAATAAGTCCTTCTCACTAGAACCATCCAAATACTTGGATTTGAATTTATTAAGAGTTTAACAAACTCAACCTTTCTGTCGGTAAGTTCATCATTTCCTACCCACTCACTCTGGGTTATGAACTTATTAAGAATAGATATTCAGCCAAAATCGGTAAATTCATCAAGTCTTTCTCACTAAGACCACCCAAAGCCTAGGCTATGAATTTATTAAGAGCAATTAAGCTCATCCTGGGCATGCACATTATTCATCATAGGGATAGGCAGTAGGAATGTGCACTATGAGTCTTTCCATGGTTTCGTTTGACCACATGGAACTTAGATAACTAAGTTGGGTATCCACCATGAATTCCTCAACCAATGGGCTTTAGACCCATCCCCCTCGACGAATCTAGGACCAGCTTCCGACTTAACCCTTTGGTAAGTGGATCTGCTAGGTTCCTTTCCGACTTCACATACTCTAAAGAGAGCACTCCATTCTTTATCAAGTGTCTAACTGATTCATGTCTTATGCGAATGTGTCTTTTCTTACCATTGTAAGCTTGGTTCTTAGCCACACATATCGCAGCTTGTGAATCACACAACAATGAAACTGGAGGAGTCGGTCTTCCCCACAACGGAATATCTGCTAACAAGCTTCTGAGCCACTCGGCTTCTTGCCCAGCTAGGTCAAGAGCTATAAACTCTGACTCCATGGTAGAACGAGCAATACAAGTCTGCTTTGATGATTTCCACGAGATCGCTGCTCCACCCAAAGTAAAAACATACCCGCTCGTAGAGCTTACCTCATCATTATCAGAAACCCAGTTGGCATCACAATATCCTTCCAATACCGCAGGAAAGCCAACAAACTCAAGTTTCCAATTCACAGTACCCTTAAGATACTTCAGTAAGCGTTTAAGCGCAATCCAGTGCTCACCACTCGGATTATGAGTATATCTACTTAGTCTACTCACAGCATAAGCAATATCAGGCCGAGTATAGTTCATTAAGAACATTAAACTTCCGATTAATTTAGCATATTCAGTTTGGGAAACACTACTTCCTTTATTCTTAACTAGATGTATGCTAGGGTCATAAGGAGTTCGAACAGGGACGACATCAAAACTGTCAAATTTCTTTAGCACTTTCTCTATATAATGTGCTTGACATAAAGAAATCCCTTCTCAGTTTTGGTAATTTTGACTCCTAAGATTACATCTACTTCTCCCAAATCTGTCATCTCAAACTTAGTGGACAAGAAATTTTTAACTTTGTTAATGGACTCAATGTTAGAACTGAAAATCAACATGTCGTCAACATAAAGACTTATGATAACACATTCAGTTTCAAACATCTTCGAATACACACAAGCATCCGAACCATTCACAACAAAACCAAACTAAGAATAGTTTTATGAAATTTCTCATACCACTGTTTAGGAGCCTGCTTAAGTCCATAGAGTGACTTTTGAGTCTACAAACTTTGCCTTCCATACCAGGTGCCTCAAAACCTAGTGGCTGCTCCATGTAAATCTCCTCATCTAGATCCCCATTCAAGAAAGCAGTCTTAACATCCATTTGATGTACCTGCAACTTATGAATAGAGGCTAGTGCAAATAATGCACGAATCGTTGAGATTTTTGTAACGGGAGAGTATGTATCAAAGTAGTCTAAACCAAACCTTTGAGTGAACCCTTTGACGACTAACCTTGCCTTGTATCGCTGAATCGAACCATCTGGCCTTAGTTTCTTCCGGAAGACCCATTTGTTGGAGATTGGTTTGAATCCCTTAGGCAAGTCAACTAATTCCCAGTATGATTAGACATTATCGATTCTAGTTCATCATTAACAGCGCTTTTCCAAAACTAGCATCGATAGATCTTATAGCTTCTTCAAAAGTTTTAGGATCCTCATCTAATAGAAAAATTTGAGCTATAGGATCTGAAATGAAGTCTAAATCATTTATCTCAGAAATAAAGGAAGTAATAAAATCTGGTCCAAAAGAGGTTTCAACTCTTTGCCTTTTACTTCTTCTAGGCTCAAAATCATTTTGTTCAGAAGACCTAGCAGGTTTACTAGAAGAAGTTAATGGAATATATTCTATTTGTGTTTCAATATTTATTCTCGGTTCCTTTAAAGGAAAAGTATTTTCAAAGAAAACAGCATCTCTTGATTCACAAATAGAATAATCTTGTAAAAGCATGAATCTGTATGCAGCACTATTCGTAGCATACCCTATAAACACTGCATCAACGGTTTTAGGTCCGATGGTGAACTTCTTAAAGTCTGGCAAGCCCACTTTAGCCAGACACCCCCACACTTTCAGGTATTGTAAATTAGGAGCGTATCCTTTCCACAATTCATATGGGGTAGAATCTAATTTCTTATGAGGAACTCGGTTCAAGATATGAGTTGCCGATAGAATGGCCTCCCCCACATGTTATCAGATAACCCAGAACTTATTAGTAAAGAATTCATCATCTCTTTTAAAGTTCTATTTTTCCTTTCGGCTATACCATTCTGTTGAGGAAAATAGGGGGCTGATGTTTCATGAATTATGCCATTCTTTTCACAAATATCTTTTAAGAAATTAGATCCATATTCACCACCTCTATCAGATCTAACTCGTTTGATTCTCCTATCTAACTGATTTTCAACTTCTGCCTTATAAATAAGAAAGAAGTTTTCAGCTTCATCTTTAGTTCTTAGGAGATAAACTTTTGTATATCTTGAATAATCATCTACAAAAGTTATGTAGTAGTGTTTTCCTCCTTTACTTTCAGTGTTTCTAAAATCTGCTAGATCAGTATGAATGAGTTCTAACAGTTCAGTCTTTCTATTAGAAACAGTCTTAAAGTGAGGTTTAGTATGCTTAGCTTCTACACAAATCTCACATTTATTAAAGCTAGTTGTGTCTAGTTTAGGCAGAACATTCATATTCATTAATTTCTTTAAAGCATGAATATTCACGTGTCCTAATCTAGCATGCCACATATCAATGGATTCAACAATATAACAGAAGTGGTAGCTTTATTTTCATTAAATTGAGTTTCTATGACAAATAAACCATTGCTTAAAAACCCTTTCCCCACATAATCACCATTTCGGGAAAGTACAAGTTTATCTGCCTCAAAAACTAACTTAATGCCTGCCTTATTCAGAAGCCCACCACTTATCAAATTTCTACGCAAGGCAGGTACATACAACATTATTTAAAGCCAGAGTTTTACCAGAAGTCAGCTTGAGTAAAACCTTGCCTTTGCCTAGCACTTCAGAGCTGCTAGAGTTCCCCATGTACACACGTTCACCAGTGTTTCCATCCTCGAACTCAGTGAAAAACTCCTTCATTGCGCAGAAATGCTTCGAAGCGCCAGTGTCAACTACCCATTCTGAACTGTTCTCCACCAGATTAACTTCTGAGACCACCGCAGCAATGATCTCATCATCTTCTTCTACAACGTGCATCTGTGGCTTGTTGTCATTCTGGCGGTCTGAGCGGTGTTGGCATTGGTAAGCCTTGTGGCCAGGTAAACCGCAGACATAACACTTGAACGTCTTTCCTTCCGGTTTGGCCTTTCCTGACTTCTTGAAGTTGGTAGCCTTCTGTGGTTTCGTCTTTTTGTCTTGATTCCCACGTTTCATGATCTTCTTAAATTTGGACTCAACCAAGTTAGCTCTAAAAGATAAATTACTCATAGAATTAGTAAGCTTATCTTTTAAACGGTTGGCTTCTTCAATCTTCATATGGCCCACAAGTTCTTCAAGCGAAATGTCTCTCTTCTTATGCTTAAGAGAGTTACGGTAATCGGACCAGCACTTGGGCAGTTTCTCAATGAGTACATTGGCTTGCAGCACCTCACACATTTGCATCCCTTCAGCGATGATGTCAGCGACTAAGTTCTCATAGTCATGGACTTGATCCATTATTGGCTTGTCGTCTGTCATCTGGAATTTGAGCCATTCGCCGACAACGTACTTCTTGATCCCCGCATCATCCGCACCATACTTCTTGTCGAGAGTGTCCCATATTGCCTTGGCCTCTTTTCTCTAAGGAACATATCAAATAGTTTATTTGACATGTGGCTGAGCAGATGTCCTCGTACCGTCTTGTTATCCTTCTCGAATTTCTCGTAAGTAGCGAGAGCGGCGGCGGCAGTTGCTAAGGCATCATCATTGAGGACCGCATCAGCATCATTACCAACAGCTGGGGTTGGCGGCATGGTAGGTGGTGGCTTGAGCAACACGTAATCAAGATCAAGTTGCTCGAAGAATATAAGAATTCTTTGGGACCACCTTCTATAGTTCTTTCCATCAAGTGCATCGAGCTTGGAAAGATCGGGAATGAGTTTGCTCAAAGGTGTCGACATGATTGCAGTTTATGGGAATTCGTTTCTAAATTGTTGGATATATGAACTGCAAAACTACACCGTTAGCACTGACTGAAATATAAACAGTAATTAAGAAGAACAGATTCGTAAACCGTGTCGTGGTAAGAACCACTGCCTTAGAAACGAATTCGCCTCGATGTGTGTAATCGCTGCAGTAGGCGGACCGTCCCCCGAGGTTAACACGGTCGCTCCGAATTCCGTACACCCGAAACCGGAGTGGACTGCTGGTGGTATTGCACTTCTGATCGGAAAGCACTCAGAGAGAACTCACAGAGAGAACTTTAGAAAACACTTTGGTAAGTGAATTGTGAATGTTTTGGAGTGAGTTGAGAAGCTGAATATAGCTCTCTATTTATAGGCTAGAAATAGGGTTAAAGTCGTCCATAAAATTTCAGGATTAAACCTCTTATTTGTAACAGCTGAAACGACTAGATGAACCTGACTCAGAAATAGTCCAGGTTCATTGTATCATTATTCAGCTGTTATAACTCCCGAAATATATCATGTAACCCCTGGAATTAAATCAAATAACTCCTGTAACTCCTGATATTAACAGCTTGTCTCCTCTGTACAAAGCTGTAAATCAGTCCAGGTACATCTTAACGTTTCTGATTTAATTTAGGAATAAACTGTTTAATTTCTGATAAAAAATAATTCAGCTGTTATTATTTGAAATTCAAACAGTCCTCAGCAGCCTATAAATATCAGTTGATATCTTTCACATTTTCCATTTGTTTCTTTCAAAGAGAAATTCCTCAAGAATTTTCTCTAAAAAGATAGTATCCGCGCGGACGTGTCGAAGACACGTATTACCACGACCACGACCACGACCTCGACCTCGACCTCGACCACGACCACGACCACGAGCCGAGCCGAGCCGAGCCGAGCCGTGTCGTGCCGAGCCGAGACGAGACGGACGGACGGCGGCGGCGGTGCGCGAGAGCCCCCCTTGTTCTCTATCACTCAACAAGGAAGTGGAATGTCAAGCCTTAAATACCATTCCCAATAGTGTTTCCAACACTATGTGGGATTGAGCATTACCAACATTCCCCCACTAATGCGAAAGAAATCTTCTGAAACTCGAAAACAAGCTTTCCAGAAGAGTAATAGCGAGATTAGTTGCTTAAGCACTAGTGAACATATCTGGAACTAGTACATAGTGATGATGAGCAATCCTTCTCTTAGATAAGTGAAACTAGTCTGGAACTTTCTAAGATCAGGGTAAACTCATAACACACACTAACCCCTTCATCCACCTGAGTCCTCGATGTGTAAGATATATATATACAAAAGTATATATTTGGCCATCTTACCTCAGGATTCTAGTAAGTGTGCTAGAAAAATAGCCCAACATTTTTCATAGAAGGCGGCTAACCCTTCTCACTTACATAGGTTATTTCATCAAGTTTATCTCAACATAAACCACCCTTTAAAAAGGAATATGAAATAATTAAGAGCTTTTATAATAGCTCAACCTCACAAAGGGTATGGTGACTTTTTTCAAGTTCATTATAAATGAACCACCCAAACTCTGGGCTAAGAAGTCATTAAGAATAAATATTCAACCTCATTTATCGGTAAATTCAATAAGTCCTTCTCACTAGAACCATCCAAATACTTGGATTTGAATTTATTAAGAGTTTAACAACTCAACCTTTCTGTCGGTAAGTTCATCATTTCCTACCCACTCACTCTGGGTTATGAACTTATTAAGAATAGATATTCAGCCAAATCGGTAAATTCATCAAGTCTTTCTCACTAAGACCACCCAAAGCCTAGGCTATGAATTTATTAAGAGCAATTAAGCTCATCCTGGGCATGCACATTATTCATCATAGGGATAGGCAGTAGGAATGTGCACTATGAGTCTTTCCATGGTTTCGTTTGACCACATGGAACTTAGATAACTAAGTTGGGTATCCACCATGAATTCCTCAACCAATGGGCTTTAGACCCATCCCCCTCGACGAATCTAGGACCAGCTTCCGACTTAACCCTTTGGTAAGTGGATCTGCTAGGTTCCTTTCCGACTTCACATACTCTAAAGAGAGCACTCCATTCTTTATCAAGTGTCTAACTGATTCATGTCTTATGCGAATGTGTCTTTTCTTACCATTGTAAGCTTGGTTCTTAGCCACACATATCGCAGCTTGTGAATCACACAACAATGAAACTGGAGGAGTCGGTCTTCCCCACAACGGAATATCTGCTAACAAGCTTCTGAGCCACTCGGCTTCTTGCCCAGCTAGGTCAAGAGCTATAAACTCTGACTCCATGGTAAACGAGCAATACAAGTCTGCTTTGATGATTTCCACGAGATCGCTGCTCCACCCAAAGTAAAAACATACCCGCTCGTAGAGCTTACCTCATCATTATCAGAAACCCAGTTGGCATCACAATATCCTTCCAATACCGCAGGAAAGCCAACAAACTCAAGTTTCCAATTCACAGTACCCTTAAGATACTTCAGTAAGCGTTTAAGCGCAATCCAGTGCTCACCACTCGGATTATGAGTATATCTACTTAGTCTACTCACAGCATAAGCAATATCAGGCCGAGTATAGTTCATTAAGAACATTAAACTTCCGATTAATTTAGCATATTCAGTTTGGGAAACACTACTTCCTTTATTCTTAACTAGATGTATGCTAGGGTCATAAGGAGTTCGAACAGGGACGACATCAAAACTGTCAAATTTCTTTAGCACTTTCTCTATATAATGTGCTTGACATAAAGAAAATCCCTTCTCAGTTTTGGTAATTTTGACTCCTAAGATTACATCTACTTCTCCCAAATCTGTCATCTCAAACTTAGTGGACAAGAAATTTTTAACTTTGTTAATGGACTCAATGTTAGAACTGAAAATCAACATGTCGTCAACATAAAGACTTATGATAACACATTCAGTTTCAAACATCTTCGAATACACACAAGCATCCGAACCATTCACAACAAAACCAAAACTAAGAATAGTTTTATGAAATTTCTCATACCACTGTTTAGGAGCCTGCTTAAGTCCATAGAGTGACTTTTTGAGTCTACAAACTTTGCCTTCCATACCAGGTGCCTCAAAACCTAGTGGCTGCTCCATGTAAATCTCCTCATCTAGATCCCCATTCAAGAAAGCAGTCTTAACATCCATTGATGTACCTGCAACTTATGAATAGAGGCTAGTGCAAATAATGCACGAATCGTTGAGATTTTTGTAACGGGAGAGTATGTATCAAAGTAGTCTAAACCAAACCTTTGAGTGAACCCTTTGACGACTAACCTTGCCTTGTATCGCTGAATCGAACCATCTGGCCTTAGTTTCTTCCGGAAGACCCATTTGTTGGAGATTGGTTTGAATCCCTTAGGCAAGTCAACTAATTCCCAGTATGATTAGACATTATCGATTCTAGTTCATCATTAACAACGCTTTTCCAAAAACTAGCATCGATAGATCTTATAGCTTCTTCAAAAGTTTTAGGATCCTCATCTAATAGAAAAATTTGAGCTATAGGATCTGAAATGAAGTCTAAATCATTTATCTCAGAAATAAAGGAAGTAATAAAATCTGGTCCAAAAGAGGTTTCAACTCTTTGCCTTTTACTTCTTCTAGGCTCAAAATCATTTTGTTCAGAAGACCTAGCAGGTTTACTAGAAGAAGTTAATGGAATATATTCTATTTGTGTTTCAATATTTATTCTCGGTTCCTTTAAAGGAAAAGTATTTTCAAAGAAAACAGCATCTCTTGATTCACAAATAGAATAATCTTGTAAAAGCATGAATCTGTATGCAGCACTATTCGTAGCATACCCTATAAACACTGCATCAACGGTTTTAGGTCCGATGGTGAACTTCTTAAAGTCTGGCAAGCCCACTTTAGCCAGACACCCCCACACTTTCAGGTATTGTAAATTAGGAGCGTATCCTTTCCACAATTCATATGGGGTAGAATCTAATTTCTTATGAGGAACTCGGTTCAAGATATGAGTTGCCGATAGAATGGCCTCCCCCACATGTTATCAGATAACCCAGAACTTATTAGTAAAGAATTCATCATCTCTTTTAAAGTTCTATTTTCCTTTCGGCTATACCATTCTGTTGAGGAAAATAGGGGGCTGATGTTTCATGAATTATGCCATTCTTTTCACAAATATCTTTTAAAATTAGATCCATATTCACCACCTCTATCAGATCTAACTCGTTTGATTCTCCTATCTAACTGATTTTCAACTTCTGCCTTATAAATAAGAAAGAAGTTTTCAGCTTCATCTTTAGTTCTTAGGAGATAAACTTTTGTATATCTTGAATAATCATCTACAAAAGTTATGTAGTAGTGTTTTCCTCCTTTACTTTCAGTGTTTCTAAAATCTGCTAGATCAGTATGAATGAGTTCTAACAGTTCAGTCTTTCTATTAGAAACAGTCTTAAGTGAGGTTTAGTATGCTTAGCTTCTACACAAATCTCACATTTATTAAAGCTAGTTGTGTCTAGTTTAGGCAGAACATTCATATTCATTAATTTCTTTAAAGCATGAATATTCACGTGTCCTAATCTAGCATGCCACATATCAATGGATTCAACAATATAAGCAGAAGTGGTAGCTTTATTTTCATTAAATTGAGTTTCTATGACAAATAAACCATTGCTTAAAAACCCTTTCCCCACATAATCACCATTTCGGGAAAGTACAAGTTTATCTGCCTCAAAAACTAACTTAATGCCTGCCTTATTCAGAAGCCCACCACTTATCAAATTTCTACGCAAGGCAGGTACATACAGAACATTATTTAAAGCCAGAGTTTTACCAGAAGTCAGCTTGAGTAAAACCTTGCCTTTGCCTAGCACTTCAGAGCTGCTAGAGTTCCCCATGTACACACGTTCACCAGTGTTTCCATCCTCGAACTCAGTGAAAAACTCCTTCCTTGCGCAGAAATGCTTCGAAGCGCCAGTGTCAACTACCCATTCTGAACTGTTCTCCACCAGATTAACTTCTGAGACCACCGCAGCAATGATCTCATCATCTTCTTCTACAACGTGCATCTGTGGCTTGTTGTCATTCTGGCGGTCTGAGCGGTGTTGGCATTGGTAAGCCTTGTGGCCAGGTAAACCGCAGACATAACACTTGAACGTCTTTCCTTCCGGTTTGGCCTTTCCTGACTTCTTGAAGTTGGTAGCCTTCTGTGGTTTCGTCTTTTTGTCTTGATTCCCACGTTTCATGATCTTCTTAAATTTGGACTCAACCAAGTTAGCTCTAAAAGATAAATTACTCATAGAATTAGTAAGCTTATCTTTTAAACGGTTGGCTTCTTCAATCTTCATATGGCCCACAAGTTCTTCAAGCGAAATGTCTCTCTTCTTATGCTTAAGAGAGTTACGGTAATCGGACCAGGACTTGGGCAGTTTCTCAATGAGTACATTGGCTTGCAGCACCTCACACATTTGCATCCCTTCAGCGATGATGTCAGCGACTAAGTTCTCATAGTCATGGACTTGATCCATTATTGGCTTGTCGTCTGTCATCTGGAATTTGAGCCATTCGCCGACAACGTACTTCTTGATCCCGCATCATCCGCACCATACTTCTTGTCGAGAGTGTCCCATATTGCCTTGGCACTCTTTTCTCTAAGGAACATATCAAATAGTTTATTTGACATGTGGCTGAGCAGATGTCCTCGTACCGTCTTGTTATCCTTCTCGAATTTCTCGTAAGTAGCGAGAGCGGCGGCGGCAGTTGCTAAGGCATCATCATTGAGGACCGCATCAGCATCATTACCAACAGCTGGGGTTGGCGGCATGGTAGGTGGTGGCTTGAGCAACACGTAATCAAGATCAAGTTGCTCGAAGAATATAAGAATTCTTTGGGACCACCTTCTATAGTTCTTTCCATCAAGTGCATCGAGCTTGGAAAGATCGGGAATAGTTTGCTCAAAGGTGTCGACATGATTGCAGTTTATGGGAATTCGTTTCTAAATTGTTGGATATATGAACTGCAAAACTACACCGTTAGCACTGACTGAAAATATAAACAGTAATTAAGAAGAACAGATTCGTAAACCGTGTCGTGGTAAGAACCACTGCCTTAGAAACGAATTCGCCTCGATGTGTGTAATCGCTGCAGTAGGCGGACCGTCCCCCGAGGTTAACACGGTCGCTCCGAATTCCGTACACCCGAAACCGGAGTGGACTGCTGGTGGTATTGCACTTCTGATCGGAAAGCACTCAGAGAGAACTCACAGAGAGAACTTTAGAAAACACTTTGGTAAGTGAATTGTGAATGTTTTGGAGTGAGTTGAGAAGCTGAATATAGCTCTCTATTTATAGGCTAGAAATAGGGTTAAAGTCGTCCATAAAATTTCAGGATTAAACCTCTTATTTGTAACAGCTGAAACGACTAGATGAACCTGACTCAGAAATAGTCCAGGTTCATTGTATCATTATTCAGCTGTTATAACTCCCGAAATTATATCATGTAACCCCTGGAATTAAATCAAATAACTCCTGTAACTCCTGATATTAACAGCTTGTCTCCTCTGTACAAAGCTGTAAATCAGTCCAGGTACATCTTAACGTTTCTGATTTAATTTAGGAATAAACTGTTTAATTTCTGATAAAAAATAATTCAGCTGTTATTATTTGAAATTCAAACAGTCCTCAGCCTATAAATATCAGTTGATATCTTTCACATTTTCCATTTGTTTCTTTCAAAGAGAAATTCCTCAAGAATTTTCTCTAAAAAGATAGTATCCGCGCGGACGTGTCGAAGACACGCATTACCACGACCACGACCACGACCACGACCACGACCACGACCGACCGAGCCGAGCCGAGCCGAGCCGAGCCGAGCCGAGCCGAGCCGAGCCGAGCCGAGCCGAGCCGAGACGAGCCGAGACGAGACGGACGGACGGCGGCGGCGGTGCGCGAGAGCCCCCCTTGTTCTCTATCACTCAACAAGGAAGTGGAATGTCAAGCCTTAAATACCATTCCCAATAGTGTTTCCAACACTATGTGGGATTGAGCATTACCAACAGCTGTCTCTCCGAGATCGGTTAAATCAGCTTCACATACCGTGAGACGGGTGGTGCAGGTAATGGGGTTTCGGTAACAGGAGGAGCGGCAACGGTTGCAGTTGAAACAGGAGGACTCGAATCAACATTTTCTTCGGTTATGCTCGTGTCCTTTTTCTTAGTTCTCATGAAAAAGATAAGCTGCATTAATCATACAAGAGTTTTATCAGACAAATACAAACTTATGTTAAAAAGTCGAGTTCGGACCAAGGAAAGAGGCATAAACCGGTGAGGGTGGAGCACAAATCGGTTAAGTGATTATAGAAGCAAGACGGTTAATGCTAATTATTACAACCCAAAAAAGAAAATCGATCAAATTGTGCTCCTCAAGTGAACAACATATGTAGAAAAAAGATGTTATTCACTTATGAACAACAGCTAGTTCTCTTCCCTGGCCTACAATTAATTATCAGAACCTGGAATTGTTAAAAGTCCATGCACACATCAAGACATTTTCTTACCAATGATGAACAACTCATTTTACTCTCATTTGAACATGATCCGGGTTCTGCATATAAAAGAAAAACACGAGAAAGAAAACTGAAACTAACATGCAAAAAAACTCACACTGATTTGAGGACTAGGAATCCAACTTTGATGGCTATATGAATGTCATAGCTATTATTCAATATTTGCTCCTCTATAATCTTGAATAAGTTATAACTTACGGCTTATACAGTTTGCAACTTATCATTGAAAAAAAAATCAATCAAGCAGCTTTCATCGGTAAACGGGAAACAATCAGCAACCAAGTCACTCATCATCGTCGTTATAAGTCCCAACGAAAATGGAGATAATCACTCCACGATGCTCGGTGCATAAGTTTAGTAACAATGAATTTAAGATAACACCATAGCAAGGTATTTGGATGTAAATATATTTACTAAAACCATTCAAACCCATCAGTTCGATACACATTCAGATCATGAATGTACCTAAAGCTAGAGATTACTCATTTACATATATCTATATAATCAACACACCTCTTTTGGTTGAATACCAGAAAAATCAGCCTTTTTTTTCCTCATCAGCTCAACTAAATAAATTGGGGTTCAGTTGGGTGAAATAGTCATAGTTATCTGAGGATTAAGGCTGGTAAGCTAAGTTGGGATATGAACTAACAAGAGAGAAATCGTAGTTTCATGATGCATCTTCATCATGAAAATCCCTAAACTTCTTCCAAACACATTGCCCATCACAAACAGAATCAAGAACTACACCGAAAGGCATAAAGATCAAGAATCGAGCCAAATTAGAAAAACTCATTTAAACTACTGATCATTCAACAACTAAAAAGAAAGAAAGAAAGGAATCACCTCCGACAGTAAGGTTGACAACCAAAAGAAGGGGCCAAAGGAACTTGTAACACCTTGCAAAAGACTCCCTTGGAAGCTGAGGTGGCGACGGCAGCGGCTGACCCATTGTATATGATGCTGCTGTGCCTGATGATGTTAGAGGAAAATCATTTCCTTTCTGTTGTTGCTGAAATTGCTTCAATTGAGCTGCAGTTATCGAATTTCAAACAACCAAATACCTCTTAAGTTTTAAAAAGTTGACAAGTTTGTTTTGTTTGGGAAATATAGAAAATGGTATTGGGATGAGATTGAGTTTTGCTGTATCTATGTTGGGTTTGTAATCGTAGAGATTTAGACCTTGGCTCATTCTTGAGATTCCTTTTCCGGCGAAGCTTCCATTTTTCTCTGCTCTCCCACCCTCACGTTGCTTGCTGATTTGATTTGATTATCCGCCAAACATTTTAGTTTAAGGATTAAAGTTAAACACACTTCATTCCTCTCAATTAGTGGTCATATTATCAACTTCAAATATTATAATCGAATTTATTAATTATAATTAAATTATTTTTTCGTTCAGAATACAATAAATTTATAATAAAGTATAACAAAAAATTCTTAAAATTTATAAATTTTATAAATTTAATTATAATTAAATAAATTTAAGTCTAATAATTAAAAAATTATATCAATTGAGTTTTAATTCTTCTCTTGAATTATATCATGTTATTCTTTCATGAGAGTTGATACTAAAATAAATTAAATTACATTAAAAAATTAAATATAGGTTATGCGTAGGAAAATTAAATATAAAATTATTTTTTTCCTTTTTTAATATAACTGATTCGTAAAATATCTTTAAAAAGATAAATTAGACTAAATTTAAAATGCAAAATAAGATTTCCAAAAAATGCAATATTCGATTTGATATGGGTATGATAAGAGTGTAAACAAAGGCAAGTCAAATATAGCGGGGGAATATGGATAATCAGAAAATAGACGCTTAATTTACATCTATGATTGTTCTTCCTACTAGTCTTGCAGGTAATGACAATTGAACCCACAAAAACCAGAGGGGGTAGTCAAAACAAATTAACAAAAACACAATTTAGACCCCTTTATGGAGGTCTCTTTTCCCTGATCAGTTCCAAGGGCGGCTGCCATCGTAAAGCCCTTACCTCGGTCTCGGAAACCACTATGACCTGCTTCATTATTTGAGCAAAATTAGGAGAGATTATCAAGCTTTTAGAAACTGCTTACAACATGCTATGGAGATTCTTATTCATGCCAAAAAGTTGAGAGTAATATATCCGGCAATTCAAACGGTTCACTTCTATTGAATTGAAGCGCAGAGAAATGATCTCATAATGCGTGGCAATGTGCCAGTGTTTTCTTTAGCACCTCGATGCAAGTATCTAAACGTGCAAATGGTACGAGAACTAACTAAAATTATTCGATCTCATTCAATTTGCTTGCGCCTGCGTGTTCCAGAAGAAAAACAGTAAGCTAACCTGATGGAGGAGGAGGTGCACCGAGTCCCATCACTGCCAGTTCAGGACTGACCTTTTGGGTTACTTGACCGACACGCCTTTAACGAATATTTACCTTTTTGCGCCTTCCACACGTGGCATCCAACTAAGCGAAAACACGGGTAAAGCGCGTTTCCGGGGACGCACCTTTCGCCAGCTCAACCGAAAGGGTGCCACTTCGAGAAATATATATTAAACGATGCCAAAAAGGTAAATATTCGTTTGGTCAAATAGCCGACCTTTTGTCCAGCTTCCTTAAGTATGACAATAAGGTTTTTGGCGAATATGGCATTTGCAGCTGTGAAGAAAGTGTATGCCGTTCCTTTTGCCCCCGCCCTTCCTGTTTGACCAATGCGATGGACGTAATCCTCAAGAGATCCCGAGAAGTCATAATTGATTACGTATTTCACGTCTTTCACAGCTGCCACCAACTAAATAAATAATCCAGATGACAAGGCCAGTCCAAGTTAGAAATGTGTGCCCCCTGGTCCCCTGCTATTAATATACATACCTAAGCCACGAGCGGCAACATCTGTTGCAGTCATTATAGGGCTTTTGCCAGCTTTAAACTCTGAAAGGACCCAATCCCTTTCAGCTTGACTTTTATCTCCATGGATCGAGAGAGCAGGCCAACCATCCATGCGATGTTGCCGGGTGATCTGAACACAGCCTTTCTTGGTATCCATGAAAATCAAAATTATGCTGCCATCCATTATATCCTCCAGCAGCTTCACTAATCTGAAACACCAACACAGATCAACAAACAGCCTCGACAATACTAAGTGGTAAAAAAAACAAAACCCATTCAAACAAAATAAACTGTTCTCTACTTGTTATATTTCTGACTCTCCGAAATAATGTCAACATGTTGGCGAATTGCATGGTTAGCTTTTAAATCCGCAGATCCAATTATAACCTGTACAAGATTATGCAAATAACAGAAATTAGAAACAACAAAGTCGGATGCCAAAATCCTATTTTTTTCCTTAAGATCAGATTTAACAAATTTGAGAAACCAAGGGTTATATTTGAAAAGACTAAAAAAATTTTGAATGTCAAAATAAGTTTATGTAAATAACAGAAATTAGAAACAACAAAGTCAGATGCCAAAATCCTACTTTTTGCGATCAGATGCCAAAAATTTTGTTTGAATGTTATAAAATAAAATAAAATAGAGAAAGCTAATGAGATAATACATAGAGATCGCAAAAGCATTAGATAGAAAATCAAATGTCAAAACAAAAGGCAATTGATCAAATTTCCTCAGAGGAGAAGGTAATTAGTAAAAATTGCCAAAATTGTGAAGCATCTTACTTTGTATGGATTGTAAAGAAACTGCCTTGCCAATTGTTCAACCTCCTCTGGCCATGTTGCACTCCAGTATAAAGTTTGACGATCAGGACGGATCAGCATAAAATATAAGTACCACTCAGAGAAAGAGAGAGTGAGGTAGAGGGTGAAGCTAATTAATGAGATTGCTTATATAAAAAATAGAGGTCCTACACAATCACATATTCTTTACTAAATAGAAATTTGGACAGTAACACCTATACTTTGCATTTTAAATCATTTTCCTTCTGATGGTTGAACGGCTGCATTGTACTGTAACCTAAAACAATGAATCTATTTTTTTCATGAACAATGATAGCACTAGCTTAGACTTCTGAAGTTAGCATTATTATCACCCTAAAGAGTTGACTTCCACCATATCACTTGGATAAATTAAGCAACAAGTACAACTAGCTAAGTCTGACGTCTCATTTTTAGAAGTATGCTACTCGAGTTAAAAAAATGAAAATGTAATGGGAAATCATTATGCTCACAATGAACTGTCCTCGTACATATGCAGTAACTTGTCAGTACTACCCAAATTGAGTTAAAAAAATGCAAATGTCATGGGCAAAATGGAGGGGGTTGAGGGGAAGAACATAACAATTCATAAGCTCTACGAAAGTCAACTTTTAGAACAACCCCTTGTAGTCCTTGTTTTCTCCAATAATCGATCCCTTCATTTGCAATAAAAGCACAACCCAACAACTGTCTCCTAGGTATAAAAGCGAATTGTAAACCTAACAACCAACCTAACCATCAAAATGATGTTCTTTTTACTCTAAAAAGACATATGCACAAAAACTTTTGCACAAGAGAAAAACAATCTTAGACTAATTAACAATTTATAACATGGCAGCAGTAAAATGTCAATGATTTAACATCTAGAAGAAACAAGAGCATATCAACAAAGATATAAGTAAACTGAAGGTTTAAGATGACTCTAATTGCTAAGTTTATGATGAGCATATCAACAAATAAATATTGTCGAAACTATGGCTGTCTAGTCCAGTCTTGAAACACATCGATGTCTTCTCTGCGAGAAAACACATATTTGAGAATCTTCAATTAATAAAAAAAATAACGGGTCTGTCCTCTTGTCACTAATTGCTAAGTAAATTACAGAGAATCCAAAATGTGCAAAGAACACAGAAAATTAGCTAAGTAAATGAAAAAAAAGGTTAAGCATTAAATAGGATTCGTCAACTACATTCTCCATGCAATAAACCTCAGCCAGGTTATAAAAAGGCACACCTAGTGTTCTAATGGCTAAAGAAAACATTTCCTTTAACATGATTTTTTTCATTAACAGAACCAGCAAAAATTACCCGGAAATCCTACATCTGCAAAACTCTTCACAGGCTTTAGAACCTCACGACCTTCAACTGTAATTTCTCCCTGCTGCCTATATTCTTCCACCTCTGTCTCTGACATTGCCGCCACCGAAGGGGATTCAACATAAAAATTCTTTTCGAAAGGAGTCAAACCATCCAAATCCAACTTCCTGGGTGGTTCGGCAGCATCATAGTCCCTTCTGCTGGACAAGGGCCGCACCGAACCACCGTATGCTGAAGCCCCACCAAACCCTGAGTCACTGTACCGTCACACAGAATTAAGCGGAGAGACGAAGTAACTACAATATTAGATAGGAGACTAGAAACTTCGAGAATTACCAAAATAGAAGATTTGCCAATAAACCAAAGTTAGCGTTAAAATTAGTGAAATGAAGCTATGTTAGAACTTAAATTATATTGTTTAGAACGTTAGGTAGCTAAAACAACATGAATTTCACAGAGACATTTAACAGAAACAAATTCAATTTTTAAAAAAATAACATTCAGTCTCGAGTTAATCAAAACTAAAGAAACACAAAACCTGGATGAAAAAACACAGCTAAAACTGAAAATAAACAATAATTAGTCAGTTCTAATCCACTAATTTCGGAACAGAAAAGTGCAATGAATGAACGGATTAACCTAGATATAAAAATACACAGAATAATAAATTATATAAAACATGTTAAAAGTGAAAATTAGATTAAAATTTTAAGGGGTAAACGCAAAAGTCTAAGTAGTTACCTTCTGCGGTCGCGATAGGAGGTGGGATCGCCGGAGCGGCTATCATAACGACTCATTTTCTGTGCTGCTGTTCGTGAGATTGTCATAAGTTGCTTCAAATGCAGATGTAACAAAAAAACCCTCGAATTTTCGGCCTGTCTTTGTTCTAACTAATGGTTTAGGGTTTTCATGTGTCAGGGTTTTATTTGATAAAACTCTGCGCTTCTTTCCTTTAATTGGGATTACGGTCGTAAATGAGAAGAGACAGATCGTAAGTTACTTGAGATTTATTTGATCAAAGCTCGATAAATATTTGGATCGAATGGACTCGACTCGAGCTCGACTCGAGTTCTTAACGAGCCGAAACGAATTACTCGATATTCGACTCGAAAAACTCGTGAACAGCTCCAAAAAAATATTATATTATAATTTTAGATTTTTTAAAATTATATTATTAAAAATATATTAAAAATGAAGATAACATACAAATTATGCAAAAAAATGTTATGTGACTCCTAAATAAATCATTCGCATACTTATACATAAAATATTAACATGCAAAATAAATATACACAACTTGCTGAAATGATGATTATCGACACCGTAATTGCTTTCAAGCACTGACTCACTAACATAATATTTCAAGAACTGACTCGACGACATAATGTAAACGAAGATTTGATGTACAAATACAACTAAAATGATGGGATCATATTTTATCATACCCTAATCAACAGGTTTAATGTAATAAATCAAGCTAGCTAACAACAGTTTCGTTTTGTTTTATATGTAACATGAGCACTTCAAACAAAGCAGAAATAACAGTAAAACACTCATATGATGAGATGACAAAAACGAGACGCAAAATTAAACTTGCTACCAACACAAAATTTTATTGGCTCTTATCCTATTGCTTCAAATTCGTTTCTTTCACTAGTATCAGATTTTGAGTTGATGTAAACTCTGCAATGTCTCAGATTCTTGCAGGTTCTTTGTTGTTGTGCTTGCAACTTCCTTGACCCGAGCAGGTAGGGAAGTAGTAACCTTTGCAGTGTCTTCATTCCTAATGGATGGGATATTTTCTTTCTATACTGATGGAGCAGCAAATACTAGAATCACTTGCCTGATGGTGACAGGTGGAGCAATACATGCCGGAGGAGCTCGCAGCACTTGTGCGGGAAGTGCAGATAGTGATTGTTGCACTGGAGTTGAAGATTGCGGTGGTTGTGCAGGAAGAATGGACTGTTCGGGCAGAGTAGGAATCACAGATGGTGGTGGTTGAGGGGATACCGAAGATGATATTGGATGTAAAGGGACAGAGAAAACAGGCACTGCAGTTCTTATTGTTACTGAAGGAGCAATTTGATGGCAGACTGTCCTAAATTGTCGGACATGAACATAAGGGGCTTCTCCAGCTGTAGGGAATTTCTGTGGAGAAGCCCCACGAATTTCAGGTGCTTGCCATATGAGATTCTCATTTACTGTTACTGACATGGATCTATTACAAGGAACCACCTCAGGGCAGATTAAGGGAAGGATTTTTGAGGTAGTAGTAGGAGGTTGTCGACTTGCCAGTCTCGGATTCTGAATAGGGAACTTCTTTTAAATGGTATTGAGGCATTATTGTGTATGCCTTACTTTGCTTTCTTTAGTACTGCATTTACTCCTTTGAAAATTCCTTGCATTCAATGCATTGTTGCCTATTTTATTACTAACATTCTATTCTAATTCCCTATTATAGCTGCTGATGTCTTTCTTTTTCTTCTTTATTGCAGTTCATGGGAGATCAATTGGAAGTGGAATGTTTGGAACCAGGATTTATTAACTCAGAGCTGCTGAATTTCGGGAGAGAAGAAAAGGAGGAAGAAGAAGATGCACATTATACGATATTTAGCTTGAAAGATAAAATGCCTTTCCTTTAGATGCTCCAAGGGGTTGAACTTGAGTTGGTCATGTGAGTTGATATCCCACATCAGTGGTTCTTGGGGAATAAGGAGTAAAGTGAGTGTATAAAAAGGGATGGATTTCAGCAAATGAAAATAAAACCCGTCGAGGTTGAATTGAGCTCAAAATCGAGCTTCAATCGAGCTCAAGTCTCGAGCTTCAATTGAGTTTCTAATTTTTTTTTGATTTCAAGCTTTTTCGAGTTTGAGTCGAGTTTTAATAATATATTTTGAATTCGAGTTAAGCTTGATAATTTTTAATTTTCGAGTTGAGTCGAACTTATTCTTATAATTTTCGAGTTCGAGTTGAGTTCAATAATACTCGGCTCGTTTACACTTTTTATTGGGATGACGAAGAGAAAGGGGTAAGTGGACTTTTCCTTCTCGAGGTATGTTGTCCTTGCCGTTTATGGGTTAAACGACATCGTATAGGTGGTAGGATGAAATTAAAACATGATAAATAAATACGGTGTAAAGGAAGATAACATTTGATAAATTGTTTGTGAACCTCTCGTATGACTTCAGTTTATGTTTATTTATTAATTTAAATAAATAAATTTAAATAAAAATTTTATTTTTGTTATTAAACGAATGAATACAATTAAAGATATGATTGTTTCGTTTATGTTAACAAACAAGTTCGTTTATTTATTTATTTATTTTTAAGTTTATTTATTTATTGACTTATATATCCAATTTTCCTTTTTATATTTTAAATATTAATTAAGATAACAATTAAATTAAGCAAATGGTAAACTTTAAAGTTCCACTTATAAAGTTTTAAAAAATTAATGACTAGTGGTATAGTTTCATAATTTTTCTTTGGTTTATGAATAAAAATAAAAGATAGATTGAAAACTTTAAA
Organism: Hibiscus syriacus; assembly: GCF_006381635.1. Taxonomy (NCBI): domain Eukaryota; kingdom Viridiplantae; phylum Streptophyta; class Magnoliopsida; order Malvales; family Malvaceae; genus Hibiscus; species Hibiscus syriacus. The sequence goes on along the minus strand of NW_024063153.1, from coordinate 935,457 downwards.
TAAACATGTTTATTAATTCATACAATAAAAAAGTGTAGCACTTAACGCGCATTTACACGTGTAAGTGAATAAAATAAAAAAACGTAACACTAAACACATATTTATACTGATGTAAGTATGTACATCTCCCAATACCTTGGCACCTAACAATAAACACATAATTATATTAATGTAAGTATATTTCTTTATTTTTAAATAAATTGAAAATTAGAAATGATAAAAAAATATATATTAAGTTACTTGTGTACAGATTTTATTAAAATTATATATAAATTAGAAATAATAGAAAATTATATTAAGTTATTTGTGTAAAAATATAATAAATTAGAAATATAATTTATTAACGGTTAACCGTTAGTTAACTATTTATCAAAATTCGTAACCTTAATCGTTAACTATCATTTTTAATTGTTTGGTTAACCGAAACTGTTTAGTATTAACATGTTAAATATAATAGTTACACCGGTTAACGGTTATAATTAATAGTTACGGATTTTTTGAACACCCCTAATTGTTTTACTATAGGTAGATCCCTTAACACGACCTGAATTACCATGCAAAAATAAAGAAAATTCCAAAATATCTTTATATGCAGAAAACATAATATCCCATGATTTTATTTTCATTTTTGCTTTGCATCATCAACAACCCAAGTCAGTGAGTGTTGGCACAAGTGGTTGGGATTCAGGAATTTGAGCTTGTAAGGTCAAGTTCGAATCCCACCACCGTCACTCTTGGTGGGCAATATGTAAAGTCTTATGTAAATCTCAATTGGGTCTTAGGTATGCCCTGACCTTGGACTGGAGGAGCCACCACTGACCTAAACTTTTATGTACCAAAAAAAAATCAACAACCCAATGTCCCAAAAATATATCATAAAAGTATAGAAAAATATTGCATAAAAACAAAGAAAAAAATATATTATAAAGGTATACAAATAAAAAAAATATACGATATTAGAAATTAACAGACGGTCAATGACCAATATTAAGATTAGTGTCGCCACTCGTCAAACAAAAAAAATTAATCCCTTATTTTTATGTATAGTTTATTTTAATATTTTCTATCAAAAGTTAATTTATATGACTAAAAATGTATAGTTTGGATTTGAGGCTGGTGTATTTTAGAAAGAAAAAAAATCGACTTGTTCAACCGAACACGATTATACCTATAAAATGGTCTTTTTTAAAACAAAAAAACTACTAGAAGATTGATATTTTCATACGAATTCAAGAAACTTGCTGGTCGTTCTTCTATATGATGATGTTCGTATTAGAAGTTTTTATGTCGTGAAAATTAAATAAAACGACTATTGTCGTGGCATTGTGAATTAAGAATCAAACTTCTAAAGGCGTCACTATCTAAATTTTGGATTAATGGACCAACTTGATTGACAAGTACATTTGACCACATCCCTAGATACATTATAGGCTAACAACTCGTATAAATTATGTGGTTGACCAACCAACACAGACATGATTTTGGTATGTCGTGCCATGATAATTCTATATTAAAAAACTTATAGTATAATGAAAAAAGATTTTTTTTTGTTGAATTAAAGTTTTTATTGATGTTAATTTTAGGTTCATCTTAGTCCTCGGACAATGCGTTCTCGTTTCTTTTTATCTTAATATATAATCAATATATTATTTTTATAATTTTGAGAAAAAAAAACTATATATTAAAACGAATGTCGCTTTCATTTTGTGTTAGCCCTTGAATTTCGTTGAGTACTTGGGATGCATTCGGACAGCAGAGGCGGCGCAAAGGTTAGGTAGCCTCTCGGTAAAACTATCTTTTAGTCCTTTGAATTATAAAATTTATATAAGAAAATTATGGATAAACTCCTTTGGTAGTCATTAAAATTTTAGGTTTCTTTTACTTTAACTAATAAATTTCTAAAACTCATCTTATAATTTTTAATTTAGTCACTAAATTTTAAGGTTGCTTTTACTTTAACTAATAAATTTCTAAAACTCATCTTATAGTTTTTAATTTAGTCACTAAATTTTTAGGTTGCTTTTACTTTAACTACTAAACTATTTGCTTTTACTTTAACTACTAAACTATCTTTTAAGGTTTTAAATTTGCATTCACTGCAAAGATCAATTTTATGATGAATGAAGCGATCATCGATTAAATCTCGATAATGAAAATGATACTTTTAGTAAAAAAAACATAGTTTGAATTGAGATTTGAGGAGATTAAACTTTCTTTCAAAAAGTTTGAATTGAAAGAAAGAAAGAAAAAAAGTAGGTTAATATTTTCTCGAGTAGAGAAACCAAACAATGACAGAAACGACATCAAAATGAGGCTACGATCTAATAGAATCTAAAAGTTAAAATCTTTTGATCAAATGAAAATTTTATATCAATAGGAGTGACTTACATTTACTTAGTTCATAAAAAATCAACTTACGTGAAACCCATTAAGTTGTATTAGTGATAAAAAGGAAATATTATTATCTTTAGAAATAATAAAAAAATCGACAGTTCAGTTGTATAAGCAGTATAATATCTAAAGTTCGGTGGTATGTGATGTATAGTTTACACTATGTGAGGGCAGCTAATTTGGAAAAATAACATTTTGATGGACATAAATTTAATAACAGATTATTCACGATATTAACCAATGAAAAAGAAATAGGGTGATGGTGGAAACGTGTAGGGAAGAAGAAATGAAATGAAACGTGGCTCATGTTTAAAATATTAACGTATGATCTCCTGTTCTTTCACTAAACAAATAGTATAAATTTATTGCCTATTTGACATTCAACGCAGCCTTCCCACAAGACTTTTCCATTTCCATTCCTATGAATCTCCCATTAATCCTCCATTGTCAACCACCAAGAACCAGAAGAAGATGGAACATCGAGGTTTTGTGCTTACCTTGTTGATCTCCCTCTCTTCTGCTTCAGTGTCGGCTACATTATTCCCCAACATAACAGCTATTCCGCCATGGCAGCAGCACCCGAATGCCACCACCTCCGCCGCATGGGACGCCTTCACGAAGTTAGCCGGCTGCCACTCGGGAGAAACGCGAGATGGTTTGTCTAAGCTCAAACGATACTTCAGCAACTTCGGTTACATCCCCAATTCTCCGTCGTCTAATTTCACCGACGATTTCGATGACGAGCTTGAAAAGGCCTTGAAGACGTACCAGCAGAACTTCAACCTTGACGTTAACAGTCAACTCGATGATCGGACTCTTGAGCACATCGTGCGACCTAGATGCGGTAACGCCGATGTTGTCAATGGAACATCTTCCATGAACTCCGGTAATTCTTCATCTTTCGAAACCGTTGGACACTTCCACACGACGGGTCATTACACTTTCTTCCCGGGAATGCCGCGTTAGCCTGCTAACAGGAGGGACTTAACGTACGGTTTCTTACCCGGAAATGAATTGACGGACGAGGTGAGGGCCGTCTTCAGCAGCGCTTTCCAGAAATGGTCCGACGTTACGACGCTGACTTTCACGGAAACGGATTCGTACTCCACCGCCGATATCACGATCGGTTTTTACAGCGGAGACCACGGAGACGGAGAACCGTTCGATGGGATTTTAGGGACGTTGGCTCACGCGTTTTCTCCTCCGAGTGGGAGGTTCCATTTGGATGCGGACGAGAACTGGGTCGTTTCCGGCGACGTCATGAGGTCGGAGATGCCTTCGGCTGTGGATTTGGAGACGATGGCCGTTCACGAGATCGGGCATTTGTGAGGCTGGGGCATTCGTCGGTGGAAAATGCGATTATGTACCCTACGATCACTTCGGGAACGAGGAAAGTGGAGCTTGGAGATGATGATATACAAGGGATTCAGTCGTTGTACGGCACTAATCCTAACTACAATGGCTCCACCACGCCGACCGCCACCAGGGAGGACAGGGAAAGTAGCGGCGGTGAAATACCTTACTTGGCTTCACGCTGGACCCTGGCCGGATTCTTGGCCATTGTAGTTCAGATCTTACTTGTGTAAATTACTCGTAGATTAAACACATTGTTTATATTACTTTGTTTTATTAGTAATTTGATGTATCGTTAAATTAATTAAAATCATATCGCTTTAGTTGAATTAAGATTTTTCGTTCAACGTCTTAAAATTACAATAATATAATATTAGTATTTGTTAAGCCAATAAGTTTATTTTGTTGATCATTTCATTCTAGTTTGGGTATAGAATTACAATCGTAAGAAGACGTTCATTTAACCAATATTTATTTTATGATAAGAAGTAGATATCGTGAGAATTACAATAAGTATTTGTTAAGCCAATAAGTTTATTTTGTTGATCATTTCATTCTAGTATGGGAATAGAATTACAATCGTAAGATGACGATCATTTAACCAATATTTATTTTATGACAAGAAGTAGATATCGTGAGAATTACAATAAGTATTTGTTAAGCCAATAAGTTTATTTTGTTGATCATTTCATTCTAATTTGGGTATAGAATTACAATTGTAAGAGGACTATCATTTAACCAATATTTATTTTATGACAAGAAGTAGATATCGTGAGAAAGCACGAGTCTACTTAGGTATATGAAAGTTAGATATTCATTCTCATGTTGAGCTGGGCCGGCCATGGGCCAAGGTAGGAGGGCTCCCGCTCAGGGTTCATGGGCTATAAACGAAAAGAAGATTTTAGTATAATATTTTTTAAATTTTCAATAATAAAAAAGACTAAAATAAAATAACGAGACCCATGAGTTTATTAAGTTTAATAAATTGTTCTTCCAAATCCCATAAAATCTTAATTTAATATTTTTTTGTCTAAAATTCAAAAAAAAAATCCAATTAAATCTCTTTAATTTTGGTCTCTCCAAATCCTCACAATCAATGCACCAAGTCTCTTTCTCAATTTTTCATATCAATGCATGGAAAATATTTTTTTAAGTTTAATTAGCATGCTTCTTTTCTCTTCCATAATTCACAATTCCTTTGAAAATTATTACTCTCACCTTTTAATTTCTCATATTTCTCACACACAAAACACAGAGTCACAATTATTTATAGCCAATTGTGGTACTTCAATCATATTGAAGATTGTTATTAAAACTCTGGGTCAAATCATGTTTCTAAATCATTTTTTTTTACTTTTATATATTTCTAAATTCTAGATAAGATCATTATTTTATTTCTAAATGCTATGTTATGCATTGAGAAAAAATTTGTTGGAAAGAATTGACACTAACACTACCAAATTTTATATTACATATTTTTAAAATTTCTTTTGAATTAGAGGCCCATTTTTATAATTTCTCCCCAAGTTAAAAAATAATCAGGACAGGTCATGATGTTGATGGATATTTATAGTAACCCTAGTTATTGTAAAATATAGAAACAAGCTTGTGAGCTAAATTGAGAAATATTAAGAGTCTAGGGATCTAAAGAAACAAAGAAACATGCTTACGAGCTAAATTGAGAAATATTAAAAGTTTAGGGACCTAAAGTTTTATTAACTGCTAAAATAAAATCAAAGTTGAAATTAATTTGAAATTTAAGATCAAAATTATTAGTTAATCTTGAATTAAGGACTTGCTCAAAAAATTCTAAACATCTTAGGGCCGAGATTTTATTTAAATACTATATTAGAACTGAATGCAAAATCCTAAAGCGCGGCAGGACTGAATTGAAAAAAAATCCAAATGTTATGGCCGAAACAAAAATTAATCATCCAAAATAGAACTAAATTGAACTATGTTCAAAAATAAAAGAGCTAAAATTGCAAATAAACCAAACAGAAAAAAGATGTACGACTCGGATACCGGGCAATGTTAGAAGTGCTTCATTTGGAGTTACCCGCGCGTAACATTCAACATCTTTTAAATTAAAAATCTATGAATTTTAGCACTCAATAGTCATACATGCATCACGCATGTTCAACCAATTTCAATAATCAGTTCATTCATTTTCTTCCCTATAAATAATGGGTTTTTTTTTAATCCAAAGATTCAAACAAAATTATAACCAACGATGTCATCTTCAAAATCCTTCTCTTTTATTTACTTCATAATTTTTATTTTTCTTCTCGAAATAGCTTTCCAAGCTGATGCTAATTACTTTAGTTGTTCCGACTCTTTTGGAGCCGGTACTAGTGCTATTTCCTTTGGCTGTTCCTACTCTAGGAATGAATCCTCCTATAGTTTTGAAGCCAACCTAAATCAGCTCATCTTGTACCTCTCTACTAATGCTCCTCCGAGACGGTTCGCCCTTGGTGTCGTAGGTGAAACACCGGACAAAGTGTACGGTCTCGCACTTTGCAGACGCGATTACTCCGAGACCGATTGTAAAACTTGTATTCTTAAAACAGGCTGTTTCATACGGAAGCGCTGCCCAGACTACGGTGCTGCAGTCATCCGATACGATACTTGTCTTCTAAGGTTCTCGAACGTTCCATTCCACGGCCGGTTTGATAATTTATACGAGGTTTACGCATCGAACTCGAATAAGGTGAGTGAATCCGATTCATTCGACGAGAAGACCAAGGGGCTGCTGCGCCATTGTTGGCAGTTGTAACTTCAGATACTTTCGCAGAGATAAAGCCATTCCGTCTAAGCATAAAAAACACAGTTAAATAAATTAAGTAGGTCAATATTGTGCTTGTTTATTAATCTTAAGTGTTTGAGTATTGTGTATTATATTCGTTCAAGAAAACAATATTTTGAATAATTTCATATAAGGAAGTATAGATATAAATCTAAAATTTTAAATAAAATATTAATTCAATATATAATAGGATACACTAACTTTAGTTTATGTTATTGTATATATGAAATTTTAGTTTTATTTTCAAGGTCACTATCACTAATACAAACATGACACTATTTTAAGTGTATTTATGTGTGGGTGATTTTTTGCAATAATGCAGTTGAAAAAAAATTGTTCGAATAGTGCACTCTCGGAATTATTTGCTCGAATGGAGTGAATGTTACAATACACATCGAAGTCTCCCCGCATCTCTTCAAGGTCGCATGGAACACCATGCGACTCCCACTCCCCGGATCACAATGCGTCTCTCCCCTCCCCCAATTTTAGCCGTCCCAATTTTTTTTATCTAAAGATTAAAACTTAAATAAAAAAACAAAATATGAAAAAAATATGGGAGACACATTGCACTCCATGCGTCTCCCCCAAATTTATAATAGAGTCACAAGGATTGTAATGTGTCTTTGGGGTGTATTGTAGCAATCACCATACTTGAAGAAATAATATCGAGAGTGCACTATTCGAACACTTTTTTAAACTACATTATTGCAAAAAATCAGCCGTTTATGTGTGTACATACAATTATCGTGGGGTGATTTTTTGCAATAATGCAGTTGGGAAAAAATTGTTCGAATAGTACACTTTCGGAATTATTTGCTCAAATGAGGTGAATGTTACAGTACACATCAAAGTCGCTTGGGCTTCCTGCGTCTCCCCAAGATCGCATGGAACACCATGCGACTCCCCCCTCCCCGGATCACAATGCGTCTCTCCCCTCAATTTTAATCTTCCCAATTTTTTATCTAAAGATTGAAACTTAAATATGAGAGACGCATTGCACTCATGATCTATGAATTCGTTCTAATAGAAGATGTCATATTCAGATATCACAGTAAAATTCAGACTTAATTGGAATCAAATTCAAACGTGGAGTTCTTCGGCCAGGTTAATAATCTAAATAGGTTCTACATGTGGAACTCGAATAACATGAGTAATCCCGGAATGTATGCCGTCGGAGAGACGTAGCTGTATGGATCAGAGAAACTTTACGGGTTGACTCAGTGCAGGAGGGACCTTTCCAGTAGTGAGTTGGTTGTATTTAGGTGGCCACTGAAGCCATTAAAAACCAGAGCATGTGTTATGTATTCCATGGGTCTTACAGCCCAGTAGGACATGATCAGTGTGTGAACAAATTCAAGTCTGATCTAACCCATAAACAAATCTATTATATATTTTTTGTTTTCTAAATCCAAGAAAAGGCCTCATCCAATGGGGAAAAATACAAGTTCTAAATCCATGTAGCTTAGCTTATATGACTATATTCCATCTGTTCTATAAATTATATAAATTTGGATTTCAATAAATCAAAAATGTTCTTGGGGTACACATATTTTTTTTGACAAATTCTATATCTAATCTTAACCCTATTTAAAAGGGAGGAGAAAGAAAACTCTAGGGGAAGGAAATAAATAATTATTGTTTAAAAGTTTTAATTTCAACCATTAAACTAAATTAATTAAATGATAAAAATAAATTAATTAGAAATTTAATCCTTGTAAGTTAGGTCTCTTTAACTTAGTCATAAGTTTTTTAGTATTAATGATTTATTTACTTATTTATTGTTTTAGCATATTTATTTATTTTAATATTATTTATTATCATTAATTATTATTATTATCATTACCAATACCTTTTTGTGTTTCATTTATTTTAAAAAATGTGATTATATTTTTTTTTAATAAGGTACTAATTTTTTAGACGTAGTAAGAGTGTTTTAATATTTTCGTAAGTGTCAATAATCTTGATAGAGGATGATTAAAAACTCTTGGTCAATACTCCCTTAAACTGTGGTTCAATATCTATTATAAATAAAATTATTTTAATTTATAAATCTTCAATCATACCTAACTTAAAATAATTAACGATTATCGCAAATAATATTAAAGAAAATTATTTTCAAATTTAAAAACAATTTCGAGAATTATTCTCATAAATTTTCCCGTATTTCACATTATTAATTTTCCACACGCGATGACAGCGAGTGGGAATGAGGTTAAGAAAATAAAAAATATAAGCTTTCGTAGTTCCATGAAAACATGTTTTCATTTTAAACGTAGAGCCAAACAAATCTTCAGCTTTATTTATCACATCTTTTTTAAATAATAAATTTTCAAAGAATATGGAGGGTGGTGAGAAATCATTAGATATGGCTTTGCCTTTAGATTGATGGATTGAAAACGAAGCTCCACGCGCCAAAAGGCCAATCGGAAAGGGTCCCCCACATTTCATTTTCAATCCCCCAAGTTCTTCACTGATTAAATGCAGCTGCAAACCACCTTCACTTTGAGCAAAAGTTCAAACTTTTTTCATTTTCATTTGGCGAAAGTAGCAAAAGTTCTATTTAAGGTTTGAAAGAAATGGAGGACTCAATTTGACAAGCACATAAGCAGCTAACTTTTTGGTTTGGTTTTTATCGTCTCCCTCTCCTTTTTCCTTTTTTTTTCTTCTTCTCGAGAATAAAGTGTACAAGATAAAGAATCCTGTGAAAAAAGGCATTGCTTTTGAGTGTGAACAAGAGTGTTATTTGTTCTAAAGTTGTTTTCTTCTTGACCATGGCCATGGATTCCAACTACTCCAAGCTTCCTGTAATGCTGAATGCTTTGTTGGTTGTTCTGTTAGCTTCATGGGTTTGTTCAGTTTCTGCTTCTGTTTCATATGATCATAAAGATATCACCATTAATGGCCAAAGAAGGATCCTTCTTTCTGGTTCCATTCACTACCCAAGAAGCTCCCCTGAGGTAAACTCATGCATTTCCAAATCTATTATGTTTAAATGAGCTATGCATATGTTCATGCCTGTGTATCGTTCTGTTAATCTATTATTTTTAAATGAGCTAGCTATCTTTTTTCCTGAATTTGGGGGGTTTTGTTTGGCAGATGTGGCCATATCTTATACAGAAGGCTAAAGAAGGAGGGCTAGACGTGATTCAGACATACGTTTTATTGGAATGACCGTAAGCCTGCACCTGGAAAAGTAATGGAAAAAACACTTTTTTATGTCACAGAGCTTGTGTTTTTGGTAATGGCATAAAAAAACTTGAAACTTTCTAATTTTGGTTATTCTAGTATTACTTCGGAGGCAACTACGATTTGGTCAAATTTATTAAGCTGTAGAAGCAAGCAGGTCTTTATGTTCATCTGAGGATTGGTCCTTATGTCTGTGCCGAGTGAATTTTGGGTAATGCTAAAAATATATTTTTTAACAAGTATAAAGAAATTCAAGATAAAGCGCAGTTCAAGCAATCTCTTTAATGTTATTTTTTCCTTCAGGGGTTTTCCTGTTTGGTTGAAGTATGTTCCCGGTATCAGTTTCAGAACGAGCAATGGACCTTTTAAGGTTAGCCGATTTCCATCCGTCCACCCAAAGTTTCGATGTATTTGTTTTTATTTAATTTCTAGTTTAATCTTGTATTTTACAAACTAAATCGCTGTAATGAAGGCTCAAATGCAAAGATTTACAAAAAAGATTGTAGATATGATGAAAGCTGAAAGGTTGTTTGAGTCTCAAGGGGGTCCTATTATTCTATCTCAGGTAGGCAAATTGGGAGAAATTTCTTTGATCTGGAAGCTGTTCTTTGTTTAATTGTCACTTCATTGGAATAGAATGATGAACCAAGTCATATGCCATTTATAATGTTTGCTTTCGACAGATTGAGAACGAATATGGGCCCATGGAATATGAGCTCGGCGCACCTGGTAAAGCTTATAGTTATTGGGCAGCTAAAATGGCTTTGGGACTAGGCACTGGTGCCCCCTGGGTCATGTGCAAGCAAGATGATGCTCCGGACCTTATTGTATGTATGCTTTACATTTGATCTGCTTAACCTTTTCTTGTTATTCAGTCTATTGTATTGTATGTATGTATGTTTCGTATTCAGTCTTAATTGATATCATACTATGTTCAATCTCTTCTTTAGTGGAGTTTGCTAGTCATGGTTGAAATGAATTATTATTTTTCTTTGCACATGAGTACATGACTCTGGTTTTCTCTTTCATAATCCTGTCTGTTAATGTCTTTATTTTATTGCTTTTGGACTTTTGGTTTTTCTAGTCACATGCTGAAGCCCGCGTTCCTTTCCTCATAGGTTGGAGCCCAAATTGCACGGAAGAAAATGGTTCCCGTTCCCATGCATGGGGGATTCTCTTGGCATGCATAAACTGAAGGGACCACATCCAGTGCTGACGGTTCATTCACGATGGTCTGTTTGTTGGAGCAAATAAATGCAACTAGAGATGCAACTGACTATTTGTGGTACACAACAGAGTAAGTTGTGAATGTCAATACCTCATATTGATTTGCATAATCTGTCTTTATTAAATTCAGTGTTAAAATTGACTTTCTGATGTTCTTTACCTTTTGTTTCCATCCCCAGTGTTAAGATTGGAAGGATTCTTGAGGAATGGAAAATCTCCTGTTCTTACCGTCTTATCGGCCGGCCATGCATTGCATGCCTTTGTTAATGGTCAACTATCAGGTGTGTTTGTCGTTGCCTTTAGACCACTCTTGAAGAAAGGTGCACTAAGTTGACATATATGGTCGAAGTTTTATCTGTCTTCGGTTTATATTCTAGACTACTTAATATATGTCAATAGTAATATTTTGGCTTGCCTTGCAGTGTTTACTTGTTAAGTATAGATAATATGTTGTCCCCCTGATATTTTGCTTTCCTCTTATTCGAATTTTCAGGGAGTTCCTATGGAAGTTTAGAATTCCCGAAACTAACATTCAACCAAGGCGTTAATTTGAGAGCTGGTATCAACAAAATTTCGCTTCTAAGCATTCCTGTTGGTCTCCCGGTATGTGCTCTCACTCTCAGCTGACAGCTTCATGCTGGTGGATATTGTTTATGAGATACTAATTTTTTGGTTTCAATGCAGAATGTCGGTCCACATTTTGAGACATGAAATGCCGGTGTTCTCGGCCCGGTTACACTGGGTGGTCTCAATGAGGGAAGGAGGGATCTCTCGTGGGAGAAATGGTCTTACAAGGTCTTTTCCTTGTCATGTTAGTTTCTATTCTCCGGTTACCCCGATGTGCTAGATAGTTGATTGGTTATTTGTCCTCTTGCAGGTTGGCCTCAAGGGAGAGGCCTTGAATCTTCATTCAGTAAGTGGTACTTCATCAGTGGAGTGGGCACAGAGGTTGTTTGTCACACGAAGATAGCAACTTACGTGGTACAAAGTACATATCTCGAAATAAAACCGACAATATCATTCTTATAAAAAAATGAGAACTTAAAACGCATTCAAACGACTCCTTTAGTCTGCTTTTGCCGATACTCTTTAATTTTGCAAACGACTTTCAATGCTTCGGCTGGAAATTCGATGTTGGCTTTAGACATGAGTAGTATGGGAAAAGGCCAGATTTGGATAAATGGAAAGAGCATCGGATGCCAATGGCCTGCATACAAAGCTTCTGGAAATTGTGGTGTATGTAGTTAGGCTGGAACATTTAACAAGAAAAAATGTGGAAATAACCGTGGAGAGGCCACTCAAATATGGTAATTATAACAAACTATAATCCACTTCACAGTTGATACGACAATCATGGCGTTTTCGATAGGCTGACTCGTGGTTGCTCATTTAATGTAGTTATCATGTTCCTCTTTCATGGTTCAATCTAACAGGGAATTTGTTGGTTGTGTTTCAGGAATGGGCTGGAGACCCGAATACAATTTCTTTGGTGCGCCGAGAGACCGACAGTGTTTGCGCTAACATCAACGAATGGCAACCCAACTTAATGAATTATCTGATGAAAGCCTCTGGTAAAGTCAACAAATCCCTAAGGCCAAAAGTGTATTTAGAGTGCGATGCCGGGCATAAAATTCTCTGCAGTAAATTTTGTCAGCTTCGGAACACCGGAAGGTGTCTGCGGAAGCAACCGCGAGGGAAGTTGTCATGCACACAACTCTTATGATGATTTTAACAGGTATGGCACTTTCTTACACCATTTCATCTTCAGTTGAAATAATAAATAATAAATAATAAACCAATGACACCATGAACATTGTTCTGTCTTTGTGCTTTCAGCTATGTGTTGGGCAGCTGACCGAACACATCGAAAATCGCCGAAATAAACAAGCATCTTCTCCAAGTCCACACTCCAAGATTGTAACCATTTGTTCTGGCTTTTTTGCTGGGTCAAATTGTACAAACACACAACACACCACTTTGGCAAAAAGCACACATAAGTTTGTTCCTGCTCAAGATTTATTAAATTTTGATTTGGTTTAATTTTACAGAGTTGAAGCAAAACATGAAAAGAAGAGTCTACGAAGCAGCTATAAGTGGGAATGTAGTCGCTATGGAAGCTCTGCTCGAAGAAGATGAGCTCATTCTCGATAGGGTTTTGCTTACGACTTTCCATGAAACTCCTCTACACATTACTATCATACGCGGTCATCTTTATTTTGCCTCATCTCTCCTTCGTCGACTACTCAAGTTGTCGGGTGAATTTGACGTTCTTCACCGTCTGCCTGTTCACCTGGTCGCCATCGAGAGCCATGCGGATCTCGTTGAGCAATTACTTAGTGTAAACCGGAGTTGTTAGTTCGTAAGAGACGAGGATGGGAGAACGACGCTTCATTTGGCGGTCATGAAAGGGAGGTCGATGTTTTGAATGTGATGATTAGGTGTTGTCCCGAGGCGGTAGAAGAAAGATTGTATTGTGGGGAAACAAGCTTACACTTGTGCGTCAGATATAATTAGTTGGAAGCTTTAATAGCGCTGGTGGAGTCTTCAAATAAACATGACTGAGCGTTTGTTGCTGTCCTGGATGATACTGGTAACACCATATTGCATCTTGCCACATTTTTCAATCATTTAGAGGTAACCAATTTATTCCTCTTTTCTTTTACACTTCTCAATAGACTTTAATGCAAAATTTGACTCTGATTATGATGATGGTAAACATGTTTATCTTCCTTGTGCGCATGCATGCAGATAGTGAGATATATTGTTTCCATACCCATAATCAGAATCGAGGTGAACGTAATGAACTGAAAGGGGTTCACTGTCTTGGACTTGATAAATCATTCTCCAAGAGATTTCAAAACCCTCGAAGTAAAATTTGTTTTGATGCGAGAGATGAAATTGTTCCACCTCAAACAGAACCACCAAATAACGAGATTGTTCCATCCCAAACGAAACCACCGAATAACGTAATTGATCCATCTTAAACGAACAACTAGTATCGATTCCGAATGTTGGTGGGATGGAAATCGAAATAAACACAACGAAAAAAACATCGTGGCTCGTCCAGTTGTGGCAAGCCTGCAACAAGCACATGAGACACGATGACAAATAGATAGAGGAAATACATGGTTCATTGATGCTTGTCGCCATTTTAATCGCATTTCTTTTCAAGTTATTTGCAGTCCACCGGGTGGTGTTTGACAGCAAAGTTTGGATACCACGATGGAAGGAACTTGTGCTGTGGGACTTGGACTTGGACGTTGCACTCTTAGAACGGATGTTTAAGAATATGTGGATCCTAATGCATATATTTATTTCATAGTTTCTGTGATGACCTCTTTCGTTGTGTCGGTGATCGTGGTCCTTTTAGTTATCAGCGGACTCCCTCTAAGGAACAAGTTTTGTACTTAGCTGATGAGAATAGTCATGATTCTCGTCATGACATTCACGACGTTTTTGTTGATAAAGAGTAAACAACATAGTGGAGAAGAAAATGAACTCTTTTTTATTATATATTGTGAATGGTGAAAATACATCTTTTTATAGGAAAAATTAGGAGTAAGTTTTCTATTAGAAGTAAACTACTTAGTAGTTATCTTTATCTATCTAACTTTCTAAGAGTTAATGTTATATTAAAATACTAACTTATCTATTGCATAACCTACATTCCCCCTCAATTTGGGGAGTAAATGTTGAAAAGACCCAACCTGGATATAATCTCATTAAAGGTAATTCTTGGAAGTGCTTTGGTGAGAATATCTGCTAACTAATTCTTCGTTGAAACATAATTGAGCTTCACCGTTCAACCATTCACCTCTTCAGAGATGAAATGTCTGTTAATCTCCACATGTTTTGTTCGGTCATGATGAACTAGATTCTTTCCAATACTTATTGCAGATTTACTATCATTTTGAAGTTCAAACCATTTGTTGGCATATAACCCCAGCTCAGTTAACATTCTTTGAAGCCAAATTCCTTCGCAAATTCCAAGTGACATTGCTCTAAATTCTGCTTCTGCACTACTTCGAGACACCACCGCCTGTTTTTTATTTCTCCAAGTAACTAGATTTCCCCAAATAAATGAATAATAACCAGTTGTAGATCTTCTATCCGTTAATTCACCTGCCCAGCTTGAATCTGAAAAAATTCTTACTGTTCTATCATCACTCTTTCTAAAAATTAATCAATGTCCTGGTGTCATTTTCAAATATCTTAGAATTCTATTCACAACCTCTAAATGTTCTTCTCTTGGATCATTCATATATTGACTCACTTTACTGACAGGGAACGCAATATCAGGTCTAGTAAGTGATAAATAAATTAGTTTACCAACTAGCCTTTGATACTGTTCTTTGTTCACAGGACTTCCCAATTCTTCTCTCCTTAGCTTCAGATTTGCTTCCATGGGTGTTTCAGTCGGCTTACATCCCTTCATTCCAGTTTCTGATAGTAGATCAATGATATATTTCCTTTGGTTGATCATTATTCCTTCTTTTGACCTTGCAACTCCCATGCCTAAAAATACCGTAAAGTTCCCAAGTCTTTGGTTTCGAACTCCTTCGCCAGTAGCTTTTTTCAATCTTTCTATCTCCATACAATCATCACCTGTTAGAATGATATCATCCTTATAGACAATCAAAATTGCTTTTTTGTTGTTTGAAGATATTTTGACAATTAAAGTGTGATCTGATTGACATTGCTTGTAACCATCCTAAATAATCACCTTTGTAAATCTGTCAAACCAGGCTCTTGGAGATTGCTTAAGTCCATACAAGGACTTTAGTAATCTACATGCTTTTCCTGTATTACTCTTCACACCCAGTGGAATTCGCATATATACTTCCTCCTCCAAGTTTCCGTTTAGAAATGCGTTTTTGATGTCTAACTGATGAAGCACCCAATTCTCATTAACCGTTAATGACAATAACACTCTCACAGTGTTTAGTTTTGCTACCGGAGCAAACGTTTCATGATAATCAACTCCAAAAGATTGAGCGAATCCTTTCGCCACTAATCTCGCCTTATATCTTTCAATGCTACCATCAGCTTTGTATTTTACCGTGAATATCCATTTACATCTGACTGGTTTGTTATCTTTCGGAAGATCAACTATAATCCAAGTATTGTTGTTTTCCAGTGCTTTTAATTCCTATTCTACTGCCTTTTTCCACTTGGGATCTTTCAATGCTTCTTCCACCGTTTCTAGAACAATAATTCTATCTACACTTGCTGTAAAGTTCTTAAAACAAGGCGTTAGCTTTCTATATGCAACAAATCTCTCAATTGGATAATTTCTGCATTTTCTTACTCCTTTCCTTTGACCAATCGGCAAGTCATTATCATCAATTAAATCATTTAATTTAGTGGAAGAACTCTGATTACCTTCTTCGTTCTCCAAAGGATTCTTGTTCGGTTCCAGTTCATGACAGTGTCCATGCTGTGTGAGAGACTCGGGATTAGGTTCAAGGATTGATTTAGAAATTGGTTTTTGTCGTCTCTTGTAAATCTGCAACTCGGATTGAGGTATTTGAGGCGAAGTGATATGTTGATCATGCCGAGGTAAATGTGTTTCGGTGGACTGGTTTGTCAAGGATACGTTTTCTGGGTTCGGTAGTGTTGTTTGGTCCGGCTGTAGCGATTTTGTAGGCTTATTCGACTGGTTTAACTGGTTTGACGGTGCTGGTTGATCAAAAAGAGATGGTTGCAAATCAAGTGACAATTGTTGCGAGTCAATAAACTGATATTCATTATATGACTCCCCTTGAATAGCAGTTTTAAGGAAAAAAGGTGTTTTTTCAAAAAAAGTAACATCCATAGTAATAAAGAATTTATTTGTACGAGGATAATAACACCGAAAGCCCTTTTGAGTCGATAAATAACCCAGAAACACACACCAAAATACTCGAGGATCTAATTTGGACCTGAAAGGAACATTGAAACACAGTACAACCAAAAACTCTAAGAGGTAACAATGAAGTCATCGGTTTAAAATTGGGAAAAAACTGAAGAAAAACATCTCTCGGACACTTAAATTGTAACGGTTTACTAGGGAGACAATTAATCATATAAGTGGCAGTTAAAAGGGCTTCCCCCAAAAATAGTTAGGAACATTTGTGGAAAAAAGTAGAGATCGAGTAACCTCAAGAAAATACCTGTTTTTTCGCTCAGCAATCCCATTTTGTTGAGGAGAATTGACACACGAAGTAAGATGAATAATCCTGGGTTCCTGAAAGAAAGAACCCAAAACATTGACAAAATACTTACTACCATTGTCAGAATGAAACATTTGGATTGAACACTGAAATTGGGTTTCAACCATCTTATGAAACTGTTTAAATATTTCGTAAGCTTCAGATTTGGTTTTCATGAGAAATGTCCAGGTCGAGTGTGATCATCAATAAATGAAATAAACCACCGAAACCCATGTAAAGATGCGACCCGAGATGGTCCCCAAATATCACTATGGATCATGGTAAATGTGTTGACAGTTTATATGGAGAAGGTAGATAAACGCTCCTAGTTTGTTTAGCAAGTGGACAAATATCACAAGAAAAAGATTTTAGACTCTTATTAACAAACAAATGTGGAAACAATTTTGTAAGATAAAAGAAACTGGGATGTCCTAAACGAAAATGCAATAACATAACATCGGTTGAAGGTTCAAGTAAAGAAAATTGTTGTATAATATGGTAGGAAGTAGATTGGTGGGAAAATAAAGTTGCTGGAAATAGGTAAAGACCCCACAAAGCCTAGTACTGCCAATCATTTTCCCCAAGCTAGAATCATGAAATTCACGAAAATCAGAGTTAAATTTCGTGATACAACATAAATTGACAGATAACTTGCTAATGGAAATAAGATTGCAAGTGAGATTGGGAACATAAAGAACACGAGATAACAAAATGTCCTGATTTATTCGAATAGACCCATGACCGGCAGCACCAGATAGAGAACCATCAGCTATTCGAATATGAGAGATACACGAGTAGGCATGAAAAGTGTGAAAGAGCCGAAGATCACCTATCATATGATCACTTGCACCAGAATCCACAACCCAAGTAGGAGTGGTGGATGTATTAGCCAAAGTAGCAGAAGGAATTCTACCTGCAGGTACTGATTGGGAATGAGTGTTTAACTAACTAAAAAACTACTGTAACTCTTCCATTTTATTTTTAGTAAACGAACTTCCTTGTAAATCAGTATTCACAACATAGTTTTCTTGAGTATCACGTTGTTGATGCTGTTTTGAAGACTTCCCATTAGTAGGCTTGCCATGTAATTTCCAACAAAAATCCCGCAGATGGCCAACCTTCTTATAAGAGTCACACCAAGGTCTCCCCTTCTTTGGTCGAGTATTAGTTTGAGAGTGAGGGATATAATTATCACCATTCAATCGGTGACAGTTGATAGAGGCTGAAGAAACATCAGAATGGGGTGAATTAATGAGGAATTTCGAAGTGACCTCCGATGAACAAGTGGTGGAATTCATGATCGACGGCTAGATTTAGGGTAAAAAAGAAAAAAATCGGCTAGATTTAGGTGAAGGATCGGTTACCTAGCTGATACCATGTTGATAAAGAGTAAACAACATAGTGGAGAAGAAAAGGAACTCTTTATATTATATATTGTGAATGGTGAAAATACATCTTTTTATAGGAAAAATTAGGAGAAAGTTTTCTATTAGAAGTAAACTACTTAGTATTTATCCTTATCTATCTAACTTTCTAAGAGTTAGTGTTATATTAAAATATTAACTTATCTATTGCATAACCTACAGTTTTGTTCTTATTCTCGATAAATTTTATCACACCGCATCATGTGTATGAAAGAGCCTACAAAGATAGCTTCGTTACTGTTTGCATCTGGCTCTTTTTGTTTGGTTTAATTGGAAAACCACCGGGCTAGCTAGAAGAGAAGGCGTCGAGTGGCAAAGAGGCCAACAATTCCAAGCAACACAAGCCAGGTGCAAACGATAACATATCTAGCTTTGTAGGCTCTTTGGTACATATGACGTGAGGTGACAAAATTCATTGACAATAAGAACATAAGCGTCGTGAATGTCATGACGTGAACCATGACTATTGTCATCAGCCAAGTACAAAACTTTTTCCTTAGAGGGAGTCCGCTGATAACTAAAATGACCACAATCAACGACGCAATGAAAGAGGTCATCGCATAAACTATGAGATGAAATTATGCATCAGGATCCACATATGTTGCCACAACCTTTTTAGGAGTACAACGTTCTTCAAGTCCCGCACAGCAAGTTTCTTCCGTCGTGGTATCCAAACTTTACTACCAGACACCAGGTGGACTGTAGAGAACTTGAAAATAAATGGTTGCGGTTAAGGTGGTGACAAGCATCAATGGAGCCTACATTTCCTCTATCCATTTGCCTTCGTGTCTCATGTGTTTGCTGTAGGCTTGCCATAACCGGACGAGCCATGATAATTTTTTTGCTGCGTTTGTTTCGTTTTCCTCCAATGTTCAGAATCGGTATTAGTTGTTCCGTTTGTGATGGACTAATTACGTTATTCGGTGGTTCTGTTTAGGATGGAAATATCTCGTTATTTAGAGGTTTCATTTAAGGAGGAACAGTTACATCTCTAGCACATGCTCGCATAAAAATATTTTCTACTTCAAGGGTTTTAAAATATCTTGAAGAATGATTTATCAAATCCAAGGCAATAAACCCCCTTCGATTCATTACGTTCGCCTCTGTTCTGATTTTGGATATGGAAACAAGATATCTCACTATCTGCATGCATGCGAACAAGGAACATAAATATGTTTATCATCATAATAACCATAGCCAAATTTTGCATTAAGGCTTATTGAGAAGTGTAAAAGAAAATATGAATAAATTGATTACCTCTAAATGATTGAGAAATGTGGCGAGATGCAGAATGGTGTTACCACTATCATCCGGGATAGCAACAAACGCTCTGTCACGTTCATTTGAAGCCTCTACCAGCACTATTAAAGCTTCCAACTGATTATATCTGACGCACAAGTGTAAGCTTGTTTCCCCAAGGTACAATATTTCTTCTACCGCCCCGGGACAACACCTGATCATCACATTCTAAACATCGACCCTCCCTTTCATGGCCACCAAATAAAACATCGTTCTCCTAGCCTCGTCTCGTACGGGCCAACAACTAGTGTTCGCACCGAGTAATTGTTCGACGAGATCTGCATGGCCCTCAATGGAGGCTAGGTGAACAGGAAGACAATGAAGAACGTCAAATTCACCCGATAACTTGGGTCATCGAGGAATGAGAGATGCGGCGAAATGAAGGTGACCACACATGATGGCAATCTGTAGGGGAGTTTCATGGAAAGACGTAAGTAAAACACTATCGAGAATGAGCTCATATTATTCGAGCAAAGCTTCCACGGCGGCTACATTCCCATTTATTGCTGCTTCGTAGACTCTTATTTCCATGTTTTGCTTCAACTCTGTAAAATTAAACCAAATCAAAATTTAATAAATTTGAATCTCATACACATTTCTATAGGAACTATTGGGTGTTCATGAAGATTTATCCTATGCTTACACTTGTGCATCAGCTATAATTAGTTGGAAGCTTTAATAGTGCTGGTGGAGTCTTCAAATAAACATGACTGAGCGTTTGTTGCTGTCTCGAATGATACTGGTAACACCATACTGCATCTTGCCACATTTCTCAATCATTTGGAGGTAACCAATTTATTCCTCTTTTCTTTTACACTTCTCAATAGGCCTTAATGCAAAATTTGACTCTAGTTATGATGATGGTAAACATGTTTATCTTTCTTGTGCGCATGCATGCAGATAGTGAGATATCTTGTTTCCATACCCATAATCAGAACTGAGGTAAACGTAATGAATTGAAGAGGGTTCACTGCCTTGGACTTGATATATTATTCTCTAAGAGATTTCAAAACCCTCAAAGTAAAAATTGTTTTGATGCGAGAGATGAAATTATTCAACCCCAAACAGAACCACCAAATAATGAGATTGTTTCATCCCAAACGGAACCACCGAATAACGTAATTGATTCATCTCAAACGGAACTACTAGTACCGATTTCGAATGTTGGTGGGATGGAAACCGAAACAACCACAACGAAAAAACATTGTGGCTTGTCCGGTTATGGCAAGCCTACAGCAAGCACATGAGACATGATGACAAACAGATAGAGGAAATACATGGTTCATTGATGCTCATCGCCACTTTAATCGCAATAATTTCTTTTCAAGTTATTTGCAGTCCACAGGGTGGTGTTTGACAGCAAAGTTTGGATACCACGATGGAAGAAACTTGTGCTGTGAGACTTGGACTTGGACGTTGCACTCCTAGAACGGTTGTATAAGCATATGTGGATCCTGATGCATATATTTATTTCATAGTTTTCGTGATGACCTCTTTCATTGCATTGGTGATCGTGGTCCTTTTAGTTATCAACGGACTCCCTCTAAGGAACAAGTTTTATACTTGGTTGATGACAATAGTCATGATTCTCGTTATGACATTCACGACGTTTTTGTTCTTATTCTCGATGAATTTTATCACCCCACATCATGTGTATGAAAGATCCTACAAAGATAGCTTCGTTATTGTTTGCATCTGGCTCTTTTTGTTTAGAATTGTTTGGTTTAATTGGAAAACCATCGGGCTAGCTAGAAGAGAAGGTGCCGAGTGGCAAAGAGGCCAACAATTCCAAGTAACACAAGCCAGGTGCAAATGGTAACGTAGCTAGCTTTGTAGGCTCTTTGGTACATATGACGCGAGGTGACAAAATTCATTGACAATAAGAACATAAGCGTCGTGAATGTCATGACGTGAACCATGACTATTGTCATTAGCCAAGTACAAAACTTTTTTCTTTAGAGGGAGTCCGCTGATAACTAAAAGGACCGCACTCAACGATGCAACGAAAGAGGTCGTCGCATAAACTATGAGATGAAAATATGTATCAGGATCCACATATGTTGCCACAACCTTTATAGGAGTGCAACGTTCTTCAAGTCCCGCACCGCAAGTTTCTTCTGTCGTGGTATCCAAACTTTTCTACCAAACACCAGGTGAACTGTAGAGAACTTGAAAATAAATGGTTGCGGTTAAGGTGGCGACATGCATCAATGAACCCTACATTTCCTCTATCCATTTGCCTTCGTGTCTCATGTGCTTGCTGTAGGCTTTCCATAATCGGACGAGCCATGATGATTTTTTTGATGCGTTTGTTTCGCTTTCCATCCCTCAAATGCTCAAAATCGGTACTAGTTGTTCTGTTTGTGATGTACCAATTACGTTATTCGGCGGTTCTGTTTGGGATAGAAATATCTCGTTATTTAGTGGTATCGTTTGAGGTGGAACAATTATATCTCTAGCACATGATCACATAAAAATGTTTTTTACTTTCAGGGTTTTGAAATATCTTAAAGAATGATATATCAAGTCCAAGGCAATGAACTCCCTTCGGTTTATTACGTTCGCCTCTGTTCTAATTCTGGGTATGGAAACAAGATATCTCACTATCTGTATGCATGTGAACAAGGAACATAAACATGTTTATCATCATAATAACCAGAGCCAAATTTTGTATTAAGGCTTATTGAGAAGTATAAAAGAAAAGAGGAATAAATTGATTACTTCCAAATGATTGAGAAATGTGGTAATATGTAGAATGGTGTTACCACTATCATCCGGGACAACAACAAATGCTCCGTTACGTTCATTTAAAGCCTCTACCAGCACCATTAAAGCTTCCAACTGATTATATTTGACGCACAAGTGTAAGCTTGTTTCCCCACAGTACAATATTTCTTCTACTGCCCCGAGACAACATCTGATCATCACATTCAAAACATCGACCCTCCATTTCATGGCCGCCAAATGAAACATCATTCTCCCGGCCTCGTCTCGTACGGGCCAACAACTACGGTTCACACCGAGTAATTGTTCGATGAGATCCGCATGGCCCTCAATAGCGACTAGGTGAACAGGAAGACAATGAAGAGTGTCAAATTCACCCGACAACTTGGGTTATCGAGGAAGGAGAGATTCGGAGAAATGAATGTGACCGCGCATGATGTCAATGTGTAGGGGAGTTTCATGGAAAGACGTAAGCAAAACACTATCGAGAATGAGTTCATATTCTTCGAGCAGAGCTTCCATGGTGGCTACATTCCCATTTATTGTTGCTTCGTAGACTCTTATTTCCATGTTTTGCTTCAACTCTGTAAAAGTAAACCAAATCAAAATTTAATAAATTTGAATCTCATGCACATTTCTATCGGAACTATTGGGTGTTCATGAAGATTTATCCTATGCTTACACTTGTGCGTTAGGTATAATTAGTTGGAAGCTTTAATGGTGCTAGTGGAGTCTTCAAATAAACATGACTGAGCATTTGTTGTTGTCCCAGATGATACTGGTAACACCATCTTGCATCTTGCCACATTTCTCAATCATTTGGAGGTAACCAATTTATTCCTCTTTTCTTTTACACTTCCCAATAAGCCTTAATGCAAAATTTGACTCTGGTTATGATGATAGTAAACATGTTTATCTTCCTTGTGTGTATGCACGCAGATAGTGAGATATCGTGTTTCCATACCCAAAATCAGAATCGAGGTGAACGTAATGAACTAAATGGGGTTCACTGCCTTAGACTTGATATACCATTCTCCAAGAGATTTCAAAACCTTCGAAGTAAAAATTGTTTTGATATGAGCAGGTGCTAGAGATGAAATTGTTCCACCTCAAACAGAACCATAAAATAATGAGATTGTTCCATCCCAAACGGAACCACCGAATAATGTAATTGATTCATCTCAAACGGAACAACTAGTGCTGATTTCGAACGTTGGAGGGATAGAAATCAAAACAAACATAACAAAAAAAATTATCATGGCTCGTCCGGTTATGGCAAGCCTGCAGCAAGCACATGAGACACGATGGCAAATGGATAGAGGAAATGCAGGGTTCACTGATGCTCGTTGCCACTTTAACCGCAACCATTTCTTTTTAAGTTATTTGCAGTCCACCGGGTGGTGTTTGGCAGCAAAGTTTGGATACCACGTTGGAAAAAACTTGTGCTGTGGGACTTGGACTTGGACGTTGCACTCCTGAAATGTTGTTTTAGCATATGTGGATCCTTATGCATATATTTATTTCATAGTTTCTGTAACGACCTCTTTCGTTGCGTTGGTGAGCGTAGTCCTTTTAGTTATCAGCGGACTCCCTCTAAGAAACAAGTTTTGTACTTGGCTGATGACAATAGTCATGATTCTCGTCATGACATTCACGATTTGTTTTGTTCTTATTCTCGATGAATTTTATCACCCCACATCATGTGTATGAAAGAGCCTACAAAGCTAGCTTCGTTACTGTTTGTATTTTTCTCTTGGTGCTTGGAGTTGTTTGGTTGAATTAAAAAACCACCGGGCTACCTAGAAGAGAAGGCGCTGAGTGGGAAAGAGGCCAACAATTCCAAGCAACACAATACATGTGTAAACGGTAGCGTAGTTAGCTTTGTAGGCTCTTTGGTACACATGACGCGAGGTGTCAAAATTCGTTGACAATAAGAACATAAACGTCGTGAATGTCATGACGTGAACCATGACTATTATCATCATCCAAGTACAGAACTTGTTCCTTAGAAGGATTCCGCTGATAACTAAAAGGATAATGCTCACCGACGCAACGAAAGAGGCCGTCGCATAAACTATGAGATAAAGATATGCATCAGGATCCACATATGATTCCACATCTTTTCTAGGAGTGCAACATTCTTCAAGTCCCGCACCGCAAGTTTCTTCCGTCGTGGTATCCAAACTTTGCTGCCAAACACCAGGTGGATTGTAGAGAACTTGAAAAGAAATTATTGCGGTTAAAGTGGCGACAAACATCAGTGGACCCTGCATTTCCTCTATCTATTTGCCTTCGTATCTCATGTGTTTGTTGTAGGCTTGCCATAACCGGACGAGCCATGATGACTTTTTCGTTGCGTTTATTTCGATTTTCATCCCTCTAACGTTCGAAATCGGTACTAGTTGTTCCGTTTGAGATTAATCAATTACGTTATTTGGTGGTTCTGTTTGGGATGAAACAATCTTGTTATTCAATGGTTTCATTTGAGGTGGAACAATTTCATCTTTAACACCTTCTCGCATCAAAACATTTTCTACTTTGAGGGTTTTGAAATATCTTGGAGAATGGTCTATAAAGTCCAAGGTAGTGAACCCCCTTCGGTTTATTACGTTCATCTCTGTTCTGATTCTTGGTATGGAAACAAGATATCTCACTATCTGTATGCATGCGAACAAGGAACATAAACATGTTTATTATCATAATAACCAGAGCCAAATTTTGCATTAAGGCATATTGAGAAGTGTAAAAGAAAAGATGAATAAATTGATTACCTCCAAAGGATTGAGAAATGTGGCAAGATACATGATGGTGTTACCAGTATCATCAGGGACAACAACAAATGCTCTGTCACGTTCATTTGAAGCCTCCACCAGCACCATTAAAGCTTCCAACTGATTATATCTGACGCAAAAATGTAAGCTTGTTTCCTTAAGGAACAATCTTTCTTCTACCGCCTTGGGACAACACCTGATCATCACATTTAAAACATCGACCCTCCCTTTCATGGCCGCCAAATGAAGTACCGTTCTCCCAGCCTCACCTCGTACATGCCAAAAACTACGGTTCACATAGAGTAATTGTTCGACGAGATCCGAATGGTCCTCGATGGCAGCCAGGTGAACATGCAAACAATGAAGAGCGTCAAATTCACCCGACAACTTGGGTCATCGACGAAGGAGAGATGCGGTGAAATGAAGGTGACCGCGCATGATGGTAATGTGTAGGGGAGTTACATAGAAAGACGTAAGCAAAACACTATCGAGAATGAGCTCATCTTCTTCGAGCAGAGCTTCCATGACGGCTACATTCCCATTTATTGATGCTTCTTAGACTCTTCTTTCCATGTTTTGCTTCAACTCTATAAAATTAAACCAAGTCAAAATTTAATAAATATGAATCTCATACACATTTCTATAGGAACTATTGGGTGTTCATGAAGATTTATCTTATGTTTACACTTGTGCGTCAGGTATAATTAGTTGAAAGCTTTAATGGTGCTGGTGGAGTCTTCAAATAAACATGACTGAGCGTTTATTGTTGTCCCGTATGATACTGGTAACACCATCATTCATCTTGCCACATTTCTCAATCATTTGGAGATAACCAATTTATTCATATTTCTTTTACACTTCTCAATAAGCCTTAATGCAAATTTTGACTCTTGTTATAATGTTGGTAAACATGTTTATTTTCCTTGTGCGCGTGCATGCAGATAGCGAGATATTTTTTTCCATACTTAGAATCAGAACCGAGTTGAATGCAATGAACCGAAGGGAGTTCACTGCCTTGGACTTGATAGACCATTCTCCAAGAGATTTCAAAACCCTCGAAGTAAAAATTATTTAGATGCGAGCAAGTGCTAGAGATGAAATTGTTCCACCTCAAACGGAACTACCAAATAACGATATTGTTTCATCCCAAACGGAACCACCGAATAACGTAATTGATCCATCTCAAACGGAACAACTAGTACCGATTTCGAACGTTGGAGGGATGGAAATCGAAACAAACACATTGAAAAAATCATCATGGCTCGTCCGGTTATGGCAAGTCTGTAGCCTGCACATGAGACATTGTGGCAAATGGATAGAGGAAATGCATGGTTCACTGATGCTCGTTGCCACTTTAACCGCAACCATTTCTTTTCAAGTTATCTGCAGTCCACCAGGTGGTGTTTGGCTGCAAAGTTTGGATACCACGATGGAAGAAACTTGTGCTATGGGACTTGGACTTGGACGTTGCACTCCTGAAACGTTGTTTTAGCATGTGGAATCTGATGCATATATTTATTTCATAGTTT
Organism: Hibiscus syriacus; assembly: GCF_006381635.1. NCBI lineage: Eukaryota > Viridiplantae > Streptophyta > Magnoliopsida > Malvales > Malvaceae > Hibiscus > Hibiscus syriacus. The sequence continues at coordinate 908,556 of NW_024063153.1, read as the reverse complement.
CTGTAACGACCTCTTTCGTTGCGTCGGTGAGCGTGATCCTTTTAGTTATCAGTGGACTCACTTTAAGGAACAAGTTCTGTACTTGGCTGATAACAATAGTCATGATTCTCGTCATGACATTCAGGACGTTTTTGTTATTATTCTCGATGAATTTTATCACCCCGCATCATGTGTATGAAAGAGCCTACAAAGCTAGGTTCGTTACTGTTTATATATGGATCTTGTTGCTTGGAGTTGTTTGGTTTAATTGAAAAACCACCGAGCTACATAGAAGAGAAGGTGTCGAGTGGCAAAGAAGACAACAATTCCAAGAAACACAAGTCAGGTGCAAATGGTAGCTGAGTTAGCTTTGTAGGCTCTTTGGTACACCTGACGCGGGGTGACAAAATTCATTGACAATAAGAACATAAGCGTTGCAAATGTCATGACATGAACCGTAACTATTGTCATCAGCCAAGTATAGAATTTGTTCCTTAGAGGGAGTCCGCTGATAACTAAAAGGACCACGCTCACCGATGCAACGAAAGAGGTCATCGCATAAACTGTAAGATAAAGATATGCATCAGGATCCACATATGCTGCCACAACCTTTCTAGGAGTGCAACGTTCTTCAAGTCCTGTACCGCAAGTTTCTTCTGTCGTGGTATCCAAACTTTGTTGCCAAACACCAGGTAGACTGTAGAGAACTTGGAAGGAAATGGTTGCGGTTAAAGTGGCGACAAACATCAATGGACCCTACATTTTCTCTATCCATTTGCCTTCGTGTCTCATGTGCTTACTGCACGCTTTCCATAACCAGACGAGCCATGATGATTTTTTCGTTGCTTTTGTTTCGATTTTCATCCCTCCAACGTTTCGAGTCGGTGTTAGTTGTTCCATTTGAGATTGACCAATTACGTTATTCGGTGGTTCTGTTTGGGATGTAACAATCTCGTTATTCAGTGGTTTCGTTTGAGGTGGAATAATTTCATCTCTAGCTCCTGCTCACATCAAAACATTTTCTACTTCGAGGGTTTTGAAATATCTTGGAGAATGATCTATCAAGTCCAAGGCAGTGAACCTCATTCGGTTCATTACGTTCGCCTTTGTTCCGATTTTGGGTATGGAAACAAGATATCTCACTATCTGCATGCATGCGAATAAGGAACATAAACATGTTTATCATCTTAATAACTAGAACCAAATTTTTCATTAAGGCTTATTGAGAAGTGTAAAAGAAAAGAGGAATAAATAGATTACCTCCAAATGATTGAGAAATGTGGCAAGATGCAGGATAGTGTTTCCAGTATCATCTGGGACAGCAACAAACGCTCCGTCACCTTCATTTAAAGCCTCCACCAGCACCATTAAAGCTTTCAACTGATTATGTCTAACGCAAAAGTGTAAGTTTGTTTCCCCACGGTACAATCTTTCTTTTACCGCCCCGGGACAACACCTGATCATCACATTCAAAATATCGACCCTCTGTTTCATGGCTGCCAAATAAAGTATCGTTCGCTCAGCCTTGTCTCGTACGTGCCAACAACTACGGTTCACACCGAGTAATTGTTTGACAAGATTTGCATGATCCTTGATGGCGGCCATGTGAACAGACATACATTGAAGAGCGTCAAATTCACCCAATAATTTGGGTCGTCGACGAAAGAGAGATGCGACGAAATGAAGGTGACCGAGCATGATGGAAATGTGTAGGGGAGTTTTATGGAAAGACGTAAGCAAAAACTATCGAAAATGAACTCATTTTCTTCGAGCAGGGCTTCCATGGCGGCTACATTCCCATTTATTGTTGCTTCGTAGACTCTTCTTTCCATGTTTTGCTTCAACTCTGTAAAATTAAACCAAATCAAAATTTAATAAATCTGAATCTCATACATATTTCTATCGGAACTATAGGGTGTTCATGAAGATTTATCCTATGCTTACACTTGTGAGTCAGTTATAATAAGTTTGAAGCTTTAATGGTGCTAGTAAAGTTTTCAAATAAATATGACTGAGCATTTGTTGCTGTCCCGGATGATACTAGTAACACCGTCATGCATCTTGCCACATTTCTCAATCATTTGGAAGTAACAAATTTATTCCTCTTTTCTTTTATACTTCTCAATAAGCCTTAATGCAAAATTTGACTCTGGTTATGATGATGGTAAACATGTTTATCTTCATTATGCGCGTGCATGCAGATAGTGAGATATCTTGTTTCTATATCCATAATCAGAACCCAATAAATGCAATAAACCGAAGGGAGTTCACTACCTTGGGCTTGATAACCATTCTCTAAGATATTTTAAAACCCTCGAAGTTAAAATTGTTTTGATGCGAGCAGGTGCTAGAGATGAAATTGTTCAACCTCAAACGGAACCACCAAATAACGAGATTGTTCCATCCCAAACTGAACCACCGAATAACGTAATTGATTAATCTCAAACGAAACTACTAGTACCGATTTCGAACGTTGGAGGGATGGAAATCGAAACAAACACAACGAAAAAATCATCATGGCTTGTCAGGGTTATGGCAAGCCTGCAGCAAGCACATGAGACACGATGGCAAATGGATAGAGGAAATACAAGGTTCACTGATGCTCGTCGCCACTTTAACCACAACCATTTCTTTTCAAGTTATCTGCAGTCCACCGGGTGGTGTTTGGCAGCAAAGTTTGGATGCCACGATGGAAGAAACTTGTGTTGTGGGACTTGGACTTAGACGTTGCACTTATGGAATGGTTGTTTTAGCATATGTGTATCCTGATGTATATATTTATTTCATAGTTTCTGTGCTGATCTCTTTCGTTACGTCGGTGAACGTGGTCCTTTTAGTTATCAGCGGACTCCTTTAAGGAATAAGTTTTGTACTTGGCTGGTGACAATAGTCATGATTCTCGTCATGATATTCACGACGCTTTTGTTCTTATTCTCGATGAATTTTATCACCCCGCATCATGCGTATGAAAGGGCCTACAAAGCTAGTTTCGTTATTGTTTGCAGCTGACTCTTGTTGCTTGGAATTATTTGGTTTAATTGGAAAACCACCGGACTAGCTAGAAGAGAAGGCACATATTAATAAAAAGGCCAACAATTCCAAGCAACACAAGCCATGTTCAAATGGTAGAGTAGCAAACTTTGTAGGCTCTTTGGTACACATGACGCGGGGTGACAAAATTCATTAACAATAAGAACATAAGCGTCGTGAATGTCGTGACGTGAACCATAACTATTGTCATCAGCCAAGTACAGAACTTGTTCCTTAGAGGGAGTCCTCTGATAACTAAAAAGATCACGCTCACCGACACAACGAAAGAGGCTGTCATATAAACTATGAGATAAATATATGCATCAGGATCCACACATGTTGCCACATCCTTTCCAAGAATGCAACGTTCTTCAAGTCCCGCACCGCAAGTTTCTTCCGTCGTGGTATCCAAACTTTGCTATCAAACACCAGGTAGACTGTAGAGAACTTAAAAAGAAATGGTTGTGGTTAAAGTGGCGATAAACCCTGTATTTCCTCTATCCATTTTCCTTCGTGTCTCATGTGCTTGTTGTAGGCTTGCCATAATCGGACGAGCCATGATGCTTTTTTTATTGCGTTTGTTTTGATTTCTATCCCTCCAACGTTCGGAATCGGTACTAGTTGTTTCGTTTGAGATTGACCAATTACGTTATTCGGTGGTTATGTTTGAGATGGAACAATCTCGTTATTCAGTGGTTTCGTTTGAGGTGGAACAATTTCATCTCTAGCACCTGCTCGCATCAAAACATTTTTTACTTCGAGGGTTTTGAAATATATTGGAGAATGATTTATCAAGTCCAAGGTAGTAAACCCCCTTCAGTTTATTGTGTTCGCCTCTGTTCTGATTCTGGGTATAGAAACAAATATCTCACTATCTGTATGCATACGAACAAGGAACATAAACATGTTTATCATCATAATAACCATAGCCAAATTTTGTATTAAGGCTTATTGAGAAGTGTAAAAGAAAAGAGGAATAAATTGATTACCTCCAAATGATTGAGAAATGTGGCAAGATGCAAGATGATGTTACTAGTATCATCTGGGACAACAACAAATGCTCCGTCACGTTCATTTGAAGCCTCCACCAACACCATTAAAGCTTTCAACTCATTATATCTGATGCACAAGTGTAAGCTTGTTTGCCCACGGTACAATCTTTCTTCTACCGCCCCGAGACAACACCTGATCATCACATTCAAAATATCGACCCTTCCTTTCATGGCCGCCAAATGAAGTTCCTTTCTCCTAACCTCGTCTCGTACATGCCAACAACTACGGTTTACATCAAGTAATTATTCGACGAGATCTGCATGGCCCTCGATGGAGGCCAGGTGAACAGGCAGACAATAAAGAGCATCAAATTCACCCAACAACTTGGATCGTCGATGAAGGAGAGATGTGGCGAAATGAAGGTGACCGCGCATGATGGCAATGTGTAGGGGAGTTTCATGGAAAGACGTAAGCAAAACACTATCGAGAATGAGCTCATCTTCTTCGAGCAGAGCTTCCATTGCGACTACATTCCCATTTTTTGCTGCTTCGTAGACTCTTCTTTTCATGTTTTGTTTTAACTCTGTAAAATTAAACCAAATCAAAATTTAATAAATCTGAATCTCATACACATTTCTATCGGAACTATATGGTGTTCATGAAGATTTATCCTATGCTTGGAATCGTGGTGAGAGACAAGTTATGGTGGAGACGAATAGCATGGAGGTTGCTCAGATTATTCAATAGGATAACAGTAGTGGTTGCACATTCATCTTTCTTGATCGTATTCTCAATCTGATTAATTGGGATTGGATTGTTAAGGTGGATCATGTCAACATAATTTTTAACCAGGTTTGTGATAAGCTAGCCAAGATGGTCGGAACTGGAGGGCTTGCAAACAAAGTCTTCTTCTTGCCACCGCTGGAGATTAGTGCTCTTCTGTAGCAGGACAATATTGATCTTGAAATGGAGACTGCTCCTTAGTCTCTATTATCCTCTCTTGTTCATCAAAAAAATATATCAAACAATTAAGACTTCTAGACGAAGCATTTGATTGGTGTCTTAACACCTTTTTCTAAGTATTCATAGGCTTTCCCGAGATTTATTAAGACTAGGGATATTTGTCCCCCTTTTTCACAAAACAAATTTATTTGTCCTCTTTTTTTCAAAAATAATTAACTAAAACATAAATCTTGTTTATAATAATTTAACCTCATGCAGATCACTATATTCATAAATTTGTTCATATTATTTTTCAATCATTTAGAGATTTCATGACCAATACAACAATACAACCGGCAACGTCGCCTTTTTTTATTTATGTATTCATTTTCATGGTTTGATTCTGGTTTTAGTCCCGACATTATACTAAAATCTTAAATGCAACATAATAATTAGACCTATATTTTGTAACCCCATCTCAAATTTTAGAAGACGTATGAATCATCCCACCCCACATACCTCTGAATCTAAATACACATACTGTGTGTATATAATATTAGAAGTCAGTCATAGGCGACTACACAACAGAACATCGAGCAGAGTATTTGAGAAGAACATAGAATTACCTAAAAGAAGAAATCCATCTTCCTGTCCAATTATTATGGAATATTATACAAGTGTCCTCAAAATTGGTTCCACTTGTTATACCAACGTCATCGTCCAAACTATTAGTAAAAGGAAACAACATTAGTCCAACAGGGGCAAAATCAAATGAAATACTGCTTACATCCAGTTAATTGTAGTTGATCCAATGCAACTAGAACCTATGATTGGTTAGACCCTTCATTCCTCATGAAGTGCCCGTGTCTAACTCATGGATATAGAGGGATATGACCAAGTATACAGAACTTCGACGACACTCCTATATGAGGTCCATGGATAAATCAATTGTTTGCTCTCAAATGGAAGTCCTAGAGACTTTTTACGACCACATGTAACAATATTTGTAGCTTATCTATAATATCTCACCAAATCAAGCAATGAATTCCACTGCCAAAAGGAGGACACAGTTTAATAAACAAGGTAACATCTTGGAACCACCTAGTGCAAGTCAATCATAATATGACATATAATAAGCTCTGTCCTGCAAAGCAAGTTGCTTTTTTGAGACAAAAGGTATTAACTAGAGGGTTAATAAGAAAACAAATACTTTGTTGTAGCTAGAGAGCTTCCGGAGGGTGAGAAGTAAGCAGAGTGAACAGCCCTATTATGGCTCACAGCCCTCAAGGTTTTGGGTTTATGAGTGTTCATACTCCTTAAATCCCAAATGCAAGCAGTGCCATCCGTTGAACAGGTTGCCATAATGTTGGGGTTTTGTGAGTTAAAGCTTATGGTGTTGATCCTATCTTCATGGAGCATCCAGTTTTCGCTTGACTTCCCGGTCCAAATATCCCAGACATTCCATCCTCCACGACCTTCGCCAAAATATAGGTTTGCCAAATTGTTATGCTGTTGAGAGAGGGAATAAACAGTATCATCACAGGAATGCACCAAATCAAATACTTCCTTCTCAGCATCCATTAATCGAATAAACCCGTCATAGCAGCTGCTGTAAATCTGCATCCAAATATATGGATCCCCTTAAGGAAATTGTAAACTTGAAATCATGAACTCTGAAGTAAAACCTTGGTATAATACATAAGGTTCAAATCTCAATGTACCTTTGACATTGAATGTTGTTGAATCAAAATATCAGAAATAGGACCGGAATGCGGGCGATAAAATATATGCCATCATCCTTAGAATCCACATTCCAAAATGCAATGTTCCCAAATTTGTTCCCAGCCGCAATCAAACTCATACTACTGCTAAGGAAACACTTAACCACCATAATCCATCCGGCCATAATCCGTGCTACATGTTCCGGTTTCAAATCCAATGATTCCAGCCATGGATCACTCTTCTCAATATTAACTGAACTGTCCAAATGCTCAGTTTTAACCACGCACATAACCGACTTTCTTTTTCCACTCAAATTCTCATCAAACTCTACCTCGACAGATGATTCAAAAGCCTCACTTTCGCAAGAACACAATGATCCTTTCCCACTAAAATCGCTACAACTCTCACCTTTAATATCATTAGCACCATTGAACTCTTCTTTGACCGAATTATCAGCATGAGCATCCTTTGCGATACTCAAAATTGTCCCAACCAATACTTGATTAGACTCCATTTCGTCTCCACTGTAAGCATCTTTCATACCAATACGTCCCAAAACTCGAGGCGATTGTGGCTTTAAAGGGCTAGCAGATTTTGGGGTTTTATCAAAATCTTCACTAAAATCATCAGCCAAACCCTTTGAATCCGGCGGCAAACCTCTTGTTGCAGCTACCGTCGAATTACGATCAGGGTCTCCGTCTTGGGTTTCTTCACCGGACTCACTTTGTACGAGTTTGTTCTACAATACAACCGTTTAAAAAAAGACTAAAAATATGAATATCAAATTATTGTAACGTAAACAAATGAAAAAACGAATATGGATTCGTGTTACATTTGGCTTTTGGAGGCGGAGGCGGTGGAGAGAGTAGCGGCTTTTGAGTGAGTTCATTAACTAGAAAACTCTCCAATTTCTTTTACTAGCCAAAATATCATTATAATATTTCTAGTTAAAATCATTAAATGAATGAATTAAAATGATGATTAAGTAAACACAAATTAAATAGAAATATAATGTAAAAATCTATTTTTTCTTAATCTTTGTAAAAAATTCATTTTTTTAATAGACACCATTTTTTGTCTTTCTCAAGCCCAGCTTAAAGTTGTTGAAGAGATGAAGAAAAAACTTGCATTGACTTGCTATGGATGATTGGAAATTTTGAACTGGGAAAAAATGACTTTTTGATAAGCAAAATCTTTTACCTTGAAGGAGGGAAAAAAAGACATAACATACAAAGAAAGAATGGTAAAAATCATTTAAATTTTTCTTCTCACGTGAAGGATATAAATAATCTACAACTAAACTTCTTTAGGTTAATTACCTCCTAAGCCGTTCAACTTGATTAGGAGTTCAACAACTCTCATTCTTAATTTATCTTTGTCTTGAGTTATGGCTGATCTTGATTCATTATGTTGAGATGTTATTTTTTGAAATTTGGGTCGGTTAAAAATCGTGATTTTGTAAAAATGTTCGGCTCGAATAATTTGAGACTCGAGTTTAAAAACAATAAAATTGGTTCGTGGAGTCACCACCAATCTTTGATTGGGGTGTGATTGGACACCAAAAAAATATTTATCATTTAATTTTAATTAAAACAACAATTTACGGTATGCGTTACGAAAAATTTTATTTTGGGAGTCGGTTACGCATGGGGAATGATTAACACCCCACAGTGCCCTAAACCGGTACCTAATCAATTAATTAGTTGTCCTTGCAATAAAACTTATATGTTCCCACATAACTTAATTTGAAACCCCTTTTAAATACATATAAAGTAAGGCGAAGCTTAAATGCATACATCAAACGAATACAATTAATTAACTATTTTACCAACCTTTAATGAGAATAAGGATGTTCCATTATTTAAAGACATCGAGACCACACCTTAGATTCAATCTAACATTCTTTTCTCGATGACTTTAATTAGAAGAACATAATCTTTTTCTCAGTCTCAAATTTTAAATGAAATTAATTTTAAGATTAAACTTAGTAGGATACCCCTTTATTTTAAAATCATCAGAAGTGACCGTCTTATACCTTAAGACAATCACTTCACAATAATTTTAAAATGAAAGGGTATTACCATTAATCCAATTATTTTGATCGAGTAAATAAATGCTTATGAGGGTATCATGTAAATTACATAAAAGAATATCTAGAACTATATGTATGAATATGAACAAACATATTTACATAGCATTTATTTCATTTTTTAAATAATAATAATATATAACAATAAATATAATAATAAAATAGTATATACATACGTATTTAAATCTTTAACTAACAACTTTAAAACACTAATATGCTAATAATATATACATACATATATTGACAAAACAAATAACTAAGGTATTAAAAAAAACCTTAAGACCATAGCAGTAAAAACAGTAAAGATCAAGAATTAACAATGCAAATAACATAGAATAGAGTACTGGAAACGTACATAACCCAAGCATAAGAGACAAACATGTACAAATTACAAAATATAGTGACTGAAAACATAAATAGACACCCAAATATAAAGCAGGATTAAATAGAATTATTTCAAAACAATATGGCCAATGTATAAATAATCATAAAATGAAATAAACAGTGAGCAGGACTAACATGAAAGGCGCATAAAATATGAAGACATAATAAAAAATTTTAAATAACTCAGAACAAAGACTAAATTGCTTTCATTTCAAAACCTAAAGTATTACAACTATGAAATTTTCAGTGACTAAAATGAAATTTTACAAACCTATAGACCCACTAGAACAGTTTACCCATGTGCTAAAATGGTGAAGCCCTAGAACACCCAAAATAGCGCCGTTTTGGTGTCAACATGAAATGAATCCTACCCTCACATGTTGTCTACCCAAACATGAAAAGAACGATGCAATGAGAAATAAAACAAGAAGGAAAAAGGAAATCAATTAGTAATCGTGACATAATCAATCAAGCATAAATAAATTATGATTTAGTACATCCTACCCATACATGCTTTCTACCCTCGTGCCTTGTTATTCACAAATAAATCCTAACAAAACAATATTTAATTGGCATGCTTTTTTGAGAAAAAAATAAACCTAACTGTATGATATATAGTTCTCAGACATTTATTCAGAACTTTGAATTATCCAAGACCCGCAAAGGATTTTCCTTATATACTCTCCTCACGGGATTTCTAAGGTCTGGAAAGGTTATATTTAAGTCCTGATTTTCCTATATACTGGGTTCATTTCTAAGGTAAAAGGTACTCGAATTGTCCTTGCTGGTGCCCCTTGGGCTGCCAAACCCTCAATCATGGCCCATCATAGGCTAATACGGATCGAGTTCAACTCGAGGAGGTACATTTCCCTATGTTCTCGCGGAGGCGATTACCACAACGAGGACCATAAGGTGTGTGTCCTGAGAGCGATCAGCTATCCCATGCGGAGGTGAAAACCATCACTAGATAGTAGCTTCTCACTCCCACTTAAGTGGGAAAGAGCAGAGTTTTAGCTCATGTTATGCAAATGCAACTGTGCAGTGTGTGAGGAAAAGCGAAAACAATATAAACAAACAACATAAGACAGAGTTCTCAAATCCTGACATTTATTTAACCTGAAATCATTAACAAACAAATTAGTTCAACTATTTAGTGTTTAATCAAATTATAAACATAAAACAAATCAAAACACCCATAGGATCTCAATTAAATTACTATGAATGTACAATTTTTATTGCAAAGACAACTAATTAATTAATTAATGACATGACTCTCGAATTTCCCCAGCAGAGTTGTCAAGCTGTCGAGACGTTATTTTTTAAATCAGGGTGTCGATTAAAAATCGGGATTTTGTAAAAACATTCGCCTCGAATAATTTGGGACTCAAATTAAAAATAATAGAATTGATTCGTGGAGTCACCACTAATCTTTGATTATGGTGTGATTGGGCACCCAAAAACAAATTTGTTATTTTAATAAAATTTAATTTTAATTATATTAAAACAATATTTTGATATGCGTTACCAAAAATTCGAGTTCGGGAGTCGATTACGCATTGGAAAATATTTAAATTCCCCATAGCACCCTAAATCGACACGTAATTAATTAATCAGTTGACTTTGCAATAAAACTTATACATTCAAATATAATTTAATTTGAGACCCCTTTTAAACACAAGTAAGACGACACTTAAATGCATACGAAAATGAATACAATTAATTAACTATTTTACATTCGAATAAGGATGTTCAATTATTTAAAGACATCGAGACCAGACTTTAAATCCAATCTAACAGTCTTTTCTCGGTGAATTTAATTAAAAGAACATAATCTTTTTCTCAGTCTCAAATTTTAAATGAAATCAATTTTAAGATTACACTTAGTAGGATACCCCTTTAATTTAAAATCATCGGAAGTGACCTTCTAATACTTGAAGATAATCATTTCAACGCGATTTTAAAATAAAAGGGTACTACCCTTAGTCCAATTATTTCGATCAGATCAAGTAATGCTTATGAGGATATCATACAAATTAATTAAAATTAAACCCTAAACCTATATTCACCAAAATACACATATATTTATGTTTCATGATACCAATATACATTTAATATATGAATAATATTAAAGCACGTACTATTCATATTATACAAACATAGGACTAAATAATAAAAATGAAAATTTTAGTGCCACAACAACAAGTAAAGAAAATATCATAACATAAAATACAAAAATCATACATTATAAGCACTAAAAGTGTAATAAACCTGTAAATATTTAGGACCAAAATGAAAGTATTTAAAATTACATACTGAAAATTAAACTAAAAAAGCAAATAAACTAAGGTGACCAAAATATAATTCGCATAAAATACGAAGGTAAAATCAGTAACTCTAAAAAACTTTTAACAGGAACTAAAATATAACTTCACAAACCCAGAGACTCCACTCGAGTAGTTTACACATGCGCTAAAATGGGGTAGCCCTAGCCCTAAACGGTGCCGTTTTGGTGCCCCCATATAAGCTCCATTACCACATTTTGTTAAACCCTAGCCCCTCATTTTTCACTCTTCAGTCGTTTTCCTCTTTCCCTCACCATTCTCTCTCTTTTTTTCATTTTTCTTTCAAAAACCCTCCGGCCACCACCTAAATGGCTTCGTTGAGGGTCTGACGACCCCCTAAACTCTCAAAATGAGACCCCTAACCTATTCGACCCTTAAATTGAAACCTTTGAACCCTAAAACTCCCAAACAAGGATACTAACTTTGATGATTGGTCGGTCCTCTCGTCGTCGGTGAAGTAAAAACCTTTGAAATCGAGGTAAAGTCTCTCTCTTTTTCCCTTTTTCATTAAAGGCTTTCCTCTTTTTTTTATTGTTGTTTTTTATCCTCCCCAAACCAAACTGCTTCCCTTCAATTTTATGATTTTTCCGTTCGTTTGGTGAGGCTAGGTCGTAGGAAAATGATTTCCCTTAAACCCATTAAAAATCAGATCTCCCTCTTTACTAAACCTTTTTTTCAACAAATTTGGATGGTGAATTAAATTCTCCAAAGAGTACAAACATAATGCACATGGGACATTTACAGTTAATTTGATAAATATTATTCCATTATGTAAAACTTAATTAGATGAATTATATAAAATATTTTAAAAAATATATAACAAAGGCGCTAAAGAAGAAGATTTATTAAATAAAGAAAAAAAATTGATGGCCAAATCATCTAGCACAAAAACAGCAACTTCGAATATGCAACAAACAAAAGGACTGAAATATAACAACTCCAAAATTAATAAACCAGGCCGAACATTTAACCACAACATATAAATAAGGTATAATGACTAAAATATAAATATGGAAAAATTCAAAGAATCGAACTCAAAAATAATCCATGCTTCGCCTCATGACCACAGTAAGAGCTTACAAAGATTACAGGGCCTAAACTGAATTTACCCTGAAAACTTGAAAAAGAGGGGTTGTTTGGGGGAGATTCAGTAAAACGGAGTCGTTAACTAGATGGTTATAAACCAACTTTAATATTTCAAAAACCCCAAGTATTCACTTCCTTTTTTTTTGCGTCGTTTCTCCAAATGAGAGAAAACTCTCTACTTTCTTTCATGTTAATGAATGGCCACTGCTCACGATGCCTTCCACGGCCATCCTCATCGGCCGGAGTGAATATGATATATATGAATTTATATAATTAAAATAAAATAAAATAATATATATTTAATTATTTCGTTGTACAGTAAAATTAATATAAATGAGAGAGTCATCCCGATCCTCTAGCCGTCCCCATCCTAAGGAGGAAAAAAATTAAATCCGACATGCTTTATTTATTGATTGTTACACCATAAGCTATGTGAGAACAAATGAGATAGCTTAGTGTTAATGTTACACCGTCCATAATTAAGTCGATGTGACAATTTCTATAACACCATAAGCTAATCAAAATTAGTTAGAAGTGAGGGACATTTACTTATTGGTAATTCTTAACAAAATTAATTAAAATTTAAATTGATTTCAGGGTAGACCCTAGGGTGGTGAGAGCTATCGGTCAAAATTGGAATGTGGTTATAAAGCATATACCTAGAAAGTGCAACAAAATAGCTGATACATTGGCAAAATACGGGTGGTGTAACATCCGCAATACCGGGTTAGTGACTAAATTGAAAAGTTTCAGAATTTGGTGATTAACGTAGAAGAATGAAATAATTTAATGATTATTGGAAATATATGATGAAGGTTATTTAGTAATTATTAAAGGAAATTAAGGGTTAAATGGTCATTTGACCAGAAAGATTTTTATCTTTCTTTTAAAGGTGATATAAACGTGGGGAATGTGAGAAACATCTAGAGTTCTCTTCTCCTTTCTTCTTCTTCATACTTGGGAGAGCAAGGCAAAGGTGAGAGTTTTATTAGTTGATTATTATTTGAATTTTAAGTTTGGTTTTGATCTTTAGTTGATGGATAAACTTAAGGAAAGCTTGGGTTACGGTAAAATCAAAGAATGGAGGGGTTAAGGGAGATTAAAGATTTGGAGTTTTTATATGAAATTTTGGAAAAGAATTGATAAGTAGAATTTGAAGTTAAATTTGACTTGTCAATAGTTAAATTAAGAGATTTGGAGTGATATAAAGGAATTTAGAACATGTTGAAATTTGAGTATGATTATTGAATTTCATAAGAGGAAAGGTTTTTGAGAATTAAGATGGGATAAATGAGTACAAATGGGTTTAAGTATGTGTGTTTGAGTTTAGTATATAAAAGAGGTTGAAATAGGAATTGTTTAAGTTGAAATGAAGTATTTTTCGTGCTGAAAATGTAATTCTGGGCTAGGGGAATCGGTACCCATTCAAGGGGAACCGATACCCCTTCAAGCGAATAAAAATTTCCAGAATGTCATGGGGGAACCGATACCCCCACAGGAGGGAACCGATTCCCCCTAAAGGAAAATTGTAAATATTGGTTTAATAAGTTCGTTTAAGTTGCTAGTATCAAATTACAAGGTGTAGGTATCTAATAATTGTCTTAAAATGTATAATTATGTAGATTCATAGCCTAAACGAGTTCCGGAATCATTGACAAGTAAGATCGATAAAAAGGGAAGATAAGAGATTGGAATGGACTAGTGAGGCCAGGTGAGTGCATACAAGTTAGTTTATGATGTTTAATGGAAATAAGACTTGCGACGAGTCTATTTCCTATATTAGAATGCATTAATTTATGATCATAGGAATCTGTTTGATTTGGGTATATGTGATATATATTACAATATGTGTTAAATGATTGTGTGAATACATGTATTGTGATAAGTATAGGAATTAATATGAATGGTCTATATGATTGCATGGGAATGTGAAATAGGTTATATGGTAAGTGACCATACATGTTAATAGTATAAGTGATCAATTATAAGAATTAATATAATAGATTTATATGACTACATGAGAAAGGTGATGAGTTAAATAAGATTAGACTATAGAGTAATATGAGAATAATATATTAGTGAAGGGAATTGAGTATAAATGATGATACCAAACCATAAGATAAGTATTTACTTATAGGATAATATGATATTATATGAATATAACATATAACTTTATGAGGAAGAATTGGGTGTTATATGATTTAGGTATGAAAATGATCTATGCGTAAGTAAATTACGTGATTATGTGACTATGTGTGAAATAGAGTAAACTAGGTAAGTATAAGGTATGTAAATATATGGCTATGGAACAAAGTATGTAATAATACAATGTTATTTGATTTATGATTTTGATATGTGCATGGATACATGAAATGGATATAGGTTATTATATATGTTACATGATTATATGCATGTGTGATATGTGCTATGAGACATGCCCAATGTGAAATGAAATAAGCCAAGTGACTATATGAAATATGTGATTGTAAGATCAATGATTACACGTACATGTGGTACGTGACAGAAAGGAAATGATATGAATAAGTGAAGTGAATTGTTATAAATGACAATGCCCATGTTATGTGTCATGAGAGCTAGGGGTATAGTTGGCATGCCAAGAGTCGAGGGTCTATGTGGTCCTTCGGGACATATATGTATTCTTTGGAACATGTGTGAAGTCTGGTGAGACACATACTTGATCCTTGGCATATGTATATGATTATTAAGGAATGATATGTGGTCCTTCGGGACATATATGTATTCTTTGGAACATGTGTGAAGTCTGGTGAGACACATACTTGATCCCTAGTATATGTATATGATTCTTAAGGAATGATATGTGGTCCTTATGGACATTATTATATGGCACTACGGTGCAATTCTACGCGGCACTACGGTACAATTCTATGTGGCACTTCGGTGCATTTATATGAGCTGTGGTGACAGCATTAGTGCACAACCTCCATAAACTCACATATCTATAGTTCTCACATATGTACATGGGCTAATCAAGAGATATAAACAAATATATGTTAGTGATATGATAAATGTATTACAAATGATATGATGTTGTGTGTGTATAGTGTTTGATTGAAAAGGTTAAGCATAAAAGTATGTGATTACATGATAAACTGCTAATGATGATTTATGTGTATGTATGTATTTATTGTTAATTAATCTGATATGATTTTACATGATATGAGGAAATCATGTAATTTGGTATAGCATGATAGAACATAACATGCATATATTGATATATGTTATAAAGTGCATTATAAGTTTTTATGCCTCACTAAGTCATAGACTTAGCGTGTGATTGTTTCACACGTAGTTACAGAAGCTAGAAGAGAAGCGAAGAAGAGTAAGACAGGTCAACATCTTCTTTACAAAATTTCAGATCAGAAAATAGATGGTTTTAAATGGTTTTGGTTATTTTGAATATAGTTGGCATGTACTAATTGATTGAATTAAATATGCTCTGATCGATTTTGGTTTTTTTGTGGTCAATTTATGTAAATAAACCACTTTTACTTTAATGGAAGCTTTAAAGTTTCTTGAATTTGGTCAAGAGTCAAAGTTTGAAAAGTCAATGTGACATCTCAAACTCGGATCCGGGTCGGGTACGGGTTGGGGGTGTTACATTTAATGGTATTAGAGCTAAGGTTTAGCCGATTCTCGGCATAAACCGAAGTCCAAAGTGTCATAAAAGGTGTACATACCAACATAGAGTGAAAAATTTCTGATCTGATAGTGTAAGGAGTATGTTGTCTTGCTAATAGAATAAGAATTGTTTAATACAGTAGAAATCCGATCGTGATAATTTCGAAGTAAGTGAAAGGTGATATTCCTGATTGTGATAGCTATTCACCTGCCCTGGTCAGGAAGGATGAAGAGCGGACACCTCAGGAAATGCCTAGTAAGATCAAAAGTTGATTTCAGAAAGCTGAAATCATATCTGAATAATGATAGAAAGTTTTCATTGTTTTGAATCGGAAACACGATATAGAGTAGTTTTGTTATTATGTGGATAAGATAGATTATGGTGAACAGGTGTCACCATAAGAATGTTAAAAAGATCTAATGACGTGGTGAGTACGTATAGAAGAACTCAAGGATAAGTGCATCAGTGACAAGTGTATAAGATGTATAAAGTCAGAGCTTATGTGTTTGAAACGAAGTGATAGTATTGCGCATAAACAAGAGTATGTTTATGATAAAGGTCTGCAGTTAAGATGGAAAGAATTAGCGTTGGCTAACTAGAATATGTGATAAAAATGTACTGGAATTATAAGATTATAAGATATTGTCAGGATATGATAACCAAATCTGAAATGGATCTGGATACAGTTGCATATTTGGATCATAGTAATATGGTATAGTAAAGGGAAAGGAAGTAAGAATTTGTATATTTGAGTAAAGCTGAGGATTGATAAGAAGAGTTTGAGAATGTGTATATCGATGATCAGATTATAGGACACAGAAAGTCAGAATGTTGAGTTTGAGCAAAAGAAATTTCAGGATGTATGAGAATAGAGGTGAAATTGATAAGTTGAGTAAGCGAATTTTGAGATAATTTAGATTGGAAATGATATATATGATTGGTATAATAGGGCTTGTGCCCTAGATTGAACAAAAGTTATTATCTAGCTGTCAGAGTAAAGTGCTAGAGTTATAAGATTGGAGGAAAGATAAAGTGGAGTTAATCAAATATGATATGAATCTGGATGTGGTTATGTATCTTGATCATACCGATATGATGTAGGAAAAGAGATAAGCATTGGTATGTTTTAAAAAGTGGCTTTAAAGAAGAAAATACAAATACAAGAGATGATAAAGAATAAAGATCGGTAGAAGAAATAGGGATATCAAAGTTATGAGGATACAATGAAGTTGGTTACACAGAGATAAAAATAAGTGATAAGACAAGAGTATGTGAACATGGAAGGAAAGATATGATTTGTATATAAGAAGATTTTGATAATAAAAGGATAAATGGATAAAGAAATGAAAAGATGGTGTTTAAATGATTAAATATGATAAAGGGTTATAAGGAAGTACAGATTATAAGTTTGATTAGAAGTAATAAAAGTATGCAAGGTTATATGAAGAGATTATGTGTATCGTAATACAGACAAGGATGAAAGAATGAGTAAAAGTTTGGATTGTGGTGAATTAATTAGAAAATGAGGAAAGAAATCAATTGATTGATTTTTGATTTTGAGTGATAAGAATTGATGTTACTGTCTACAGGATAAGTAACATTATATGAATGAAATCAGAGTTATGAATTTGAAACAAAGGGATAGTATTGTGTATAAGAAAGAGTGTGGAGATGATAAGGATTTGTACTTTAGAATGAAAGAGTTAGCGTTGACTAACAAGATTTTGTGATGAAATTGTATTGGATATAGTTGTATATTTTGATTACGTAAATGTGATATAGTGAATGAAGTGAGGATTTGTATGGAAGTGTAAATGATAAGTTCGATATAGAAATACGAAAAGTGTGCAAGGTGATGTGAAAATATTGTTTGACTCCTTAAAGTATATGTTTAATCACAATTGAAGAAGATTTAAAGTTGTGTTTTGGTCAAATGATGACGAAATACAAGTTTGGTATGGTTATAAGGTAATTAGAGAGTTATGAAGAAATAGATGGATTTATGATATAGAGTGATGAGATGGATGTTACTGTCAACGTGATGAGTGACATTATATGGAATTTTAGAAAGGTCAAAGGAAAAATGCATAATCGAATGAGAGAAAAGACAACAATGGATTGGTATTACTGGTTATTGTTTATATGATAAGCAACAGAAGATGAATGTATAAACGAAAAAGATAGTTGGAAAACTAAAGGATTGAAAAGTAAGTTTATGATGATGACAAGAAAGAATAAGTCAGGGAAGCAACATAAGAACATTAGAAGATATGTTCTTATTAAGATGTGCAGTGAAAATTCGAGGACGAATTTTCTTATAAGGAGGGGAGAGTTGTAACATCCGCAATACCGAGTTAGTGACTAAATTGAAAAGTTTCAGAATTTGGTGATTAACGTAGAAGAATGAAATAATTTAATGATTATTGGAAATATATGATGAAGGTTATTTAGTAATTATTAAAGGAAATTAAGGGTTAAATGGTCATTTGACCAGAAAGATTTTTATCTTTCTTTTAAAGGTGATATAAACGTGGGAAATGTGAGAAACATCCAGAGTTCTCTTCTCCTTTCTTCTTCTTCATACTTGGGAGAGCAAGGCAAAGGTGAGAGTTTTATTAGTTGATTATTATTTGAATTTTAAGTTTGGTTTTGATCTTTAGTTGATGGATAAACTTAAGGAAAGCTTGGGTTACGGTAAAATCAAAGAATGGAGGGGTTAAGGGAGATTAAAAATTTGGAGTTTTTATATGAAATTTTGGAAAATAATTGATAAGTAGAATTTGAAGTTAAATTTGACTTATCAATAGTTAAATTAAGAGATTTGGAGTGATATAAAGGAATTTAGAACATGTTGAAATTTTAGTATGATTATTGAATTTCATAAGAGGAAAGGTTTTTGAGAATTAAGATGGGATAAATGAGTACAAATGGGTTTAAGTATGTGTGTTTGAGTTTAGTATATAAAAGAGGTTGAAATAGGAAGTGTTTAAGTTGAAACGAAGTATTTTTCGTGCTGAAAATGTAATTCTGGGCTAGGGGAATCGGTACCCATTCAAGGGGAACCGATACCCCTTCAAGCGAATAAAAATTTCCAGAATGTCATGGGGGAACCGATACCCCCACAGGAGGGAACCGATTCCCCCTAAAGGAAAATTATAAATATTGGTTTAATAAGTTCGTTTAAGTTGCTAGTATCAAATTACAAGGTGTAGGTATCTAATAATTATCTTAAAATGTATAATTATGTAGATTCATAGCCTAAACGAGTTCCGGAATCATTGACAAGTAAGATCGATAAAAAGGAAGATAAGAGATTGGAATGGACTAGTGAGGCCAGGAGAGTGCATACAAGTTAGTTTATGATGTTTAATGGAAATAAGACTTGCGACGAGTCTATTTCCTATATTAGAATGCATTAATTTATGATCATAGGCATATGTTTGATTTGGGTATATGTGATATATATTACAATATGTGTTAAATGATTGTGTGAATACATGTATTGTGATAAGTATAGGAATTAATATGAATGGTCTATATGATTGCATGGGAATGTGAAATAGGTTATATGATAAGTGACCATACATGTTAATAGTATAAGTGATCAATTATAAGAATTAATATAATAGATTTATATGACTACATTAGAAAGGTGATGAGTTAAATAAGATTAGACTATAGAGTAATATGAGAATAATATATTAGTGAAGGGAATTGAGTATAAATGATGATACCAAACCATAAGATAAGTATTTACTTATAGGATAATATGATATTATATGAATATAACATATAACTTTATGAGGAAGAATTGGGTGTTATATGATTTAGGTATGAAAATGATCTATGCGTAAGTAAATTACGTGATTATGTGACTATGTGTGAAATAGAGTAAACTAGGTAAGTATAAGGTATGTAAATATATGGCTATGGAACAAAGTATGTAATAATACAATGTTATTTGATTTATGATTTTGATATGTTCATGGATACATGAAATGGATATAGGTTATTATATATGTTACATGATTATATGCATGTGTGATATGTGCTATGAGACATGCCCAATGTGAAATGAAATAAGCCAAGTGACTATATGAAATATGTGATTGTAAGATCAATGATTACACGTACATGTGGTACGTGACAGAAAGGAAATGATATGAATAAGTGAAGTGAACTGTTATAAATGACAATGCCCATGTTATGTGTCATGAGAGCTAGGGGTATAGTTGGCATACCAAGAGTCGAGGGTCTATGTGGTCCTTCGGGACATATATGTATTCTTTGGAACATGTGTGAAGTCTGGTGAGACACATACTTGATCCTTGGCATATGTATATGATTCTTAAGGAATGATATGTGGTCCTTCGGGACATATATGTATTCTTTGGAACATGTGTGAAGTCTGGTGAGACACATACTTGATCCCTAGTATATGTATATGATTCTTAAGGAATGATATGTGGTCCTTATGGACATTATTATATGGCACTACGGTGCAATTCTACGCGGCACTACGGTGCAATTCTATGTGGCACTTCGGTGCATTTATATGAGCTGTGGTGACAGCATTAGTGCACAACCTCCATAAACTCACATATCTATAGTTCTCACATATGTACATGGGCTAATCAAGAGATATAAACAAATATATGTTAGTGATATGATAAATGTATTACAAATGATATGATGTTGTGTGTGTATAGTGTTTGATTGAAAAGGTTAAGCATAAAAGTATGTGATTACATGATAAACTGCTAATGATGATTTATGTGTATGTATGTATTTATTGTTAATTAATCTGATATGATTTTACATGATATGAGGAAATCATGTAATTTGGTATAGCATGATAGAACAGAACATGCATATATTGATATATGTTATAAAGTGCATTATAAGTTTTTATGCCTCACTAAGTCATAGACTTAGCGTGTGATTGTTTCACACGTAGGTTACAGAAGCTAGAAGAGAAGCGAAGAAGAGTAAGATAGGTCAGCATATTCTTTACAAAATTTCAGATTAGAAAATAGATGGTTTTAAATGGTTTTGGTTATTTTGAATATAGTTGGCATGTACTAATTGATTGAATTAAATATGCTCTGATCGATTTTGGTTTTTTTGTGGTCAATTTATGTAAATAAACCACTTTTATTTTAATGGAAGCTTTAAAGTTTCTTGAATTTGGTCAAGAGTCAAAGTTTGAAAAGTCAATGTGACACCTCAAACTCGGATCCGGGTCGGGTACAGGTTGGGGGTGTTACACGTGGTCCCTCTCAAGAGAATTCAAACAACCCCTTACTGTCACCATATGGTCTTGATCTCTTCAATTACTAAATACTATTATAAAGTAGTAATAGTAGTATTAATTAGCTTGACTTTTAATATACCTAACTATATGTATAGAGTCTTATAATGGGACTCTTGGATCATGAATATGAAAGGGCTTATTTTAAAATACCCCTTTGTCATTTTTGGGTTTGATTTTATTTGGGGTAGGTGTCTAGTTAAGGTAAGGCACCTTTCTTTTAAAGTTATTGTAAGGATCATTTTCCTTGTTGGGTTTGATTTTATTGTGGGTAGGTGTCCAAGTTAAGGTAAGGTACCTTTTTTTTTAAAGTTCTTGTAAGGATCATTTTCCTTGTTGGGTTTGATTTTATTGTGGGTAGGTGTCCTAGTTAAGGTAAGGTACCTTTTTTTTAAAGTTCTTGTAAGGATCATTTTCCTTGTGTAGTATTAATTAGCTTGACTTTTAATATACCTAGCCATATGTATAGAGTCTTATAATGGGACTCTTGGATCAGGAATGTGAAAGGGCTTGTTTTAAAATACCCTTTTATCATTTTGGTTATATTTTGATCACTAACCATTAAAAAAAATTAACGATATTAACATGATTTTTTTAATTATTTTTTAATCATAATATGACATTATCTTATTATGATACGTTAACATCACTGTCAAATTTTAAAAAACGAGTGATCAAAATAGAATCAAAATATAAATTAAGTGTGATTTAAAATAAATAATAATTATATGACCAAAATAAAAAATAATTAATTAATGAGTGATTCAATAAGTAATTTATCCATAGGGCATGGCCTAGGTAGGCCTAAACTTGGATCCGCCCGTCTACTAATATAGTATTAAGTATTTGGTGATAATTAAAGAGCATAGATAAGAAAATGATAGTATATTATATTTCAAAGTCTAGCATACCTACTAATTTCCACTTTACACTAATATAATATTAATTACAATTATATATTTTTATTTCATTTTTAAACTAATTTATTTATTTTATTATCAACAAAAACATATAAATAAAAAATATTTTTGCTCATATATTCATGAATTTTAAAGTAAAGGTGATGAGTTCAACCCCATTACCCTCTGTGTTTGGTCATGCAGGTAACTCTCCCCACGCCCCCAATCAAGGCTATAAGTAAATAATTCAATAAAAACATTGTCCCATTAATGTTAACCGACCGAATCCAAAATTAACCGATCGAAATTTTGGTTCGATCGGTTAATTCGATTTTAATCTAACATTGAACACTCTAGTTTAGGATTTGCTACATGGACATTTAAAGGATATGATGTCTAAATTTTTTAATTAAATTTGATGTCTAAATTTTTGATTCGATTCAACTAATTTTTAAATAAATTTAAGTTATAAAATAAGACTCGAATAACTCAAAATTTTTAGTAAATAACGACTCGATTTGTAAGTTCGAGTTGATTATCTTAACTCTACATAAATGAATGAACATAAATGAATGAATTATCACACGTATACGAACATAAATGAACGAACGAGTCATTTATTCGTGTTAGTTCATTTAATTAAACGAATATAAAATCTAATTCATATTCGTACGTTTAATAAATAAACGAACATAGAATCTAATTTTTGTTTGTACGTTAATAAATAAACGAATTTCCCGTCGAATGATTTAAAACACCAATATATATAAGAACATTTAGCAAAATTTTTGGAACAAACACCACTAAAGATTATAACCTTTTACGGCGTTTGGTTTAACAGCACTTTTTACGGAGTTTATTTTTGGGCTAGAAAGATTTTTACCGACACTTAAAAACGCCGTTATATAACTAAAAAAATCGTTAAAAACCAATTTTACTATAGCGAACGTTCAGTTCTTTAAAGGTCTATTTAAAGGAAGTTGCGAGTTATTAATAATTGAGGCGATGCCCGTACGATGTGTTTTGTGTAGTAAACATACGCATGTAATAATGTTAAAATTCGCCTCATAGGATGTGTGTTGTGTAGTAAACATACACATGTAATAATGTCAAAATCAGTGGCAACTAGCTACCATACCATTACATCTATGGATTAATTTCAATTTAATCAGGTTACTCCATTTAATATATTTAAAAAATATATATGTGAAATTAAATTTTTAATATTTACTATTTTTATTTATATCATTAAATTGGCTTTCTTCTTTACGCATTTATAGCATAGGATGTTCCCCTCCCTCTCGCTCTATAGATGGATTGAAATGGCATATTCAACACATGTAGCTATAGTGACTTATTGGGTTAACTGCAACTCTAAAGTGGCCAACCTAGAAAAATTGTATAGACTGGGCCAATATAGAAATAATAAAATTTTATCTAAAATAATTTATATGCTTGTATTTTTTTAAATTTTAAAACATAATAGCAATCATATAAATGCATGTATTAAATCTAGAAAAATATTAAATGGATTAATATAATTATTTAACATAATTCATATACGTTTTTTTATTTAGGATAAACTAACAAGTTGGTCACCCGTCTATTACTGAATTTATGTTTTGGTCACTCAACTATTATTATTTTTTAAATCATAGTTGCTTTTACATTTTGATTCTATTTTTATCACTCACCATTAAAAAGTTTAACGATATTAACATGACATTTTTTTAATTATTTTTCAATCATAATATGTCATTATCTTATGATGATACGTCAACATTAGGAGTGTGCAAATCCGGGTACCCGAGTTTCAGGTACCCGAAGTGCCGGGTACCCGAATCTTCGGGTAATTGATTTCTCAGCCCGTGTCCCGACCCAGATGTTATGGGTACCCGGTAATCGGGTACCCAGGTTTTGCGGATACCCGTATTTAGGGTACCCGAATACCCGATTTTTTTTTCCAAATTATTAATTTAAAAAACACACAAATTTAAATGTTCGAAACTTCGAATTATATAGTCCAACATCCAAACATAATTAAAAAATGTCATGTTAGCATCATTGTTCATTTTTAAATATGGGTGAACAAAACATAATTAAAACGTAACGTTAGGTATAATTTTGAAAAAAAAATAATCGAGTGACCAAAACATAAATTAGATAATATATAAGTGACCAAATAGGTAGTTTACCCTAAATAAAAATATATATGAATTATATTAGATAATATATAAGTGACCAAATAGGTAGTTTACCCTAAATAATAATTGAGTGACCAAAACATAAATTAGATAATATATAAGTGACCAAATAGTTAGTTTATCCTAAATAATAATCGAGTGACTAAAACATAAATTAGATAATATTTAAGTGACCAAATAGGTAGTTTACCCTAAAAAACCCTAATCGGGATACTCGGGTAACTGGGTACCCAGAAAAATTCAAATTTGTGACTCGGGCCCGACTCGGCTAGATAATCTTTTTTAGAAAATTACCCGATTTTTTAGCTTTGGGTCGACGGATCGACGAGTCGGATCAATCGGGTCGGGTATTTTTGCAAACCCCTAGTCAACATCACTACTAAATTTTTTAAAATGAGTGACGAAAACATAACCAAAACATAAATTAAGTGTGATTTAAAATAAATAATAATTATATGACCAAAATAAAAAGTAAATAATTAATGAGTGATTCAATAAGTAATTTATTCATGGGGGCCATGGCCTAGGTAGGCCTAAGCTTGGATCTGCCCGTCCACTAATATAGTATTAACTACTTTGTGATAATTAAAGAGCACAGATAAGAAAATGACAGTGTATTAAAGTCTAGTATACGTACTAATTTCCACTTTACACTAATATAATATTAATTACAATTATGTATATTTTTATTTTATTTTTAAACTAATTTATTTATTTTATTATCAACAAAAACATATAAATAAAAAATATTTTTGCTCATATATTCATGATTTTTAAAAGGAAAGGTGAAGAGTGCAATCCTATTACCCCATATATTTCTCTGTGTTTGGTCTTGCAGGTAACTCTCCCCCACGCCCCCCAATCAAGGCTATAAATAAATAATTCAATAAAAAACATTGTCCCATTAATGTTAACCAACGGAATTCAAAATTTTGATTCCGATCGGTTAATTCGATTTTAATCTAACAGTGAACAATTCTAGTTTAGGTTTTGCAACATGGACATTTAAAGAATATGTTGTCTGAATTTTTAAATTAAATTTGATGTTTACATTTTTTTAGTCAATTCAACTAATTTTTAAATAAATTTAAGTTATAAAATAAGACTCGAATAACTCAAAATTTTTAGTAATTAACTGCTCAATATTTAAGTTTGAGTTAATTATCTTAACTCTGCATATATATATATATATATATATGAAATAATATGAAGAAATATATATATGTATATTATATATCAAAGGAGCAAACATAAATGAACGAACATAAACGAATGAATTACCAAACGTTTATGAACATAAATGAACGAACGAGTCATTTATTCGTGTTAGTTCACTTAATTAAACGAATATAAAATCTAATTTATGTTCGTACGTTTAATAAATAAACGAACATAGAATCTAATTCATGTTTGTAAGTTAATAAATAAACGAATTTCCCGTCGAATGATTCAAAACGCCAATATATATAAGAACATTTGGCAGGATTTTTGAGAACAAAAACCACTAAAGATTATAACCTTTTGCGGCGTTTGATTTAGCGGTATTTTTTACGGCGTTTATTTTTGGGCCATAAAGTTTTTAACGGCGCTTAAAAACGCTGTTATATAATTAAAAAACGTCACTAAAAACCATTTTTATTGTAGCAAACGTTCAGTTCTTTACATGCCTATTTAAAGGAATTTGTGAGTTATTAATAATTGAGGCCCATACGATTTGTGTTGTGTAGTAAACATACGCATGTAATAATGTTAAAATTCGCCTCATAGGATTTGTATTGTAGAGGTGAGTATATGGGCTACCCGTTCGTTTAGTCCGTGGGTTTTGACGGTGCAGGTTTAAACGGAGCGGTTTAAAAAGCCTGCAATCATAAACAGTTTTGAATTCTAAGGCCTGCGGCTCGTTCATTTAACTCGCGGGTTAAACGGGCTTACCCGCGACCCGTTAAATAAAAATAATTTTAAATGCTTTAAATGCAATAAAAATAATGTTCTAACTTGCTACACCTTTAAAAATGATCCAGTAACTTAAAAATGAAGGTAATATCGTCAAAAAAATAAATAATATTTAAATTTTAATTTAAATAGCCGACAATGATTATAAAATAATATTTTTTTAATTTTTTTAATTTTTTAATCATTAATATATATATATATATAACGATATAATTACTTAAACTCAAATTAAAAAAAATAATATTCTCTTATATTACCAAATTGAAAAACAAATAAAACAATATCATGTTACTCCATATCATTACATCTATGGATTAATTTCAATTTAATCAGGTTACTCCATATAAATTTTTTAGAAAATATATGTGAAATTAAATTTTTAATATTTACTATTTTTATTTATAACATTAAATTGCCTGTCTTCTTTAAGTATTTATAGCATAGGATGTTTCCCCTCCCTCTTGCTCTATAGATGGATTGAAATGGCATATTCAACACATGTAGCTATAGGGACTTATTGGCTTAACAATTAATGTCAAAATCAGTGGCAACTAGCTACCATATCATTACATCTACGGATTAATTTTAATTTAATAGGTTACTTCATATAATAGTGGATTAATTTTTAAGTTTGAGTTAATTATCTTAACTCTACATGATATATATATATATATCACATATGAAAGAATATGAAGAAATATATATGTATGTATATTATATATCAAAGGAGCAAACATAAATGAACGTACATAAATGAATGAATTATCATACGTTTATGAACATAAATCAATGAACGAGTCATTTATTCGTGTTAGTTCATTTAATTAAACGAATATAAAATAATTCATATTCGTACGTTTAATAAATAAACAAACATAAAATCTAATTAATGTTCGTACGTTTAATAAATAAATAAATTTTCCGTCGAATCGGGCGACGCCCGTACGATGTGTGTTGTGTAGTAAACATGCACATGTAATAATGTCAAAATCAGTGGCAACTAACTACCATACCGTTACATCTATGGATTAATTTTAATTTAATCTGGTTACTCCATATAATATTTTTTAAAAATATATGTGAAATTAAATTTTTAATATTTACTATTTTTATTTATAACATTAAATTGCCTGTCTTCTTTAAGTATTTATAGCATAGGATGTTTCCCCTCCCTCTTGCTCTATAGATGGATTGAAATGACATATTCAACACATGTAGCTATAGTGACTTATTGGCTTAACAATTAATGTCAAAATCAGTGGCAACTAGCTACCATATCATTACATCTACGGATTATTTTTAATTTAATCAGGTTACTCCATATAATATATTTAAAATATATATATGTGAAATTAAATTTTTAATATTTACTATTTTTATTTATAACATTAAATTGCCTGTCTTCTTTACGCATTTATAGCATAGGATGTTCCCCTCCCTCTTGCTCTATAGATGGATTGAAATGGAATATTCAACACATGTAGCACTTATTGGCTTAACTGCAACTCTAAAGTGGCCAACCTAGAAAAATAATAAATTTTTATCTAAAATAATTTATATACTTGTATTTTTTAATTTTAAAATATAATAGCAATTATATAAATGCATGGATTAAATCTAGAAAAATATTAAATGGATTAATATAATTATTTAACATAATTCATATACATTTTTTATTTAGGGTAAACTAACTATTTGGTCACCCGTCTATTACTGAATTTATGTTTTGGTCACTCAACTATTATTTTTTTAAATCATAGCTAATTTTACAATTTGGTTCTATTTTGATCACTCACCATTAAAAACATTAACGATGTTAACATGACATTTTTAATTATTTTTCAATCATAATATGACATTATCTTATGATGATACGTCAACATTAGGAGTATGCAAATCCGGGTTTTGGGTACCCAAAGTGTCGAGTACCCGGATCTTCGGGTAATTGATTTCTCGGCTCGTGTCCCAACCCAGATATTTTGGGTATCCGATAATCGCGTACTCGGATTTTGCGGATACCCGTATTTCGGGTACCCGAATACCCTATTTTTTCCAAATTATTAATTAAAAAACACACACAAATTTAAATGTTCGAGACTTCGAATTACATAGTCCAACATCCAAACATAATTAAAAAATGTCATGTTAGCATCATTTTTCATTTTTAAATATGGATGACCAAAACAGAATCAAATCGTAACGTTAAGTATAATATTTGCTCATATATACATGAAATTTAAAAGGAAAGGTGAAGAGTTCAACCCCATTACCCCATATCTCTCGGTGTTTGGTATTGCAGGTAACTCTCCCCACGCCCCCCCTAAATCAAGGCTATAAATAAATAATTCAATAAAAAAACATTGTACCATTAATGTTAACCGGCCGAATTCAAAATTTTGGTTCGATCGGTTAATTCAATTTTAATATGACAGTGAACACTCTTAGTTTAGGATTTGCAGCATGGACATTTAAAGAATATGATGTCTAATTTTTTTAATTAAATTTGATGTTTAAATTTTTGATCCGATTCAACTAATTTTTAAATAAATTTAAGTTATAAAATAAGACTCGAATAACTCAAAAAATTTTAGTAAATAACGGCTCGATTTTTAAGTTTGAGTTGACTATCTTAACTCTGCATGATATATATATATATGAAAGAATATGAGGAAATATATATATGTATATTATATATCAAAGGAGAAAATATAAATAAACTAACATAAACGAATGAATTACCAAACGTTTATGAACATAAATGAACGAACAAGTCATTTATTCGTGTTAGTTCATTTAATTAAACGAATATAAAATCTAATTCATGTTCGTACGTTTAATAAATAAACGAACATATAATCTAATTCTTGTTTGTACGTTAATAAATAAACGAATTTCTCATCGAATGATTCAAAACACCAATATATATAAGAACATTTGGTAGGATTTTTGGGAATAAAAACCACTAAAGATTATAACCTTTTGCGATATTTGGTTTAGCGGCGCTTCTTACTGCATTTATTTTTGGGCCAGAAAGGTTTTTAATAACACTTAAAAACGTCGTTATATAACTAAAAACGTCGCTAAAATTCAATTTTACTGTAGCGAAGGTTTAGTTCTTTACAGGTCTATTTAAAGGAAGTTGTGGGTTATTAATAATTGAGAAGATGCTCGTACGATTTTATTTATAACATTAAATTGCATGTCTTCTTTAAGTATTTATAGCATAGGATGTTTCCCTCCCTGTAACCCTTTAGACCCGGCCTATGCATTTCGACTAAGTCTAGTGGATCACATTCATAATTTTTAAATATATTTTTCCGAAACCATTATTCAATCAAGGTAAAATCATATTATAAATGACGTTTATGAAATTATAATAATTTATACTATAAAAACACAACTCAAAAATATAATAAAAAAACAAATTAATTTAAACTTGTCTTAAAAATCTAGATTTACGATAAACTAAAAAAATAGCAAAGGAGTACTCATTATAAAATCCAATACTTTAAAATAAGACTCATGTTACCAAAATAGAGTAAACTTAAAAGATAAAACATTACAGTACGATATACTTCAAGAGATATGTTGATCCTCCAAGTGCTTGATAATGTGTATCTAACCAACATTTTCTGAAAGGGGAAAACATTTTCGAAAAGTGAGCTAGGCTCAGCGTGTTCCAATATTACTATAAAATCATGATAGGTACACTAAACAAATCATAGTCCAGTAAATCTCATAAAATTATACTGTAGTAAATCTCATAAAAGAGTTACCCTAAGGGAACATCTTAGGGCCTGAGAGCCTACCCGAGATAGATTTTGGGGCCTTGGGGCCTACCTAAGAACACATCTTAGGGCGCAGGGCCTACTTGAGAATGATCTCAGGCCGTAGAGCCTACCTAAGAGTCACATTAGGTCCGTAAAATTTTCCAGCTTGATCAGAGCTGTACTTTATAAATTCGTATTCCAAAAATTCAATTGCACCGTGACATAAATTCCATAAATCCATAAACATGGTAATCATATAACATTTCAAAACAAAAATCAGATAGCAGTCATAATCCATAAACCATCACATTAAATCGGTGCATCAATAAAACAATAACCAAATAATTCAGTGTACCACATATTAAAACAAATAAAACAGTTCAGTAATAAATAGGGAACACACCTCGATAATAGGTTCAAATAGTAGATCTACTGATTGCTGGTCTCACCACGCTCTGCTACAGTTTTCGAACCTAATTCATAATAACACTATATTACTAATGGGTAACATAATTAATTTCTAAAACTATAAAATTTACGGTCTTACGGGTGAATACTGGCACACGTGGTTTAACTGATCTAGAGGAGCTGGGTCGAGCTGTCGAACGGTCAGGAGAGTCTCTTGTACCTTCAAACATTAATAATTTATTTGTCCCAAGTCTTACTCAACCATTCAAAGCTTAAACTCTTTAGTACATAAGCATTTTCAGGTTTGACTATCAATTTGAAGGATTTCGAGTCAAAATATGACCAAACGGATTGCGGAATCGGAATCAGGACGTCGAAAAACATAAGGTATGACTTTTCCAAAATTCAAATTTTGGTCAAATCAAAGTCAACGGGTTTTAATGATGATTTGAAGGCCTTTGGGTTTGAATTCGGCGAAACAAACTTCGGAAACGGATTCGGCACGTCGAAAAATGTCAGAATAGGTATACTCGAACAAAATCAAAGGTCGTTTAATGGCAGTTTAAAGCCGGTCAAAGTTATGGTCAAAAGGGTTCAATAGTCCACAGTCGAAAATTATAAAAATATCATCTTTTTTTAAATAATTTCCAGAATATCATTATTTTAAAAATAATTACTAAAATATCACTGTTTTAAAAATAATTACCAAAATTTGTTTTACAAAAAAATTCCCAAAATGTCACCTTTTTAAAATATCACAGGGTCGGTTGGGTCAGTCAATGGGTCGGGTCAAGTCAGACCGGTTCGGACCGATTCAGACCTGTTTGGATCGGTCAAGTTGGTCAACAAATAACACCCCAGTTCGAATCTTCCTCACGCGCAGAGGCGACGCGTGAGACCGCCTCCGGTCTCCAAAAATTCCTGCAAAAATTTCAAAAATTCTTTTAAGCGATTTCGAGTCACTTACCAACTTCGGTTCAAATTTTTGAACGGTGGAGAGCTCGATTTCAACTCGATCGAAACTTTGACCGCTTCACCTCCCTCACGCGCCGCCGCCTACGAAGACAAGGAGGACACCGTCGGACTCGGAACGACACAAGGAACACGATGGTGCGGGAGGTGTCAAAAACCGATCAACTATCAGCGATGAATTTAAGATTTTCCCGGCGGTGGTGCTAATAAAACATCGAGACTTTGACTTGAAATTCACATCGTTTGGCATTGTTTCGCTATAATTGGTTTACTGGGCTTTGTTCACGGGTCGAAGATGAACACAACGGTGGTTTCAATTTTACGATTGGAAGTGGAGGTGTGAGAGGAAGAAAGTTTAAGAATTATAGCATTTGTGTTTTCTGATTTACAATCAGAAAACATGCTTAAATCATCAAGCCTGCCGACACTCCTTGGAGGAATTTAGGACTTGGTCCCTAAATTTCCTTCATCTTTTAAAATGGCCACAAGTTTTGAAAACTTCCGATTTAATCCTCAAATTTCGCCAAATTACTTAATTAATATTTTTTCCAAATTTTTCGGGTTGTTACAATTCTCCCCTCTACAAGAAATTTCGTCCTCGAAATTTACCTTATGAGAATAGTTGAGGAAACTGAGTCTCCATTGACTCCAATGTCTCACATGTAGCTTCAGAGGGGCCCCGTTACTCCATTGAACTTTTACCATTAGAATACGCCTATTCCGAAGAACTCGCTCACCTCTTTCTAAGATCTGAATGAGCTCCTCCTCATATGACAAATCAGGTCTCAGTTCTACCTCTTTAACTTGAATAATGTGACCTGGATATGGCGATATCGCCTCAACATTGATACATGAAAGACATCATGAATACGACTAAGCTGTGAAGGCAACTCAAGCTGATATACAATAGGTCCTACCCTCTTCAAAATACGAAATGGTCTAATAAATCTTGGACTCAATTTACCCTTACGCCCGAATCTTAGTACTTTCTTCCACGGAGATACCTTCAAAAATACAAGATCTCCAACCTCAAACTGAATATCTTTCCTCCTTTGATCTGCATAAGACTTCTTTCTATCAAATGCCTTTTTCATACGGTCACGGATCAATTTGACTGTGTCCTCCGTCTCGCGAACTAACTCAGGTCCCAAAGTCTTCCGATCACGCAACTCAGTCCAACAAATCGGGGTGTGACATCTATACCCATAGAGTGCTTCGTAGGGTGCCATACGAATGCTGGTCTAATAACTATTATTGTAAGCAAATTCAGCCAACGGTAAAAAGTTCTCCCAGCTACCACGAAAATCAATTACACAACCCCACAACATATCATCCAGAATCTGAATCACTCTCTTAGATTGACCGTCAGTTTGTGGATGAAAAGATGTACTATAATCAAATCTTGTTCCCAAATCCGCATGCAGCGCCTTCCAAAATCTCGAAGTAAATCTTGGATCTCGATCAGAAATAATAACAATAGAACACCATGCAATCTGACAATCTCCAAAATATACAATCTCGCTAGCTTGTCCAAAGTATAATTTACCCGCACAGGTATGAAGTGAGTTGACATTGTAAGTCTGTCAACAATCACCAAAACTGAATCCTTTTTCGAAGGAGTCATAGGTAAGCCAGTAACAAAATCCATAGTAATACACTCCCATTTCCATTCTGGAATCTTGATAGGGTGTAACAAACCTGATGGATGTTGATGTTCTGCTTTAACTTGCTGACAAGTCAAACACCTAGCCACAAAATCTGAGATATCCTTCTTCATGCCGACCCAATGATACCTCTCTCTCAAATTCCGGTACATCTTATCTCCACCGGGGTGCATAGCATATGGACTATTGTGAGCCTCATTAAGAACAATCTACCTCAACTCAGCATCAATAGGCACACAATATTGACCCTTAAAGCATAAAACTTCGTCATGATCAAGGTTGTAATCTGAGCTTGTCCCCTACTCTACTTGCTCAAAGATGGATAGCAAGGAGCTATCAAGGGGCTGCTTAACTTTAATTTCATCAACCAAAGTCGGCTTAACTTGTAATTCTGCTAACAAAGTGCCATCGTCATATAAATTCATTCTGGCCATTAAAGACCTCAACTCCAATACCGCCTTTCGACTCAAAGCATCAGCCACAATGTTAGCTTTACTAGGGTGATAATCAATCACACAATCATAATCCTTTAGAAGCTCTAGCCAACGTCGTTGTCTCAAATTAAGCTCCTTTTGGGTTAGAAGATACTTTAAGCTCTTATGATCACTAAAATGTAACACTTCTCTCCATAAAGATAGTGTCTCCAATTCTTCAAGGCAAAAACCATTGATGCTAACTCCAAATCATGGGTTGATAATTACACTCATGCGGTTGCAGTTGACGTGACACATCAGCCACTACCTTAGCCTCCTGGATTAGAACACAACCAAGTCCTGAATGTGGAGCATCACTATACAGTGTAAAATCCTTCCCCGGACTCTGGTTGAATCAACACTGGTGCTTGAACCAAAACTGCCTTTAATTTTTCAAAGCTCTCCTGTTGTGCCTCACCCCAATCAAACGACACGTTCTTCCTTAACAGCTTTGTCAAAGGAGCAGCAATGATCGAGAAACCCTCGACAAAACATCGATAATATCCAGCCAAGCCCAAGAAACTGTGGATCTCAGAGACGTTCTTGGGTCGTTTCTAATTCATAATAGCCTCGATCTTGCTTGGATCAACCTGAATACCTCGCACAGAAATAATAAGCCCCAGAAATGACACTTCTTGAAGCCAAAACTCACAGTTGCTTAGTTTCAAATATAGACGATGCTCTCTCAAAGTCCGCAGAATAATCTTCAAATGCTCGTCATGCTCTGTTTCCGTCCGAGAATAAACTAGAATATCATCAATAAAGACAACCATAAATTGATCTAAATATGGCTGAAACACACGATTCATCAAATCAATGAAAGCTGCGGGAGCGTTCGTCAAACCAAAAGGTATTACTAAGAATTTATAATGACCATATCTAGTGCTAATGGCCGTTTTGCAACATCGGACCCCTTAACTTTCAATTGATAATACCCCAAACGAAGATAAATATTAGAGAATACAGTAGCTCCTCGTAACTGATCAAATAAGTCGTCAATCCTGGGTAAAGGGTACTTATTCTTGATCGTCATCTTGTTCAACTTCCGATAGTCAATACATAGCCTTAGCGACCCATCCTTCTTTTTCACGAACAGAACTGGAGCTCCCCAGGGTGAAGTACTATGCCGAATAAATCCTCGATCGAATAATTCTTGCAATTGGATCTTCAACTCCTTAAGTTCCTTTGGAGCCATGCGATAAGGTGCCATAGAAATAGGTGAAGATCCCAGATAAGTCTCAATCTCGAACTCTACCTCTCTATTAGGAGGTAACCCAGGCAACTCCTCCAGAAAAACATCAGGAAACTCGCTAACTGTACTAATCTCCTCGATCGTGGACAAGGAACCTTTAGTGTTCAAAATACAGGTAATGAAAGTCTCATATCCATTCCTGATCATACGATCAATTTCTATAGCTGAAATAATATTGGAGAGAGAGCCACACTGTTTACCAATTAACACAATAGTCCGACCATCTGAAGTATTCAGAGTAGCTCGCTTGTATTCGCAATCCAGATTTACCTTGTGTTTATTCAACCAATCCATCCAAAAATTAGATCAAACTCATTTAAAGGAAGCTCATAAGATCAACAAGAAAAATTTCTCCCTGAACCTCCAGAGGACAACGCCGAAATACTTTATTCACTAATACTTCCTTCTACTGAATCATAACCGTAACAGTATTATTAGTGTTCTCGATCGAAATCTGAAGGTTTCAAGATACTGAGCTCGATACATAGGAGTGGGTGGAGCCATTGTCCAGTAATGTAAAGTATGGAATAGAATAAATAGTAAATGTACCTGCAATAACCTCAGACTCATCTCTGTCATCCCGACGTCTAGTGTCGTAAACCAAAGCTGGTGTCTAGCCTCAGAAACTGTTGGCCCTCTATTCTACTGAGGTAGGGCTCTACTGTCTGTCCTGGACGCTGAACTACGAGCCTTTACTTGGCTACGATCTCTAATTGGAGTCTGTACTATAGTTTGAGAATACATGAGTCTGGGTAATGGTCCGCTTAGACGAAGCTAGCTGAGGACAATCCCTCCGAAAATGACCACTATATCCACAATGAAAACATGATCCGGTCTTCCTATAACACTCTCCCGTGTGCCGTTTACCATAAAAGTCACAATGAGACACTTGAAACGGAACCGAAGAACCACCTCTACTAACAGCTGAAGGTGAAGATGTTCAGGCCTGAAGCGTGTATTGTTTCTCTGAGGGGCCGAAGTAGGAGTCCTCTTACCAGATTGTGCAGATGATTCAGTAGGGCCAAAAGATTTCCTAGATCGCTCCTGATCAACACGCTCTCTACCAGAAGCTAAAGCCTTCATCTCCTCAGCATCCTTGGCTCTGCTCACCAGCACATCAAAAATCTCATCTTGAAGGGCTACCACCTGCCTACGTAGCTCGTATCTGAGTCCTAGGGCAAATTTACGGCATCGATCTCTCTCGGTAGGTACCAGACTGATTCCATACTTTAACAATTTCAAGAACTCTATCTCATACTCTGAAACAGTCATGTCACCCTAAAACAAGTCCTGAAACTCCTGTCGTCTCTGGACTAAGTAACGCTCACCCAGGAATCGACTCCGAAAGTGCTCTTAAAGAAATCCCATGTCAAACGATCGGTAGGAACGCTACTGGTCACTGACTCCCACCAGGTGTGTGCATTTCCATCTAACATCGCTACTGCCCCCAAATATCTCTTAGTTGGGTCCAAACCCAACTGATCCATACGTCTCTCAGTATCCTGGAGCCAATCTTCTGCTTCAGTAGGAACTCCACCAAGCTGTCCTCCAAAAGTTCTGACTCTATTGGCGATCAGAGTCTGAGAAATAGGCACATCGGATCCAACACCAGCAGCTCTGACTGCTCCTTGAATCAACTGTAGAAACAATCTACCAAAATTCTCATCAAATGCAACTCTGGTAGAATCTGGCTCACTATCGGTTGCTCCCCTGATCGGTATAGTCATACCAATACCAGTGACATGAGGTAAATTTTTCGGGTCGCAGGAGCAAAATCACCTGTCGGAGGTGGGGGATCTACTCGAATCTCGTTGATCGGGTCTGCAAATCTAGCCACTCGCCCTCGCCCTTAGCTAGTTCGACGTCCACGTCTAGCACTCATTTTGGTGGATCTTAAGTTTACTACAGAAGATAAAACTTAGGGTTAGATAAGCACTAGGAGTCTCTAACACGATTAAAATCATAAAAACTTTGAGACATAACCTTAGCAATAGGTTTTGTAAAATATTTCAAAACCGTATTTTCAATTTGGACTCATACACAGTCCGAGGTTTAAAAACCAAAAGCTCTGATACCAATTAAATGTAACCCCTTAAACCCGGCCTATGCATTTCGACTAAGTCTAGTGGATCATATTCATGATTCTTAAAGATATTTTTCTAAAACCATTATTCAATCAAGGTAAAATCACATTATAAATGACGTTTATGAAATTATAATAATTTATACTATAAAAACACAACTAAAATATATAATAAAAAACAAATTAATTTAAACATGTCTTAAAAATCTAGATTTACGATAAACCAAATATAAATAGCAAAGGAGTACTCATTATAAAATCCAATACTTTAAAATAAGGCCCATGTTACCAAAATAGAGTCAACTTAAAAGATAAAACATTACAGTACGATATACTTCAAGAGATATGTTGATTCTCCAAGTGCTTGATTAGGTGTATCTAACCAACAGTATCTGAAAGAGGAAAACATTTTCAAAAAGTGAGCTAGGCTTAGTGTGTCCCAATATTACTATAAAATCATGATATGTACACTAAACAAATCATAGTCCAGTAAATCTCATAAAATTATACTGCAGTAAATCTCATAAAAGAGTTACCCTAAGGGAACATCTTAGGGCATGAGAGCCTACCCAAGATAGATTTTGGGGCCGTGGGGCCTACCTAAGAACACATCTTAGGGCCGCAGGGCCTACCCGAGAATGATCTCAGGGCTGCAGAGCCTACATAAGAGTCACATTAGGTCCGTAAAATTTTTCAGATTGATCAGAGCTGTACTTTATAAATTCGTATTCCAAAAATTCAATTGCACCGTGACATAAATTCCATAAATCCATAAACATGGTAATCATATACCATTTCAAAATTAAAAATCAGATAGCAGTCATAATCCATAAACCATCACATTAAATCGGTGCATCAATAAAACAATAACCAAATAATTCAGTGGACCACATATTAAAACAAATAAAACAGTTCAGTAATAAATAGGGAACACACCTCGATAATAGGTTCAAATAGTAGATCTACTGATTGCTGGTCTCACCACGCTCTGCTACAGTTTTCGAACCTAATTCATAATAACACTATATTACTAATGGGTAACATAATTAATTTCTAAAACTATAAAATTTATGGGTCTTACGGGTGAATACTGGCATACGTGGTTTAACTGATCTAGAGGAGATGGGTTGAGCTGTCGAACGGTCAGGAGAGTCTCTTGTACCTTCAAACATTAATAATTTATCAGTCCCAAGTCTTACTCAACCATTCAAAGCTTAAACTCTTTAGTACATAAGCATTTTTCGGGTTTGACTATCAATTTGAAGGCTTTCGAGTTTGAATTTGACCAAACGGATTGCGGAATCGGAATCAGGACGTCGAAAAACATAAGGTATGACTTTTCAAAAATTCAAATTCTTGGTCAAATTCAAAGTCAACGGGTTTGACTGATGATTTGAAGGCCTTTGGGTTTGAATTCGGCGAAACGGACTTCGGAAACGGATTCGAAACGTCGAAAAATGTCAGAATAGGTATACTCGAACAAAATCAATGGTCGTTTAATGGCCGTTTAAAGCCGATCAAAGTTATGGTCAAAGGGGTTCAATAGTCCACAATCAAAAATTACAAAAATATCACTTTTTTTTAAATAATTCACTGTTTTAAAAATAATTACTAAAATATCATTGTTTTAAAAATAATTACCAAAATGTCATTATTTTACAAAAAAATTCCCAAAATGTCACCGTTTTAAAAATAATTACCAGAATGTCACTATTTAAAAAAAATCCCAAAATATCACATGTTTCAAAATAATTCCCAAAATATAACCTGGTTGGGTCGGGTCAGACCGGTTCGGTCAGGTCAAACCGGTTTAGACCGGTCAAGCGGTCAACAAATAACACCCCAGTTCGAATCTTCCCCATGCGCAAGCGCGGCGCGTGGGGGTGTGTGAGACCGCCTCCGGTCTCAAAAATTCCTGAAAAAATTTCCAAAAATTCTTTTAAGCGATTTTGAGTCACTTACCAACCTTGGTTCAAATTTTTGAACGGTGGAGAGCTCAATTTCAACTCGATCAGAAGTTTGACCGCTTCACCTCCCTCACGCGCCGCCGCCTACGAAGACAAGGAGGACACCGTCGGACTCAGAACGACATAAGGAACACGATGGTGCGGGAGGTGTCAAAAACTGATCAACTATCGGAGAAGAATTTAACTCGAAATTCACGTCGTTTGGCAGCGTTTCGCTATAATTGGTTTACTGGGCTTTGTTCATGGGTCGAAGATGAACACGATGGTGGTTTCAATTTTACGATTGGAAGTCGGACGGCGTCGGAATCAGCTTGAAAGTGGAGGTGTGAGAGGAAGAAAGTTTAAGAATTTTAGCATTTGTGTTTTCTGATGCTTAAATCATCAAGCCTGCCGACACTCCTTGGAGGAATTCAGGACTTGGTCCCTGAATTTCCTTCAACTTTTAAATGATCACAAGTTTTGAAAACTTCCGATTTAATCCTCAAATTTTGCCAAATTACTTAATTAATATTTTTCCCAAATTTTTCGGGTTGTTACACTCCCTCTTGCTCTATAGATGGATTGAAATGGCATATTCAACACATGTATCTGTAGTGACTTATTGGCTTAACTACAACTCTACGGTGGCGAACCGAGAAAGTTTTATAGATTGGGCTAATATAAAAATAATAAAATTTTATCTAAAATAATTTATATGTTTTTATTTTTAAATTTTAAAATATAATAACAATTATATAAATATATGGATTAAATCTAGAAAAATATTAAATTTATCAATATAATTTTTAACATAATTCATATATGTTTTTTATTTAGGGTAAACTAACTATTTCGTTACCCTTCTATTACTGAATTTATGTTTTGGTCACTCAACTATTATTTTTTAAATTATAGCTAATTTTACATTTTGGTTCTATTTTGATCACTCACCATTAAAAAAGTTAACGATTTTAACATGACATTTTTTAATTATTTTTCAATCATAATATGACATTATCTTATTATGATACGTCAACATCACTGCTAAATTTTTAAAAATGAGTGACTAAAATATAACCAAAACATAAATTAAGTGTGATTTAAAATAAATAATAATTATATGACCAAAATAAAAAGTAAATAATTAATGAGTGATTCAATAAGTAATTTATCCGTGGGAGCCATGGCCTAGGTAGGCCTAAGCTTGGATCTGCCCCTCTACTAATATAGCATTAATTACTTGGTGATAATTAAAGAGCACATATAAGAAAATGATATTGTATTATATATCAAAGTCTAGTATACCTACTAATTTCGACGTCAATAAATAATTCAATAAAAAATGTCCCATTATTTATTGACAAGCATTATTTATTTATTTATTTGCATAAAAGAGCTTATATTTTATAGATGTAATAAATTAAACAATTAATGTAACATGTAGTTTGGGTGTGGTTCGATTAATACAAAGTACTAAAAGACATATGCTTACTTTAATATTTGTTTTAAATATGAAAAAATCCCAAGATTTTACTTGAATTTGTGTGAATATTATATTTCTCCATGTAACTTTTAAAGAGCAAATATCATGGCCCTCAATTCATACCAAGAAACGCAACATATGGTGGCTTTGAAAATCAATTAAGGTATACAGATGTGACCGAAAAGGATGTTTAAATATAGTTGTATTTTTTATATAAATTTTAGTTTGTTATATAATTTAGATATTTTATTTATATTTTTATATTTAATTTTGTATTTTTCTGTCTTTAGAATTTGAAAAAATTATAAATTCCATCATTCAACTTTATTTTCATTTCTATTTTTGTCACTAAAATTAACAAAATTTCAATTTATTCATTAAACTTTTTATTTGCTCTTATTTTGATCACTAAGACGTAAATTCATAAATGGAAGTGCGACACATGTTATCCATGTTATTTTTCTCTTTTCTCTTTTTTAATTTTATCTTCTTTTCCCAAAGATGAAAGTTTTATAATTTCCTTTGCGTGTCACGCCAGTGCTACAATTACCATTTTCTGACGTCATCTCAACCACTCAAGATATCAATGAACTTGTATCATTATTTCCTATTACTCTATCAATTTCGATTTTATCTAAATCACTTTAAAAATCATAAAACTCAATCCTAAACCCTAAACTTATATAACCTCAAATTAGCAGAGTTTATAATATCTAACAATTAATCAATGTAAAATAAAGATATACAACTCGCTTCTTCTTTCTTCATATTCCAATTGTTGAGATTTAAAAGAAAATGTTTAATCGTCGAAAAATTAAAATGAATTCAAAATTAGAATTTTTTTTAGTAAAAACATAAAAAAATTTAAGGGTAAATTACACTGTTCCTCACTATACTTTACTCTCTCTCTATTTTGCTCACCAAACTTTCAATTTTTCTAAATTACTCACTAAACTTTACAAATTGAATCATTTTGCTCACTCCCCCATTTTCTCTCTAACGACTATGATGTGGCATTTTTTAATATAAAATAACTAAAAATATAAAATAAAAATATAAAGTGGTCGGATGCCATTGTCGGCCATTGACGATCGTCGTAGATGGTGGACGTTTGGTCCCAAAATGGGATAAGTCACTTCGCCTCAACGTCTTGAGTTCGAATCCGACCTCCATTTTGTCGAAAGTTGCTCCAAACTCCACGAATTTGAGATTGAAAGAAAGAAAACCGAAATGTTTCAGTCTAAATTCACGGGTTTTGGGAAATTTTTCGACAAAATAACCACCCGATCCGGACTCAGGGGTCGAGACGAACCGACCCATCCTATTTTGGGACCGAACGACCACCATCTACGATGGTCGACGATGGCCATAATGAAAATGACATGGTGGTCGGCGGAGAGAAAATGGAGAAGAGAAGGGAAAATGGTAAATTACACTACAAGTCATTAGGAAAAAGGGTAAATTACACCATGAGTCATTAAACTTTACTCTTTCTCATATTCTACTCACCAAAATGACGTAGTTTTAGAGTATATTTGAGTTTTTCAAAACGATATCGTTTTGATTCTGTTCCACGTCATAATGCAGTTAAAAAGTTAACGGTAGAGTGAGCAAAATGATTTAATATGTAAAGTTCAGTGACCAAATTAAAAAAATTGAAAGTTTGGTTTGTAAAATATGAGAGAGGGTAAAGTAGAGTGAGGAGTAATGTAATTTACCCAAAATTTAAAATTAAATATAAACTAAACCCAACTGGATCCATCTACGAACAAGCCCACTTTTGAAGATCAGTGAAGTGGGGCGTGGGTGAAAAACCCCTTTTGCCATTAAAATAAAAATCATAAATAATTAATTAAATGAACTGCAAAATTTAAGCAAAACATTGTTCTTTCTTTATTCGTAGTTCCCACAATTCTCAATTATTATAATTAATCATCTACATCTTTATTTAATCCCAAAAGCCATTTGATTTCCTCTTTAAAACCCTTTTCTTTTCTCTCTCTATTTTCCTCGGTAAAATTGGCCCACTGGGGTAGACAATTTTTTTATTTAGCCCGAGAACCCCAAAATTTATTTTGGGATCTACAACAATTTCTACTGCACAGGGTAAATTCGTCACCTCGTGGTGACAAATTTCATGGAATATACTTTTTTATTCTGGCCAAAATATTTTAATATTTCCATTGGAACTCGTCACCTTGAGGTGATGAGTCCCATTATTTTTTTTGATGATTATTAAGTTTATTTTTCCCCAAAAAAATATGCGAGGTTTAAAATTTTATGTCCATTGTGGATTAAAAATAGCTGTTAGAACTCGTCACATCGAGGTGACGAGTTTTAACGTTCATTTTCTTAAATTTTAACTATAAATAAGAGTTGTATTAGTTGATAGAGTTATAGGAGAAGTAAATATGGAATTGTGGGAAGAATATTTCAAGCAATTTTCGGAACATAATCTTTGGTCGGATTACTCTTCAGATGATTCATATTCAAGCTCGTCTTCAGATGAGGAGTGGGTGAAAGAATCAATAAAATCTATCCTTGATAAACATAAAGAGTTGATGAGGGAGGAGAAGGAAAATAATAATTAGAAGAAAGAGAATGAGAAAGAGAAGAATAAGAAGAATGAGGAGTTAGCAAGCCGATGTAGCAAGCGACTAATCGAAAGAAATGAGGATAAGAAAAAATAATGTAAAAATTGAGAAGAAAAGAAGTTTTTTGTTGAAAAATGTTTTAA
Organism: Hibiscus syriacus; assembly: GCF_006381635.1. NCBI lineage: Eukaryota > Viridiplantae > Streptophyta > Magnoliopsida > Malvales > Malvaceae > Hibiscus > Hibiscus syriacus. Next base: position 865,173 of record NW_024063153.1, on the reverse strand, counting down.
ATAAATGTATGATTTTGAACTTAGTTAAGTGTTATTATTTGCAATTATATATGAAACATAGAAAAAGGATTATCGGCCTACTCGATATCTGGTGAGATGTGGACAATACTTCCTATTGTACCTTTCACCTCTATAGTGGCCACATAGCTTCGACATACCTTGCTCTCTTTAAGGGTCATCCATATTAGTATGAATTAAAGTAGATTCCTCAACTTCCTACGTAATTATGGATTTGTTGAAAACATTCTGATGTTTCGATATAACAAATCAAATTAAATGAATTTTAAGATTTCACAAATGATTTTCTAAGTATATTCGATTTAACTACTCTAATATCAAATTATTACTCCAAGTCTTTCAAGATCAATTTCAAACCTTACTAAATGTGTAAAATTGTGTTTTATACTTAAACTATTTTTGAAACACTTTTAACAAAGTATTTTGAACCAAAATCAAGCCTAAAATCAATTTTTCAAAGTGATGCACTGATGCACCAATCCATGCATCGATGCACCAATTATTTTTTCAAACATCGAATGCATTTTATGCATCGATGCACATACCATGCATCGATGCACTTAGTGCATTTGATGCATCGATGCACAAGACCATGCATCGATGCACTCAGGTTTTTTTTCAAAACATCGAATGCATGTTATGCATCGATGCATTCTTAGTGCACCGATGCATTGAGAGTCCAACGGTCAAAATATTTGAATTTTACACTGATGCACCGATGCACCTAGGGTATGCATCGATCCACTGACGCTCCCAACTGCTTTAATTAATTGTTTTCACACTTAAACGACTCTATTGATTCCACTAATCATCCCCAATGTTCAGAATCATTTGAAGATGTATTTAAACAAAAGCCATTGATCAATAAGAAGAAACAACAAGCAACTAGAATCAAGAGAGAATCAAAGAGAAAGCATCAAACCTCAAGTTTAAGCATTTCAAGCCTATTTTTCATTCAATATTTATTTTGCTTTCAAGAACACTACTTGTACTCAATTGTATTCATTCTTGAGTGTTCTTTTCTTTGTTCTAGAATTGTGCAAACAATCTACCTTGTGAGGATTTCCTTGTAAGTTTGCAAATTTGTAATCTTCTCTTTGGGAGAGAGTGTTCTCAAGAATTTCGGGTATAATTCTTGAGGGATTTGTAAGGTTACTATTTGTCCTCAAAAGAAATACAAATTAGTGATTTTATGGAAAATCCTTAGTGTGAATAGCTAAGGTAGTGGACGTAGACTTTGGTTGAGAAAGTCGAACCACTCTAAATCGCTACGCAATTACTTTCAATTTTTTGCATAGCTTCCACCGAAATTTTTATTTGCCAATTCACCCCCTCTTGGCCATATTCTTCGATCGATTAACTCAAATTGGTATCAGAGCCTAACTCATTTGAAGGTTTAATCGCCTCTTGAGTCGATTCGGGAAGAGTTACATCGATAATCAAAGTCATCAATGGCCTCCACTTCAAACGTCGACTACGGTTCGATTCGATGCCCGTCAACAAGCCTCCCTTCTTCAATGGAGCTAACTATGCCTATTGGAAGAATAGATGATGTATTTCATTCAAGCTAGTGACATGAGAGCATGGAATGTTGTAGAAGACGGATATATCAAGCCTCTCACTCATCCAAGATTGTGGAGTGAAGGAGAGTCAAGAATGTTCCAGCTCAACTCCAAAGCCATCCATATCATATTTTGTGCTCTTGGACCAGATGAATATGAAGAGTTTCATCTTTACAACCTCCAAAGAAATATAAGATAAACTACAAGTCACTCATGAAGGCACCGACGAGGTAAAAGAATCTAAAATTAGTCTTTAACACATAGCTATGAAAATTTTAGGATGAAACTAAATGAAGATATCAAAGCTATGACGGATAGATTCTCAACGATTGTCAATGGTCTCAAATCATATGGAGATATCATTCCAAATGAGAAGCTTGTGAGGAAGTTAGTTTACTCACTTCCAAAATCGTAGCAATCCAAGAAGACGACAATCATCGAGGCTAAGAACCTAAAGTCCTTATCTCTTGAAGAGCTAATCGGTTCCCTCCTCACTCATGAAATGATGCTTGAAGATGAGGTGGACCTTGATAAGATTGAAGAGATACCAAAGGAGAAGGAGAAGAAGAAAAACATTGGAGTTGCTCTCAAATCCACAAAAGATGAGAGTGATTCGGATGAAGATGACGATGACGATGAAATGACATTATTTGTCAAATGGTTCAGAAAAATGATGAGACCTTACCGAGGAAGAAAATTCAAACAAAATGAAGGCCTAAAAAATGAATCAAAAGAGAATGACCCGATCATTTTCTATGAATGCAAAAAGCTGGGGCATGTCAAATATGATTGCCCACAATAGAAGAAAAAGGGTCAATCAAAGAATAAGCACAAGGCTCATGTGGCTACATGGAGCGATGAAAAGGCTCCGATGAAGAGGAACAAGAAGAAACAAACTTGTGCTTGATGCCATTCGGGGAAGATTCTAAGGTAACCTCTAACTCATCTGATTTTGATGATTTATCTTATGATGAGCTATTAGAGGAATATAATGGATTGGCTTCGGATTATGAGAAATTGTTTTTAAAATATAAAAATGATATTTCAAAATTGAAAAATGAAAATAAACTCATATCCAAAACCAACAACGATCTTGAATGTAAAATCAAAGATTTGCAAATCAAACTAGAAGAGTTTGAAAAGAAAAATTCTGAGTTGCAAAATTTACTTTCAAAGGTCAATGATGACCATCAAAAGAAAATTGATGATCTTAAAGCTTATTTTGATAAAGTTGGAACAAAACGTTTTGAACATGGAGAAAATTCAAAATCCAACTTTGTTAGAAAAAGTTTTAAAAACTACAATCATAGAGGTCCCCGAAAAACCTCTAATGGAAAAATCATTAGAAGTATATGGGTTCCCAAAGGGCTCATTACTACTAAAGATAAGGATATCTTACACAAATGGATACCTAAGGGGACAAGGATTTTGGAAACTAATGAATATGGACCTAAAAGAATTTGGGTACCAAAAATAAAAAAATTAATCTATGTTTGTAGGAAAAGGAGCATTGCTACAAGGCACGGGAAACAAATTCAAACTCATGGTACCTTGATAGTGGATGCCCAAGACATATGACCGGAGACAAAAGCCGGTTCATAGAGCTTAACGCCAAAAATGGAGGAGAAGTGACTTTTGGTGATAACTCAAAAGGTCACATTGAAGGTATATGTACTATAGTAATACCTCTTCCATACAAATTAAGAATGTTTTATATGTGAATGGATTAAATCATAATCTATTGAGTATTAGTCAATTGTGTGATAAGGGATTCAATGTCATATTTGATATTAATGGTTGTAAAGCCATTGACATTGCATCTAATAGGATTATGCTTGTTGGTCATAGACTAGGAAACATTTACATGGTTCATTTAGATTATATTAATATGACTAATTTATGCCTAGTTGCTAAGGATGAGCATGATAGTTGGTTATGGCATAGGAGACTAGGACATGCTAGTATGAGTGTTTTGCAACGACTAATTCAAGGTGATTTAGTTCGAGGGTTGCCTAAACTAAAATTTGATAATAATAAAATCTGTGATGCTTATGCTAAAGGAAAACAAAAGCAAGTTTCTTTTAAATCCATTAATGATGTATCAACTAGTAGAGTATTACAATTGATTCATATAGATCTTTTTGGGCCAACTAGGACTACTAGCTTGGGTGGAAAACAATATGCATTTGTCTTGGTAGATGACTATTCTAGATATACTTGGGTTCTATTTTTAAGTACTAAAGATGAAGCATTAGAACATTTCATCACATTTTCAAAAATAATCCAAAACGAAAAAGGTTACTCTATAACTAGTGTTAGGAGTGATCATGGAACTGAATTTGAAAATCTTGGATTTACTGAGTTTTGTATTTCTAATGGTATTAGCCATAATTTTTCAGCACCTAGAACCCCTAAACAAAATAGAGTTATTGAGAGGAAAAATTGAACTTTAGAAGAAATGGCTAGAACCATGCTTTGTGAAAATAATTTGCCAAAATATTTTTGGGCAGAAGCCACAAATACCGCTTGTTATATTATTAATTGAGTAACGATTAGGCCTATTTTAAAGAAAACTCCATATGAACTTTTTAAAAATAAAAAGCCTAACATTAGTCATTTTCATCCTTTTAGATGTAAATGTTTTGTTTTAAACAAAGGTAAAGACAATCTTGGCAAATTTGATGCTAAAAGTGATGAAGGAATTTTTTTATAGGTTATTCCTTAAATTCTAAAGCTTATCGAATATTTAATAAAAGAACTTTAGTTGTAGAAGAGTCTATATGTTGTTTTCGATGATAACCTCATTCCAAGGAAGGATTCTCGTGTGAATGATGATGTAGGTGTTATAAATACAAATGATGTTAGACATGACGTTGGAGAACCATCATCAAAGGAATAGACGAAAAATGAGGAAACTCTTGATCCTCTCGAGAATCCAACCATTGAAGAAAGGGAAGTCTCTTACCCAAGGGAATACAACTATGTCAAGGATGGTGAGATTATAGGTGATCCATCCAAAGGGGTAACAACTCAATCTTCTCTTAGAAATATTTGTAATTATGTTCATTTTTCTCATGCATAGAGCCTAAGAATATTAAAGAAGCATTAAAAGATGAACATTGGATTATGGCTATGCAAGAAGAGTTAAATCAATTTGAGAGAAGTAAAGTATGGACTTTAGTTGAAAGGCCTAGTAATAAATCTACTATATGTACTAGATTGGTATTTAGGAATAAGGTTGATGAAAGTGGTAATATAGTGAGAAACAAGGCTAGACTTGTTGCTCAAGGCTATACTCAAGAAGAAGGCATAGACTATGATGAAACATACGCTCCCATAGCTATGATGGAAGCAATTAGAATGTTATTAGCATTTGCATGTTTTCATGAATTTAAATTATATCAAATGGACGTTAAAAGTGAATTTTTAAATGGTTTATAAAAGAAGAAGTGTATGTGGAACAATCTCCAGGTTTTGAAGATTCAAAATTTCTGGATCATGTTCTTAAATTGACAAAAGCGCTTTATGGTTTAAAACAAGCTCCTAGAGCTTGGTATGAAAGATTGTCAAATTTTTTAATTGAAAAATGTTTTTTTAAAAGGGAAGGTTGACACTACATTATTTTTAAAGCATAAAGGTAAAGATTTATTAGTAGTTCAAATTTATGTTGATGATATAATATTTGGTTATACTAATGATGTTCTTTGTCAAGAATTTTCTAAGCTAATGCAAAGTGAGTTTGAGATGAGAATTATGGGGGAGCTCTCATTTTTCTTGGGACTCCAAATCAAGCAAAGAAAAGATGGCATCTTTATCAATCAAGCTAAGTACGTCAAAGATATGCTCAAGAAGTTTGGACTGGAAAATGGAAAACCACATGACACTCCAATGAGCTCATTAACAAAGCTTGACTTAGATGAAGGAGGTAAATGTGTGGATGTTAAATTATATAGGTCAATGATTGGCTCTTTGCTTTGTCTAACTGCAAGTAGACCGGGCATTATGTTTAGTGTTTGCTTATGTGCTAGATTTCAATCATGTCCTAAGGAATTACATTTACTAGTTGTTAAGAGAATCTTTAGATACCTTAAGGACATTCCTAGTTTAGGACTTTGGTATCCTAGAGACTCTAGCTTTAGCTTGCATGCATTATCTGATGCGGATTATGGAGGATGTAAATTAGATAGGAAAATCACCTCCGGTACTTGCCAATTCCTTGGAAATATGATGATTTCTTCGTTTTCAAAGAAACAAAATTGTGTTGCATTATCTACCACTGAAGCAGAATACATTTCAGCTGGTAGTTGTTGTGCACAAGTTTTATGGATGAAACAACAACTTTTTGATTATGGAATTAAAGTAGGTACCATTCCTATCAAGTGTGACAATACTAGTGCTATTTGTCTCACTAAAAATCTCATCCAACACTCTAGAACTAAGCACATTGAAATTAGACATCACTTCATTAGAGACCATGTCGCTAAGGAAGATATAATACTAGAATTTGTTGATACTTTGCACCAATTAGCGGATATCTTTAGTAAACCTTTAGACAAAGAAGGATTTTGGACACTTAGGAGAGAATTAGGTTTAACTATCCTATCTTCACTTAGTGTTTAAAATGATTTTAGCATTTTTAAGAATAAAATGAAAAATGCATATACTGATAATTTTTTATTGCATTCATTGCTATTAGTTAGGGGGTTTATGTTCTTTAGAGAAAATTAATTTTATGTTTAAATGAAGCTTAAGGATTAATTTGATTGATTGAACATGATTAATTTTCAATATATGAGTTGCCAATACCACTAGAGCTAATTAATTTAGCATTTTGAGTGTTTAAAACAGATTTTTGTCATTTATGTGCTTAATGCATCGATACACTTAACAGTGCATCGATGCATCCCTTTGAATGTGCATCGATTCATCATTTGATGCACCGATGCACGCCTTGTATGTGCATCGATGCACAAGGCCATGCATCGATACATCCGTCGGGGTTTAGGTTTAAAAGGCTTATTTTTCTCATTTGGTTCAAAACCTAAAAAACTAAACCTCTCTAGCCGCTCGTCCCTCTCATTCTCTAAATCCTCCTTTTGTTCAAAATCAACAAAATTTTATCAGAATCTTCAAGCTTTTCAACTCCTAATCCTTCTTTTATAATCAAATCGTGCAAAACAACATCACATTCCCTCAAATCCAAAATTTTCAAGGTAATATTTCAAAAACTCTATTTCATTGATTTTTGATCTTAGGACTAGTTTAAATTAGATCTAGGATGAACATTATATCGGGCATTGATTGTTTGATGATTATAAACTAGATTTTACAACCAATTTCATCAAAAACTCACAAAATTTCAAATTTTTTTTGAATTTTCGAAATTAAAAAAAAATCAAAAATCTAATTTTAGTTTTTAAATTTGATGTTTTTGATTTAATTATGTTGTCTTCATGAAAAACTATACATATTATAATTTTCAAACGTTGTTTTCTAAATAGTTTTTCAAAAACTATGCCCATTAGAATTTGGTTTAGAGAACCTTGAATTATTGCAGACTCATTTGAGTTTTGAGATTGATTAAATTGCATACATGTATTTCAATATGCAAGTTATATTCCATTTTCCAATTCCTAAACTATGTCTAATCCCAAACGCCCTAGAACTTCATCGAGTCGTTCTCGTTCAAACCAACCTCCTAATCCCATTCCTCCTCCACCTTCATCTCTATTAGGATCTTGTTTTAACATGCCTGAGCGTCGTAGAGACGAATTGTACTCTAGGTACAGAAATTCTTTTCAAACTTATAGAATCCGAGAAGAGCGTATTCCTTCTCTTCAAGGTATGATAGATATTAACTTTGAATACCTTCCGATTCTTAAAACTTGGAAGTTTAATAAAATGTTTCAGCTCAAACCTATCGTTTATCAACAGTTAGTCCGCATTTTCTATTCCAGTACGATATGTATTCAAAATGAAACTCAATGTGGGACTAGAACCATTAGATCATATCTTTTAGGCCAATATATTAATATTGACCACGCGATTATAGCTTCACGTTTTGGATTAGATGATGATGGGTTATATAATGAGAATGAAACTGTAGATTATCCCTATGTTCCAAATGCTAGTGTTAGTACTCTACGATCTCATCACGATCGTTTTCTTCATCTGATGATCTTTTGGTGGTTTAGACCTTCCGGAGGTAGGTACTCCACTCTTCGTATTAGGGATTTGTGGTGGATGCACTGTCTCAAGAATAAGATCAAAATCAATCTACCCCATATTATATTCAGTCAACTAGTTGATGTCATAAACATTGTTCCTTCAAAACATTAGTTTATGGATGTCTTCTTAGTAACCTCTTTATCAAACTTGGTCTAGACGTCTCTCTCGACAATCCTATCCCACTCTAAAACCAAATCAATCTTACTTCCTTGAAGAAAGCGGATTGGAAACAAGACGAGGAAACCTATCTTTGGGTATTTCGACCCGGTAAGTAAATAGCTCTTCTCGTGCTCCTCCTCCTCATTCGGTACCGGCTGCTGACAATGATCTTGAGTTTCAACAACTTATGCAAGATATCGACGATCACGTCCCAGACGATGAGCCTGCACCGGAACCAGCTCCACAAGAGGATCAAATGCCTCCATATTTTCGTTCGTTTTTAGAGACATTTGATATACGATATGCTTCCATCGAATCCCACTTGACTGCTACTCACGATGCAGTAAATCAACGCTTAGACACTTTGGAAGCTCGACATATGGAGTTTCAAAGGGAGATGCTTGCACGCATGGATGCTTTCTCTCTTGAGATGCAAGCCCAATTTCCTCCTCCGCCTCCCGATCCCTCTATGGATGAGTAGACCTTGTTTTGTTTTGGATCATCTTTGAACTTTTATTGTTAAAATATTTTGAATACTTTGGGGATTATTGTTTTTATTTGGATTGTTTGAATTTGTTTGAAGATATAATTTGGATGCTTTATGGTTTTTGAACTTGATATATATATTAGTTTGATTTGAATTTTCAATTTGAGCTTAATATTTATTAATTTTTGCATCAATTTCATATTAGTTGCATTATGACCAATTATGCCATTTCACATTTGATTATGAATATTGATTATGAAACTAATGGCTAAAGTTTCTCTTGATTGTGATCTTAGCAGCTTAAGCTATATTACTAATCAATTGGCTAAATGTTTTTCACAACCTTGTTTAAATTTTTGAGTCTTTTTGATTTAACAAAAAGGGGGAGAAATGTTAAGTGTTACAATGTTTTAAATGTTTTAAAGGGGAGAAGTGTTATAGTAAGGGGGAGTAGTAATTTCAAAATTGATTTCAAAACTTATCTTCAAAGAAAATCTTAAAATTACACAAATGTTTTGTTATATCAAAAAGGGGGAGATTGTTGAAAACAATTTGATGTTTTGATATAACAAATTAAATTAAATGAATTTTAAGATTTCACAAATGATTTTCTAAGTATATTCGATTTAATTACTCTAATATCAAATTATTACTCCAAGTCTTTCAAGATCAATTTCAAACCTTACTAAATGTGTAAAATTGTGTTTTATACTTAAACTATTTTTGAAACAATTTTCACAAAGTATTTTGAACCAAAATCAAGCCTAAAATTAATTTTTCAAAGTGATGCACCGATGCACCAATCCATGCATGGATGCACCAATTAATTTTTCAAACATCGAATGCATTTTATGCATCAATGCACATACCATGCATCGATGCACTCAGTGCATTTGATGCATCGATGCACAAGACCATGCATCGATGCACTCAGGTTTTTTTTCAAAACATCGAATGTATTTTATGCATCGATGCATTCTTAGTGCACCGATGCACTGAGATTCCAACGTCAAAATATTTAAATTTTACACTAATGCACCGATGCACCTAGGGTATGCATCGATGCACTGATGCTCCCAACTGCTTTAATTAATTGTTTTCACACTTAAACGACTCTATTGACTCCACTAATCATACCCAATGTTCAGAATCATTTGAAGGTGTATTTAAACAAGCTTAGAAGCCATTGATCAATAAGAAGAAACAACAAGCAACTAGAATCAAGAGAGAATCAAAGAGAAAGCATCAAACCTCAAGTTTGAGCATTTCAAGCCTATTTTTCATTCAATATTTATTTTGCTTTCAAGAACACTACTTGTACTCAATTGTATTCATTCTTGAGTGTTCTTTTCTTTGTTCTAGAATTGTGCAAATAATCTACCTTGTGAGGATTTCCTTGTAAGTTTGCAAATTTGTAATCTTCTCTTTGGGAGAGAGTGTTCTCAAGAATTTGGGGTATAATTCTTAAGAGATTTATAAGGTTACTCTTTGTCCTCAAAAGAAAGACAAATTAGTGAATTTGTGAAAATTCCTTAGTGTGGATAGCTAAGGTAGTGGACGTAGACTTTGGTTGAGAAAGTCGAACCACTCTAAATCGCTACGCAATTACTTTCAATTTTCTACCTAGCTTCTACCGAAATTTTTATTTGCCAATTCACCCTCCTCTTGGCCATATTCGTCGATCGATTAACTCAACAAGATTGGGCAACCATTCTTCAGATATAGTTGGTGGTCAATATGCATCTTTCGGGAGGTACTTGAACTTGTAACTGTATATGTTATGCATAGTATGCAAGCTATAACATTCATCAGTATAAATGTATGGGTCTATATTAACATGCATACATGCATTAATTACGTGAGTGCATAAGAATATAAAGACTTGAAATTGACCATAGTCACACCATTTTCTATTCAAACTATCGATATACATAGCAGAAGTCCCACCCTCATGTAGTCGAACAAGTGCTTGGACGATATAATCAGATTCCATTCTGGTGAAATTACGAACATGCATTGATGTTACATGAGTTTGATTTTTTCTCATTGTTCTCTTCATTGAGCATTGCCTCTACCTGAGCACTTTTTTCTGCCCAAACTTGATCCAACCTGAAGTATGTCTCCCGAACAATACTTACCACCAGAAGATGTCTAGTCCCTTTCGGCACTCAATTGATACACTCGACAAGATTGGTTATCATATGAATGTAACGTCGACCTTGATCGTCATATGATTGTGCCCATATTTCTCGAGGTATCTCATCTGTAAAGTTATACACCTCATCTCCATACTTTCTCATATTTTCCAATCTTGCACGAAAGATCGGTTGTAGTAACGCATAGCCTGAAAAAAATAGTTAGCTGTAAGTATAATAATTTTAAAAGAAGACCAAGACCAAAAAATGAAAGGTAAAACCGTATACATTAGCCATGTCGATAATCTCTTTCTTTATCTTTTTATTCTTGAACCTTGTCATAGCATTTGAAGTAATACGTCGTATGCAATATGCAAGGAATGTATGAATAGATGACCATATACTTCCCGATCAGTCAATCACGACCAATAACTCAGGTGAATAGTTTGAGATCATATAAACCTCATCTTCAGTGACAATATGGGAGAACAAGTTTGACAGAAAGAAATTCCACGTTTTCTTATACTCATTTTTAACAATGGTGAAGGCAATGGGGAAAATGTTTCTGTCACCATCTTGTGCAACAGCCACCATAAGGACGTGTTTATATAAGTTGTACAGAAAAGTGCCATCCATTTGAATAATCTATTTTCATTAATGAAAGCCTTCAATTTGTAACTTGAAAAACCAGACCAAACCTCTGAAAACTCTCTTCCAAGGGATAACTTGTCCATCAAATGTGGTTGCAGGATAAGTGTAGGAGCAAACAATGGTCCCTGGAATGAAATATTCTATCGCGTATAACATATGGGGTAGCTCATTGTACGACTGAACCCAATCACTGTAGAATAGTTTCATAGCTTTCCATTTGGTCATCCAAGAGTTGTAATAAGACGAAATATAACCAAATTTATTTTGTATTGATGCCACGATCATTGATACCGGATCCTCGTAATTTTCTCGACCTGTAGCTTCACGTAAGCGATTATGAAATCAGAGTCTAAGTGTTTGTGGTCTTGAGTGTAGAAGCTTAACGCGCAATTGTGCTGGTTATGGAACTTGTGACTTCCCAAAATATCTTTTGCTGTAGGTAGGAGACACGTATCCTCTAATTACAGTTAACGTTGTTATTAGTACATCTAAAAAATATATCTTCTGGTTAGACTCCACAACGGTGAATTCTATATGAGCTTTTATACAAAACTCCTTCATAGCCAGTTGCATATCATTCTTACTCCCAAATTGTGACCCAACTCCAAGCTCCATCGATCATTCATACGAGGTCCCCCAGTGGGCTGCACATATATCAGACATATAAGGAATCTCAATATTTCTCATGGAATCATTGTTTATCTCATGCATTGTAACTGCATGACGTTATTGAGGCATTTGGGGGTACGAACTTTCTTCTTGCATGGCTGCTGGTGGATTTACCCAAACTGGCGGAGATGTTTGCATTACTTAGCCACAAGAAATGACTGCATCCAAAACATCACCCTCTATGTCAAAGGCTTGACCCTCTGAAGCAACCTTGGTGATATTAGATTCGTCGATTATTGGTGTGTCATTATCCATCGTAAGCAGAACAAAAGTTTTATCGTCCTCGCTAAAATCAATAAGGATTTCATTGAATCGCCCAACGAGGTTATCTACATCTTCTGATAGTCCTACTTCTGCGATCACCAGTGTAACTGTAACACTCTCAGATCAATACGGGTAACCTGATTCGATATGGGATGTCACATTAGGGCCACCAGAGTGACCCACCATAAAAATCTCAAAAAAATTAAACTTTTTGTTAAAATGCTTAAAATCATAAAACAATTTATAAATACAAAAGTAAAATTTAACAATATTCAGAAATAAAACAGATTCTAGACTCATATATAAAAGCAAAATACAAGTTACATGCCCCCTAATCACATGCACTCTACTCTGTAAGCAATGCTGGTGGAACTCCCCTACTGACATCGATAGTTGCAATGATTCAATTCTTTTAACCTGAAATAGTGAGTAACAGAGTGAGTTTTGAGAAGCTCAGTAATACAATACTAACAAATGATACTGAATGACATGCAGATAATATGTAATCATATTTTCCTTATTGATTCAGACATCTACAGATTATTATTAGAAACATAGGTCCACTAATATTTCAGGTAGTAAAATATAGGAAACTTTTAGTTCAGAGTAAACATTCAGAGGACTAGGTTTAAGAGATTAGAATAGGGTGTATAGTGTGTTCCCCCAAAACCAGTGAAAATGTACAGATCTTTTTAAAATAGTATCAGTTTAAAAATTATTTTTAAAAACCATAGTAAAACTCTCCAACCGAACTCCAATATGTAGTTCCCCAGAACTGCATCCATAAAGACTTACCCTAGGCCCAAAAGGGCGTAGGATCCAACCTAAGGGAGCACCTTAGGTCCATAAGGTCTTATCCTAACCAAAGCGTAGGTACCCACCTGAGGGAATGCCCTCAGGTCCATAAGGTCTTACCTAAAAGCACATAACAATGGTGTCATCTCTAAGGGAGTGCCTTAGGGTCCATAAGGTCTAATCACTAGGCCCATTAGACCTAGGAGCCCACCCAAGAGTCGCCTTAGGTCCATAAGGAATTACCAGTCGGTGTTTAACCTATACAAGGAATTACCAACAACGACTAAACCTGTCAGTGTCTATAGTTATACCAGTGTCCCAGAGTACCATTATAAAAATAATTTTAATCAGTAAATAGAGATATCATTAATCTGAGCAAAGATCAAAGATCAGAACAGAAATAAGAGATTAGAATATATATCAAAGTTCATAGTAGAAATCAGAGGTCAGACTATATTCCAGATAACAAAGTCATACTTTTAAAATCTGAGAAAATATCTATAATGATCAGGAAACACACTAGAGGTTCCAAATATTATTCGAAGATACTTGATAATCTTATCGGCAAGGGAAACGTAGATCTTCAATATACCGATAGTATGACAGAAATTAGAATCACTATTGAAAGAGTTCTTTAGCTGACGGAATCATCAGTTATTCATAATGTGATTTATCATGATCATATAATATTCGGCTATTTTTTATAGGTACTATGTAATCGAAAAAGTTTTCAGAATCCTTTACATCAGAGTTACTTGTGTTTTCAGATATGACAGGAGTGATTCCATTATCCAGGAAATCAGATGCAATTTGGGTATTAGGTTCTTGGAGAATTCTGAGTGATTGATCTAATTAGGGAGAAACAAAGATTCAGGGCATTTAAGATTTGTATCGATCTATCGAAATAACGAGTTAACTTGAACTGAACAACTCCCATCACTGATGCTTGTCAACTGGTCAATTTGTTGCACTTTCAGGGTATTCACTTTTCAATCAGACAACTCTTGTCGAATTGATATTATTTAGAATCATCGTTGAATAGATCTTTATTTCATTTCGGCATTGTAACGATATCAAGAAATGTAGACGTGCTTGATTCTTGGTTCAACACCCTTAATTCAAGGTCTTTGAGGGTACTTAGTCCATTTATTAGTAAAGTCTATCCCGGTCATTTAAGAGTTTCCAGAGTAATTCGATCGTTTCTGCAAATTCGAATACATACATTACTTCCATTCAGTTTAACTTAATCATAATATAAGTTCTCAGGTCGTCTACCTTAACATAGTCATCCATAGTCATTTTTACACTTTAAGGGTATTATCGTCATTTCATTTAATTCTGTCAGTGGAATTGCTTTGGATAACTTAGACTTGAAAGTATTCTAGTTCATTTAGAGTTCAGAGTACTTTGTTCATTTGATCATGAAGGTTATTTTCACCACTAGGGGAAGTCTTGGTTTTTTATAGTACAAGGGAATTTTTTAATTTTACCCCATAGGTTATTTTTGGTAATTTCTTATTCAAATATTCCCAACATTTAACCTTTAACAAAATTAATAAGAATTTACACGCTCTGAGATTGATTGATTTACTGATTAAATAATTGAACTGAAATTTATTTTCGACCAGTCTATCAATTTCTTTTTCGAGCCGTCAGAGTCTTATACAGTGTTCCGTATGAGTCCAATGATAGTTAACTACACCTAATGGACCAATCATTTCCATTCATGAATTTACCATTTATCAATGGGTTCCGAAAAGCATACAAAAGGTAGTAGAGTATTACCTCAGTTATCGTGCCATATCAATCAACCATTTAAACTCCATTCGATCTTCCTCGAACTTTAATTAAATGACCAATAATTCCTCAGATACATAGCAAACGAATTTACGTCAGAAACTGAACTTAAATGAGAAACCAAATTGAATCCAAAGATAAAACATTGAAAATGACTTATAGGGTACAAATTTGAAAAAAATAGACTTCAGATTTGAACTCAGGACGTCGAAAAATATAGAGTTTTTTGAAAAATTTGATTTTTTCAGTCAAAATCAAAATTGACGGTCAGACCGGGCAAAGTTAACGATCAAAGTTAATGAGTTGACTCAGTCGAGTTGACTCCGACGAGTTGACTCAGTGACTGGATCGGATCAGGCGGGTTAGGTCAGATCAGGCGGGGTAGGTCAGATCAGGCAGGTCTAGTAGACCCGGTTATGGAAAACTCCCTGGACCAAAACAAGCCCCACGCGCGGGTGGCGGTGCGTGACGACGGCGGAGGGCTCAGAGTTGTCGACCGATTACTCCCTGTTCATCCACATTTCGGATTAACCAATAACAACCCAACAATCACAATAAAATTCTCTAAAATCACCGAAAACACAAAAATCTGAGCTTACCACGGCGGACGATGAGAAAGACAACGGTGCAGCAACCAACATGTCGGGTTTTGATCGCACGACACCGGTGAAGGCAACGGTGGAGGCGGTGTGTAACACCCCTAACCCGTATCCGACCCGAATACGAGTCCAAGATGTCACATCAACTTTTCAAACCATTTTCTTATATCAAATAGAGAAATATTCAAATTCCATTTAAAACATACTAAATAATTTACATATATTTACTCAAAACGTTTACAAAACTGTTCAGAGCTTTTATAATTTATTTTTCCATAAATACATGCCAATTAGATTATATAAAATAAAATACATATTATTAATTTCTCTTCTGATCTGACCTTCGGTAAGGAGGACTGACCTGTCCTTCTTCACATCGATCCATAAGCTCATCTCGGACTCGTATTCGGGTCGGATACGGGTTGGGGGTGTTACACGGTTAGGCAAAACGATCAATGGTTTGGCCGAAATCGAAGAAAACGAACGGCGATCGGGGTTGAAAATATCGGATCTTCTTGATGGTTTTTACAGCGAACGATGCTGATTTGCGATGGATAAGAGTCGAGTTTTGATCGGAGTAAGGCGACGATCATTTTGGTTTTAGCGACACCGACTAAGGTGGTCAGACGACAATTAAATTGAGGTGATGATCGACGAGGGGTTTAGGGATTAGGTTTTGATAATTTTGGGGGGAAATTGGGGTTAATCGATAGAGGAAATTTATTTTTTCACTGGGTAATAAAAATGGTAAAATTTAGGTTCAAGACCTTGAACTTCCCACAAGTTTCAAAACCAACCTACAACTTTAAGAAATTTGTAATTTGGTCCCTAACTTTTCTCTTGTTACTACTTTAATTCGATACTTTAAAATTAATAAATTTTAGTCCCTAAATTTAGGTGTGACAGCAGTATTTTAGCAAGTAGGAATATCTGCAGTTTCGATAATAATCTGATTATCGAAGATTGATGAAGACCAACCATAACAAATACATCTTCGTCATCATCGAGCACGATTACTCCGTATTTCAGCGGAGTCTCTGAAACGATGTGTCGATATCTCAAACTTGAAACAAGGCTCTGATTTTGTTTTTGATCATACTCTTCATTTCCCCATTAGTTACATTTTTTGAGAATATCATGTTCACAGGCCTGCGTGATGTGAACTGAACACCGTCTCCAGTTTCAACAACTTGGCCATTTGGGTGGACGATTACGAAAAACTTGTTTGCCACATCTTCAGAGAGAGATTGATCTATTCTTGTTCAAAAAAATTACAACAAAATAATAAGGCTTGTGAAGATTCGTCAGAAATGAGCCAATTTAAAACAAATACGACCCTTCATTAATTACTATCCAAGAACTCTCAAGTGAAATGTCATCTCAATCTTCAATCTTTCAGTTACTTTTCAACTACTTTTTAGAGGTCATTTATTACAACAATAATTCACTGTTTCATTTACTTTTCAGAGGTCATTTATTACAGTAATAATTCACCGTTTCAACTACTTTTCAGAGGTCATTTATTTCAGCAATAATTTACCATTTTAGCTATTTTTCGGAGGCCATTTATTACAACAATAGTTCACAGATTTAGCTACTTTTTAGAGGTAATTTATTACAACAATAATTCATCATTTCAACTACTTTTCAGAGGCCATTTATTACATCAATAATTCACTATTTCAACTACTTTTTAGAGGTCATTTATTACAGCAATAATGCATCGTTTCAGCTACTTTTCAGAGGTCATTTATTGTAGTAATAATGATATGGTTGGCTTTTTCATACCTCATTCAATATAAAATTCAACCAATATTTCACCAACTTTTTAATGCTCATTTAATCATCTTCGGCAACTATTAATATGTGTGAGTTGAAATCCATTTAACTATGATATTGAAGCAAAAAATAAAAACTATAACACCTTCAATCTTTCACTTCCAAAGCTTGAGTTTTTTTTCCAAACATGTCAACTCTTTTTGCAATTGTTTTTTACGATTGCAAATCTACAATCATGTGTTTCTAAAAAAATATCCAGCTACATGAGTTGAAGTCAAATATAGAAACAAGAGTATCTTCCATATATGATAAAATTTTAGTATCTTGTATGAGGTTTCATCTAAGCGATGATGTAGACCTTGCTAACATGATTGAGACATATTTCTATCACTATTTGTCTAATGTCGATTTGTTTGTAGAGTTCGATGATCTCGACCTTGCTCGCACCATTGAGGATGTTGCTTCCAACTCGAATCTCCCACCAACTCAGACAAACACCAAGGAAAAAAATATAGATGATAGAGATCCAGAAACATGGTTCCAATTCGTACGTGAACGTCAACAACAAAAAGAATGGGGAATTGAAGAACTTAATCTTACTTCTGACGAGTCTACTGATTACGAAGATTAAAACTTCTTAATCATACTACTATGTTAATGATTTTATTTAATATTTATGGTGTTTGTAAGATTAGTCCAATTTATGTCTTCATGTTAATGTACTAAGTTTGTAGTTTTTTCTTTTCAACATAGTATACCATACCACATCTTGGAGACAAAAAAAAGATAGAACTCATCACTTCGAGGTGATAAGTTTCACGTATTTTTTGGGAAAAATACACTTAATAATCTTCCAAAAATAATTTTTTAAAGGGACTCGTCACCTCGAGTTCCAATGGAAATATTAAAAATATTTAGGTCGAAATAAAAAAATTATATCACATGAAACTTATCACTTCGATGTGACGAGTTTGCTCTACAATGTAGAAATTGCTATAGATCCAAAAAAAAAAATGGGTGCCCTATTGGGCTAAATAAATATCCTGTTGACCTCAGTGGGCCCATTTTGCCATTTTCCTCACTCTCCCGTCAGATCCGGTCCATCTTGTTTATCCACCTATATTCAATCTCCCTTTTGAACCAAATTTATTTGTGTAATCCTCCCCTTTAGGGGTGTTTGGATCAAGAATGTGAGATTCCCATGAGAATGAAATCCACATTCCCATGGGAATGAAATCATATTCCCATGTTTGGTTGGCCGGGAATCTCATTCCCGGTAATGTTTTATTACCAATAGTAGATTTTTTGGGGTATATTATCAGGAATGTCATTACTTTCCTTCCTTAGGTATTATTGGATTACCGACGTTTTGAACTAAAATGCCCTTAATTTTTTTTTTCAAAAATATCATTCTTCTGTCATTGAATAATAAAAATTCTATGAATGTTAAATTATAAATTTATCCTTATACTATTTTAGATTTACAAAAAAAAATCTATAAATAAAATTTTATATGAAGTTAAAGGTTAAAATAAAATTTTACCATTTCATTAAACCTTTTTATATTTTCAATTTTGTAAAAAAAATTTAAATTTTATGAATTTAAATTTTTTAAAGAAAATATAAATATTTTTCAACTTGTTAAAAAATAAATATATGATAAGTATAATTTGATCAAATATACATTCCAATAATTTTTTATTCTTTTAACTAAATATGTTAATCTTACATTTTTGTTAAACCAATCAAACACAAAATACAACATTCCTAGTAATCATATTTCCTAATAATCTTACATTCCCACTGATTATCTTACATTCCGTGAACAAAACCCACCCTTAGGTTTTGATTCAATCATTATTGTTTAATTCAGAACAAAATGACGACCACGAGAAAAAACATGTCACCTCCTGGTCTGGTTAACAATCTCCAGGAAGTTCTTCTTAGCAGAAAGGGAGGGAACTCCGACAACTACAAAAAAGACGAGCAACAGAAAAAATCTGAGGCTATTGCTGATTCTACTGAGATATCTACTTCTTCCTGTGATGAAAACGACATCTCGAAGCCTGTCGTTTTGGTTACCAATGGGGAAGGGATCGATTCCCTTGGCCTTGTTTATCTCGTTCAAGCTTTGGTCGGCTCCGGCCTCTACAATGTTAATGCTTGCGCCCTCAATTGTGGGTATTATTTCTTTCCTCTGAAAATTCGCAAATTTTGCTGATTTCCGGTTTGTTTTGGCTTAATTTTTGCATTTTTCTCATCTGGGTCCTCACAAAAATTAGGCCATAGAATGGATATATCAGCGGAAGGAAACAAGATCTGTATATAAAATAATGTTTGTAATAGATCAACTGAAAAATACATATATTTCATCAAAGGATTGCAGAAATTTTGATGGATTAAATTATGGTTGTAATTAAAAGAGAGAATTCATGCAGGGAAATAAACAATCTGATGTTATTCCAAACCATTGAATCTGAGTTCATTTATCAAAACGCTATTTCCCACATTAAGCAGTAATATTTTCAACTTCTGTATAATCTACAATAACACCAGCCCTTCTATAATTCATAGCTTCAATCTGGATGCAGATGTTTTCAGCTATATAATTAGCTTTACTCGAACCTAAACTCCTTAGATCAACTAAAGCAAGACATCACCGATGCAATACATAAAGATTTCGGCAATGAAATAAGCCGATGCTTGGATCTCGAAAGATGGCTGTGCTAGCTGAAGGCCAAAGTTCAGCTGAAAGCATGGTGTGGAATGATCATAGAGCTTTGTCGTTCTGTATGAATAGGGGTGTAAAGGCCGAGTCGAGTTTGAGTATTGCTGAGTTCGACTCGACTCTATTCGAAAACTCTGAAATGGAGCTCGAGTCAACTCGAAAACTCGCGAGCTTAAAATTTTTAAGCTCAACTCGAACTCGAAATCCTGAACTGAAGCTCGTGAGCAGTTCGAAAAGGCTCGAAATAAAAAAAATTCTTAAACTTAACTTGATTAAAGCCTCAAACTCGAACTTGAACTTTAAATACATGAAAATCCATTATATTTTCTTTAAAAAAATCAATGCATAAATATTAATATTATTGATAATTTATTTTTAAAAAATAAAATATTAATTTATTATATTTTCGAGTTGCTCACGAGTTTTTCGAGTCGAATATCAAGTAGCTCGTTAAGAACTCGAGTCGAGTCCATTCGATCCGAGTATTTATCGAGTCTTGATCGAGTCGATTCGAGTAGCTCGCGATCTGTCTCGTCTCATTTACAGCCCAATGTATGAATAGCTCCCATGGATGAACCTGTGAAAACTGAAGTTATGACAATGATTTTGCTGCAAAAACTAAAGAAACATAATTTGAAGATACGTACTACGAAAAGTGGGGAGGTTTCTTGGTCAAATTAGCTTAAACAGACGTTATCGTCAGTTAGAGGCTAACCTTGATTTCCCATTTTTTCTTTCTGCAAGTATCACTCAAGAAGAAAGGTGAATCATAAGTGGTGTGTAAACAAAATTTAGAAATCAGGAGATAAAAGATGAGCAACCAACCAAAATGAATACTTCTTTTCCTGAGCTAATAGCTCTTCCAAATAGATGTCAGTGAATTCCGTATCTGTGTCTTCCATCGGCTCACCAGAGTTGCCCTTAGACTCCATGCAAGCACAAATTTCAAGCAGCTGGGAGATAGAGAGTCGTTAGAATCATGATGATGTATGTTCTAATTGCAATGAGAGAGCAAATATACGTTGGGAAGAAAAAAGACATTTTAACAATCCATTTTGCTGCTCTACGTGCAGAAGTGATACAAAGCTAGACAAAAAAGTTCCCTTCCTATGGATCCTTTTTATAATCCCGTGCGAATGAACTGTTTCCTTTTTCACTCAACGTATATATAAATAGCACTTTAAGTTGCAAGTATGGAAGGGCAAAGACAGAAGAAACTTCCATGAAAGACATGTTCCTAGGTAACTAAGAATAACTGCTGAAAGAAGAGTGACAAGGACACAAGTTTTATTCGTGATTAAGTTATCCCATCCTTCCTCGAAAAATAAGACCGACAACAGAACTAACAAAATTTGAAAATAAACCAACTATTCGAATACAGGTTTGAATTGTACCTTATATGCCGGTGATAGCTTAAGTTGCTGTTAGAGCCAGTTATAGACAAATGCATCCTCTTCTACTCTCTTCTGTTCCATTTCTAGCTTACATATCTAAACACTCAAATTATCAACTATCAGAGGGGATCAAAATTAATGATAATGACCAGTTCACACCAGAAGCGAAAGTTTATCTTGTAGGGTTGCTAACCTGCTGCCTCAGGCGATCAAATGATGATCGATCTGCTATGAATAGTAGAGCCTTTGTTATTGTAAACTTACGTTTGATTACCTCAGATCTGCAGTACAATCATAGCAGTGAAATCAAACAGGAAAGCCTATATTGAAAGAACAGATTATCCTTTCAAGGAGTCAAGAAATAAATAGAAAGCAATTCCATATTCTGAAAACAAACAGAACAAAAGTAGTTAAAGAGGAAGTTGGAAGGAAGAAGAACGCCGGCAAACTTGTTACATGGATCAAAATCGAGCAGCAATTTTTGCCAAAAACAATAAAAACAGAGCTAAAAGCAAAACAACCAAAAAGCATGTAAAACATCACAATAATTATGAACTTACTTGTGCTGCAGTTCATTCCTAGCTTCAATCAAGTAATTAGCAAAGTCTCAACCTACATAAGGGAGGATGGTATGTTAAAATTGTGGCAAATTAAAACTACTAGAAATTCCATAGTAAGGTACCAGAATACCAAAAAAAAAAAAAAGAGAGTAAAAGTGGGGGAGATAAATGAAACCTTATTAACATTGGCCAACTGAATCTCGCATTCAGCTAAAAATGCACCAGAAAACTATATAACAAAATAAAACAGGTCTATATTCCCATGTACCAGCTGTACATTTCAAATCAATTTCTAAGTAACAAAATCATCCATTATTTTTATATGTAGTCAGAATGTTGTATCAATTACGGAATACAAAAATTCTCTGGTACTTTTCTCCCGAGAGTTTTGAGAGCAAATAATATTCATTTGGCCAATAATATTTTGAGAAGCAAGTGAAAGCTCTACCACTCAATCGTCCATAACCTACCAGTGAACTGAGAACTTTAAACCACAAACTTCACCGAAATCCTCAAGGTTCTGTAATTGAATCTTATGAGAATTGAACTGCCCTTATACTTTCTATTTCTATTATTCAACAGAAATATGAAAACTTCACCATGATCACCATGTGCAAGCAACTTTCTTTGAGACCACATCTTTTGAAGCTTACTCGTAGGATTAACTCATGCTTAATCTGAAGTTCCAGGTCTAATTCAGAATCTACCTACTCAAACTCTTAAGACATGTTAATAACATTTGATAATATCCCATCAAGAGAATACAAGTCTTTCTGAATTTCTCAAATGATGGCAAACAAGAAAACCAACAATCTAGTTCTTCTACACTAAAAAAAATGTAGTTACTCATAGTTGCAATTTAATTGAGACCAACACCCGGTGTACTGTAGAGAACTTGAAAATAAATGGTTGCAGTTAAAGTGGCAACGAGCATCAGTGGACCCTGTATTTCCTCTATCCATTTGCCTTTGTGTCTCATGTGCTTGCTGTAGGCTTGCCATAACCGGATGAGCCATGATGATTTTTTCGTTGAGTTTGTTTCGATTTCCATCCCTCCAACGATCAGAATCAGTATTAGTTGTTTCGTTTAAGATGAACCAATTACGATATTCGGTGGTTCCGTTTGGGATGGAACAATCTCGTTATTCAGTGGTTTCGTTTGAGGTGGAATAATTTCATCTACAGCACCTGCTCGCATCAAAACATTTTCTACTTCGAGGGTTTTGAAATCTCTTGGAGAATGGTCTATCAAGTCCAAGGCAATGAACTCCCTTCGATTCATTACGTTCATTACGGTTCATTACATTTTCTACTTACGTTCACAAGGAACATAAACATGTTTATCATCATAATAACCAGAGTCAAATTTTGCATTAAGGCTTATTGAGAATTGTAAAAGAAAAGAGGAATAAATTGGTTACCTCAAAACGATTAAGAAATATGGCAAGATGTAGGATGGTGTTACCAGTATCATCCGGGACAGTAACAAACGCTCTGTCATGTTCATTTGAAGCCTCCACCAGCACCATTAAAGCTTCCAATTGATTATACCTGACGCACAAGTGTAAGATTGTTTCATCATGGTACAATATCGCCACGGGACAACACCTGATCATCACATTCAAAACATTAACCCTCCCTTTCATGGCCACCAAATGAAGCACCGTTCTCCCAGCCTCGTCTCGTATGGACCAGCAACTCTGGTTCACACCGAGTAATTTTTCGACGAGATCCGCATGGCCCTTGATGGCGGCCAGGTGAACAGGCAGACAGTGAAGAGCGTCAAATTCACTCGACAACTTGGGTCGTCGACGAAGAAGAGATGCGGCGAAATGAAGGTGACCACGCATGATGGCAATGTGTAGAGGAGTTTCATGGAAAGATGTAAGCAAAACACTATCGAGAATGAGCTCATCTTAGCTTCGTAGACTCTTCTTTCCATGTTTTGCTTCAACTCTGTAAAATTAAACCAAATCAAAATTTAATAACTCTGAATCTCATACACATTTCTATCGGAACTATAGGGTGTTCATGAAGATTTATCCTATGCTTAGAATCATGGTGAGAGACAAGTTATGGTGGAGACAGATAGCTTGGAGGTTGGTCAAATTATTCAGTAGGATAACAGTAATGGTAGCTCATTCACTCTTCTTGATCGTATTCTCAATCTGATTAACTCGGATTGGATTGTTAAGGCGGATCATGTCAACAGAATTGCTAACCAGGTTGCCGATAAGCTAGCCAAGATGGTCGGAACTGGAGGACTTGCAAACAAACTCTTCTTCACGCCACCGATGGAGATTAGTGCTCTTCTGCAGCAGGACAATACTGATCTTGAAATGGAGATTACTCATTACTCTCTATTATCCTCTCTTGTTCATAAAAAAAATATATCAAACAACTAAGACTTCTAGACAAAACATTTGATTGGTGTCTTAACACCTTTTTCTACGTATTCATAGGTTTTCCCAAAACTTATTAAGACTAGGGATATTTTCCCCCTTTTCACAAACCAATTTTATTTGTCCCCTTTTTTCAAAAATAATTAACTAAAACATAAATCTAGTTTGTAATAATTTAACCTCATGCAGATCACTATATTCATAAATTTGTTCCTATTATTACTCAATCATTTAGAGATTTCATGACCAAGACAACAAGACAACATACATATATCAAGCAACCACGTATCACATTATCACGTACATGGAGCACATCAAATAAGTTGAGTATCACCTTTTTATCTCAGAGAAGAGGAAGCTCGAGTTGCACCTCTTCTATCTTTTTTTAACTTGAGAAAACTCTCCAAATTCTTTTACTAGCCAAAACATCATTAAAATATTTCTAGTTAAAACCTTGAATGAAGGAACTAAAAAGATGATTAAGCTAACACAAATTAAATAGAAATAGAATGTAAAAATCTATTCTTTTCTTAAGCTCTGTAAAAATTTCATTTTTCTAATAGACGCCATTTTATCGTCTTCTTAAGCCCAATTTAAAGTTGTTGAAGAGATGAAGAAAAAGCTTGCCTTGACTTGCGATGGATGATTGAAAATTTTGAGTTGGGAAAAATGACTTTTTGATAAGCAAAATCTCTTACCTTTGAGGAGGGGAAAAAGCCACAACAGGCAAAGAAAGAAGGGTGCAAATCATTTAAATTTTTCTTCCCACGTGAAGGATATAAATAGTCTACCACTAAACTTGTTTGGGTTAATTACCTCATAAGCCATTCAACTTGATTAGGAGTTCAACAAATCTCATTCTTAATTTAACTTTGTCTTGAGTTATGGTTAAACTTGATTCATTATGTTGAGATGTTATTTTTTGAAATCTGGGTCGATTAAAAATTGGGATTTTGTAAAAATGTTCGCCTCAAATAATTTGAGACTCAAGTTTAAAAACAATAAAATTGGTTCGTGGAGTCGCCATCAATATTTGATTAGGGTATGATTAGGTACCAAAAAATATATTTTAATTTTAATAATTATTAATTTTAATTAAAACAACAATTTTACAGTCAAAAATTTGATTTTGGGAGTCGGTTATGCATGGGGAAGGATTAACACCCCCACAGTGCCTTAAATCGGTACATAATCAATTTATTAGTTGTCATTGTAATAAAATGTATACGTTCCCATATAACTTAATTTGAGACCCCTTTTAAATACATACAAAGTAAGGCGAAGCTTAAATGCATACATCAAATGAATACAATTAATTAATTATTTTACTAACCTTTAATGAGAATAAAGATGTTCCATCATTTAAAGACATCGAGACCAGACTTTAGATTCAATCTAACAGTCTTTTCTCGATGACTTTAATTAGAAGAACATAATCTTTTTCTCAATCACAAATTTTAAATGAAATTAATTTTAAGATTACACTTAGTAAGATACCCCTTTATTTTAAAATCATTGGAAGTGATCGTCTTATACCTTAAGACAATCATTTCACAATAATTTTAAAATGAAAGTGTATTACTCTTAATCCAATTATTTTGATCGAGTCAAGAAATGCTTACGAGGGTATCATGTAAATTACATAAAAGAATATTTAGACTTATATATACGAACAAACATATTTACATAACATTCATTTCATTTTTTTCAAATTATAATAATATATAACAATAAATATAATAATAAAATAATATATACATACATATTTAAATCCTTAACTAACAACTTTAAAATACTAATATGCTAATAATATATACATACATATATTGACAAAACATGGTAACTGAGGTATTAAAAAAAACCTTAAGACTATAGCTCTAAAAACAGTAAATATCAATGATCACCAATACAAATAACATAAAATAGAGTAATGTAAACATAAATAACCCAAGCATAAGAGACAAACATGTACAAATTACAAAATTAACAAATTTTCAATTTATTCATTAAACTCTTTATTTGCTCTTATTTTGATCACTAAGACGTAAATTTCATAAATGGAAGGCTGACACATGTCTTCCACATTATTTTTCTCTTTTAATTTTATCTTCTTCTCCCAAAGATGAAAGTTTTATAATTTCATCCTTGTGTCACATCAATGCTGCAATTACCATTTTCTAACGTCATCTTAACCACTCAAGATATCAATGAACTTGTATCATTATTTCTTATTACTCTATCAATTTCGATTTTATCTAAATCATTTAAAAAATATAAAACTCAATCCTAAACCCTGAATTTATATAACCTCAAATTAGTAGGGTCTATAATATCTACTAATTGATCAGTGTAAAATAAAGATATACAACTCGCTTATTTTTTTTTACATTCCAACCGTTGAGATTTAAAAGAAAATGTTTAATCATCAAAAAATTAAAAGGAATTCAAAATTAGAATTTTTTCCATAAAAACATAAAAAATAAGGGTAAATTACATTGTTCCTCACTCTACTTTACTCTCTCTCCTATTAATTCAAAGTACTAAAAGACATATGCTTACTTTAATCTTTGTTTTAAATATGAAAAAATTCCATGATTTTACTTTAATTGGTGTGAATACTATATTTCTCAATGTACCTTTAAAGAGCCGATAGCATTGCCCTCAATTCATACCAAGCAACCATAACCAAGAAACGCATCATGTGGTGGCCTTGAAAGTCAATTAAGGTACCGTATATAACAAATACTATAAAACCATAATATGCTAATAATATATACTAATATACTAATAATATATACATACAT
The DNA here is from genome assembly GCF_006381635.1 of Hibiscus syriacus. Lineage (NCBI taxonomy): Eukaryota > Viridiplantae > Streptophyta > Magnoliopsida > Malvales > Malvaceae > Hibiscus > Hibiscus syriacus. The sequence goes on along the minus strand of NW_024063153.1, from coordinate 838,142 downwards.
ATATTGACAACTTTAAAATACTAATATGCTAATAATATATACATACATATATTGACAACTTTAAAATACTAATATGCTAATAATATATACATACATATACTGACAAAACAAAACATGGTAACTAAGGTATTAAAAACCATAAGACTATAGCAGTAAAAACAGTAAAGATCAATGATTAACAATGCAAATAACATACAATAGAGTACTGTAAAAATGACGTAATTTTAGAGTATATTTGAGTTTTTCAAAACGACGTCATTTTGATTCCTGTACCATGTCATAACGCCGATAAAATGTTTACCGTAGAGTGAGAAAAATGATTTAATCTGTAAAGTTCAGTGAGCAAATTAGAAAAATTGAATGTTTGGTGAGTAAAATAGGAGATAGTAAAGTAGAGTGAGGAACAATGTAATTTACCCAAAATTTAAAATTAAATATAAACTAAACCCGACTGGATCCAATCTACGAGCAAGCCCATTTCCGAAGACCAGTGTAGTGGGTCGTAGGTGAAAAACCCCTTTCTCCATTAAAATAAAAACCACAAATAATTAATTAAACGAACTGCATCGTTTAAGCAAAACACTGTTCTTTCTTTATTCCCAGTTCCCACAATTCTCAATTATTATAATTAGTTATCTCTCTCTTTCTTTCATTCAATCCTAAAAGCCATTTGATTTCCTCTTTAAAACCCTTTTCTTTTCTTTCTCTATTTTCCTCGGTAAAATTGGCCCATTGGGATGGCGATTTTTTTATTTAACCCAATAGGGCATCCCAAAATTTATTTTGGGATCTACATTAATTTCTACAATACAGGGCAAATTCGTCACCTTGAGGTGACGATTTCCACGGGATATAATTTTTTTATTCTAGGTCTAAATATTTTAATATTTCCTTTGGGACTCGTCTCGAGGTAACGAGTCCCATTAAAAAAATTATTTTTTTGAAGATTATTAAGTTTATTTTTTCCCAAAAAATATGAGGTTTAAAATTTTATGTCCGTTGTGGATTAAAAAAATAGTTGTTAGAACTCATCACCTCGAGATGACGAGTTTCAACGTCCATTTTCTTAAATTTTAACTATAAATAGGAGTTGGGTTAGTTGATAGAATTATAGGAGAAGCAAATATGGAATTATGGGAAGAATATTTCAAGCAATTTTTGAAAGATCATCTTTGGTCGTATTACTCTTGAGATGATTCAGATTCAAGATAGTCTTCACATGAGGAGTGGGTGAAAGAATCAATAAAATCTATCATTGATCAACATAATGAGTTGAAAAGGGAGGAGGAGGAAAAGAATAAGAAGAAAATGAATGAGAAGGAGAAGAATAATAATGAAGAGTTAGCAAGCTGACACAACAAGCGACTAATCGAAAGGAATGAAGATTAGAAAAATAAAGTAAAAATTGAAAGGAAAATATGTTTATTTTATTTAAAAATGTTTTAAATAAATGTATGATTTTGACCTTAGTTAAGCGTTATTGTTTGCAGTTATATATGAAACATAAACAAATGATTTATCAGTCTGCTCGATATCTTGGGAGATGTGGACAATGCTACCTATTGTGGCCTTCACCTTTGTAGTGGCCATATAGCTTCGACATTCCTTGCTCTTTTTGAGGGTTATCCATATCAGTATTAATTCGAGTAGATTCATGCTGACCCCTCAACTTCATACGTAATTGTATATTGGGTAACCATTCTTCAGAGACAGTAGTTGGCCAATATGTATCGTTCGAGAGGTACTTGAACTCGTAATTGTATATGTTACGCATAGTATGCAAGTTATAACAATCATCAGCGTAAATGTATGGGTCTACATTCACATGTATACATACATCAACTGTATGAGCGCATAAGTATTTGAAGGCTTGAAATCAACCACAATCACACCATCTTCAATTCAGATTACCGATATACATGGCAGAAGTCCCACCCTCATGTGGTCGAGCAAGTTCTTGGACGATATAATCAGATTCCAGTCTGGTGAAATTTTGAACATGCATTGATGTTGCATGTGTTTGATTTTTCGTCATTGTTTTTTCCAGATCTGTAGCCCAATTTCTACCTTCGTTGAGCATTGCCTCTACTTGAGCACTTTTGTTTACCCAAACATGATCCAACCTGAAGTATGTCTCCCAAAAAATACTTGCCACCGAAAGATGTCTAGTCCCTTTCAGCACTGAATTGATACACTCAGCAAGATTGATTATCATATAACCGTAACGTCGACCTTGATCGTCGTATGACTGTGCCCATCTTTCTCGAGGTATCTCAGTGATCTCCATACTTTCTCAGATTTTCCAATCTTGCATGGAAGCTCGGTTGCAATAATGCATAGCCTGGAAAAATAGTTAGCTATAAGCATAATAATTTTAAACGAAGACCAAGACCAAAAAATGAAAGGTGAAACCGAATACATTTCCCATACCGATAATCTCTTTCTTTATATTCTTATTCTTGAACCTTGTCATAACATTTGAAGCAATATGGTGTATGCAATATGTAGGGAATGCATGAGGAGGTGATCACCTACTTCCCGGCCTGTCAATCGTGTCTAATAACCTAGGAGAACGATTTGAGATCATATAAATCCCATATTCGGTGACAACATGGGAGCACAAGTTTGATAGAAAGAAATTCTACGTTTCCTTGGACTCATTTTTAACAATGGTGAAGGCAATGAGGAAGATGTTTCTGCCACTATCTTGTGCAATAGCCTCCATAAGGATGTGTTTGTATAAGCCGTATAGAAAAGTGCCATCCACTTGAACCATATATTTTTAGTAACAAAACCCTTCAATTTATGACTTGAAAGCCCAGACCAAGCCTCTAAAAATCTCTTCCAATGGATAACTTTCCATCAAATGTGGTTGTAGGATAAGTGTAGGAGCGAACAATGGTCCTTGGAATGAAATATTCCATCGTGTACAACAGATGGGGTAGTTCATTGTACGATTTATCTCACCGTATAATAGTGTCATAGCTTTTCGTTTGGCCATCCAAGACTTGTAATAAAATGAAATATAACCAAATGTATTTCGTATTAATGCCACAATCATTGATACTGGGATCCTCGTAATTTTCTCGACCAATAGCTTCACATAAGCGCATATGACATCAAAGCATGAGTACTTGTGGTATTGAGTGTAGGAGATTAATGTGAGATTATGATGGTTGTGGAACCTTGTGACTTCCCACAACATCTTTCGTTGTAGGTAGGAAACACATATCATCCACAAAATATGTCTTTTGGTCAGACTCCACAATGGTGAATTCTATATGAGCTTTTATACAAAACTCCTTTACAGCCAGTTGCATCCTTCTTACTTCCATATTGTGACCCAACTCCAAGCTCCGTTGATCCTTCATCTGAAGTCCCCCAGTGGGCTGCGCATATATCAGACATATTAGTAATCTCAAGATTTCTTATGACATCATAGTTTATCTCATGCATTGCAATTGCATGACGTTATTGAGACACCTAGGGGTGCGAACTTTCTACTTGCATGGCTGCTAGTGGATGTGCCCAAACTGCCAGAGATGTTTGCATTGCTTGGTCAAGAGAAACGACTGCCTCCCATACGTCACCTTCTATGTCAAAGGCTTAACCATCTGAAGAAGCCTCGACGATATCAAATTTGTCGATTATTGGTGTGTCATTGTCTATTGTAAGCGGAACAAAATTTTTATCATTCTCTCTATTTCAACCATAGTTTTGAAACATCTGCATTTGAGCAAGTAGGAACATCTGCAATTTGGAAAATAATCTAATTACCGAAAGATTGATAAAGGCCAACCATAATCAATACATCGTCATCATCATCGAGCATGATTGCTTCATATTTCAGCGGAGTCTCTGAAACGATGTATCGATATCTCAAACTTGAAACATATGCTTTGATTTTATTTTCGATCCTACTCTTCATTTGCCTATGACTTACATTTTTCGGGAACATCATCTTCACGGGACTGTGTGACGTGAACTGAACACCATCTTCAGTTTCAACAACATGGCCATTTGGGTGGACGACAACAAAAAACTTGTTTGCCATATCTTCAGAAAGAGATTGATATTTTCTCGTTCAAAACAATTGCAGCAAAATAACAAGACTTGTGAAGATTCATCATAAATGAGCCAATTTAAAACAAATACGACCTCTCATTAATTACTAACCAACAACTCTCTAGTGAAATATCATCTCAATCTTCAATATTTCAGTTACTTTTCAGCTACTTTTTAAGAGGTCATTTATTACAAAAATAATGTACCATTTTAGCTACCTTTTAGAGGCCATTTATTACAGTAATAATTCACCGTTTTAATTACTTTTCAGAGGTCATTTATTATAGTAATAATTCACCGTTTCAGCTATTTTTCAGAGGTCATTTATTACAACAATAATTCATTGTTTCAGATACTTTTCAGAGGCCATTTATTACAGCAATAATTCACCGTTATAGTTATTTTTCAGAGGTCATTTATTACATCAATAATTCACCATTTCAACTACTTTTTAGAGGCCATTTATTACAACAATAATTCAATGTTTCAGCTACTTTTCAGAGGACATTTATTAAAACAATAATGCACCATTTTAACTACTTTTCAAAGGTTATTTATTGTATTAATAATGCTCATGTTGGATTTTTCAAACCTCATTCAATAAAGAATTCAACCAACATTTCACCAACTTTTAGTGTTCATTTAACCATCTTCAACAACTATTAATATGTGTGAGTCGAAAGACATTTAACTATGATATTGAAGTAAAAATATAAAAACTATAACACCTTCAATCTTTCAATTCCAAAGCTTGAGTTTTTTCCCCAAATATGTCAACTCTTTCTGCAATTGTTTTTTAAAATTGCAAATCTACAACCATGTGTTTCCCAAAAAAATCCAACTACATGAGTTGAAGTCCACTATAGAAACAAGAGTTCTACTCATAAGTAATAGAAGAGTATCTTCCATATATTATAAATTTCCAATAACTTGCATGAGGTTTCATCTAAGCGATGTTGTAGACCTTGCTGGCATGATTGAGACATATTTCTATCACTCTTTATCTAATATCGATTTGTTTGTAGAGTTCAATGATCTCGACCTTGCTCGTACCATTGAAGATGTTTCTTCCAGCTCGAATCTCCCACCAACTCAGACAAACGACCAAGAAAAAAATATAGATGATAGAGACCTAGAAACATGGTTCCAATTCGTACATGAACGACAACAACAAAAAGAATGGGGAATTGAAGAACTTAATCTTACTTCTGACAAGTTTATTGATTACGAAGATTAAAACTTCTTAATCAATATTGCTATGTTAATGATTTTATTTAATATTTATAGTATTCGTAAGATTAGTCCTATTTACGTCCTCATGTTAATGTACTACGTGTGTAGTTTTTTCCTTTTCAAAATAGTATACTATACCACATCTTGGAGACAAAAAAAAGTAACAAGTGGAACTCTTATTCACACTCAAAAGCAATGCCCTTTTCCCACAGGATTCTTTATCTTGTGCACTTTGTTTTAAAAGGTCAAAGATCTAAAATACCGAGTTCTAAGAGACTAGAATTTTAAGGACCTAAATCAATAATTCCTAAAGTTTAAGAACTAATTAATAAACCAAAATCCTAAGTATTAGCTAAATTAACCTATTAAAAGAGGAATTAAACCTAAGGTGTCATTTTTTTAGAAAATATCGATGATTAACAAATTTTAAAAAATCGAGCAATCGATTTGAGTAATCATGCATCTTATGCGAAATCTCGACTCGAATTGCTCCCTAATTAACAACTAGGGTGTCATCTTAATTTCTAGGTCTGATTTGATTTATTAACCTAATCCAAGAACAAAATCTAAAGACCTAAACTATGAAATATCGAATCATTTAATAAACCTAATTAAAATAATAAAAAAACAGAAAAACAACATAAAACTATAAATAAAATAAGCATAAATACAAGGACCAAATTGCATGAATATCAAATTACCAAACTAAAAAAATAAATTAGACATATAATAGGGGCTAGATTAAAACAAATTGAAATTTAATGGCTAAATCTAAACAAAATAAAAAATAATTTAGGGACTAAAATGCAAAAACACTTAAAAGTTATAGGGACTAAAAGATAATTATCCATTTTATTTAAGCCTAAAATAACCTATTAAACTAAAAATGGAAAAATACAAAATCCGTCCACACGAATTAAAATACAATTTAAAAGGTCACTACACATGAGTAAAGTGTAAAAACATGCCTAACCTAAAGGGACCAAACAGAGAATAACCCAAAAAATAAAAAGCATGCAAGAAAAGGGAAAATTGCAATTGTAAACCATACAGGTGACCATAATACAAAAACACGCTAAAGTTAGAAGGATTAAAACACGAACAACACAAAAAATAAAAGGCATGCAAGGAAAAAGGAAAATAGCAGTTTTGGTCCCTACAAGTGACCAAAATACTGCAAAAAAATGCTAAACCTAGGGGGACCTAAGCGTGATTTTACCCTAAATTACTACTATAAATACCAAGTTTTTCTTTTTTTTAATTCATTTTAAACCAAAAAAAGAAAAGAAAAGAAATCTAACTCTCTCCCTTTTCCTTCGGTCGGCCTACTGTCGGTCGCCTCGAACCCTCTCTGACCTCTGTCCAACCGCCATTCCGGCCACCACACATGGTGGGCGGAACACCCAAAACAAACCAAAATACCTCAAAAATGTAGATCTACCAGCCTATGACCTCGCATAGGACTTAAAACCACCAAAAATGTCCCTAAACTACCTGAAACCAACCTAAACTCCTTGGCTTCCCCAGACTCCGGTGACACCTCTCCGACTCAGGTAAACCTAGATCTATCACTTTCTTTTTATTTTTTTTAGTGTTGTTACTGCGAAAAAACCTAGTTTGTTATTTCGACTAAATACACTTTTTTTATTGTTATTTGGAATGTTATTAATGTTTGAAATGAAACTAAAAAAATGGTTGTGGTTTTATTTCAAAAACTAAAAAAAAACTTTCCTTTTTACTAAGATTCAGGACCGAAAACAGTAAAAAAAAAACAAAAGAAAAAAGGATATTCGAAATTGAAAAAAAGAAAAAAATAAATAACCTTGAATGCTTGTTGTTATTGCTTCAAAAAAAGAGTTACAAAGTTTTTTGATTAGAGAGCTTCTCAGTCTTTAATGCCTAGGTTTTATACCCATTTACAAGAAATTAAAATGATTGTGATCTTGTTTGCTTGCTATGTGTTTTCTGCGGAGTTGCGTAGAGTGTGGCTGATGGTGGTGGCATGCATTCAGGCTTTCCTCTATCATTGGGGCAAAGAATGATAGCCACTGGTTAGGGGATTGGGTGGCTAACTTAGGGTTAGGTTAGACCCAGATCGAGTCTTAGTTTTGGGTCCTGGGTCGGGTATTTAGGTTGAGTCTCAGGTTTTGGTCTGGGTTTCAATATGGGGTTGGTTTGGTTTGGGCTTGAGGCCCGGTTGTAAAAAAAGGTAGAATATGGTGATTACACCTAGAGCTCAAAATAAAAAGAACAATCAGTTAGAAGACATTATTAACATGAACTTGCACGGAAGAGCCGCGGAAGATAATCTCTAGGAAAGGCAAACTTGAGCTTACCAGCCTGTCCAGGCTTCAGTCCACATCTTTGGTTTGTAAGCCTTGTTAAGAGAAAAGTAGTCACAGTAGAAACCATTACAGGTATTAATCTGTTGGAAGAAAACACAAGTTGAGGAAAATAAAAATGAATAACTCAAGTAACACCTCACCATGACCCGAATACATGATAAGACTAGCTTATTCCGTAAACCAAAACGTTCTATCAAATATCTATCCCTCATGCTTCAACGCAATTGGATATCAACTTAGAAATACTCTACTGCTTGGGCATCTCAAAGCATTGAAAAAGTAGACGTAATTTTCGCCAACACCACAAACAATGTAATCTCAAATGTGCGCAATAATAACTGATGAAAGGAACGTAGTCCTCAGCATATGACTACGAAAACCGAAAGTCCAAAAGCAATAAAATAAAGACACTTTAAAAGACAGGGTTATGAAAGAGAAAACCAGAGTCATGTACTCATGTGCAAAGAGAAATAATAATTCATTTCAACCATGACTAGCAAACTCCACTAAAGAAGATTGAACATAATATGATATCTATTAAGACCAAATACAGAACATGACAATAAAAGGTTAAGCAGATCAAATGTAAAGCATACATACAATAGGGTCCGGAGCATCATCTTGCTTGCACATTACCCAGGGGACACCAGTGCCTAGTCCCAAAGCCATTTTAGCTTCCCAATAACTATAAGCTTTACCAGGTGCACAGAGTTCGTATTCCATGGGCCCATATTAGTTCTCAATTTGTCGAAAAGCAAACATTATAAGTGGCATATGTCTTTGTTCATCATTGTATTCCAATGAAGTGACAATTAAACAAAGAACAGTTTCCAGATCAAAAAAGTTTCTCCAATTTGCCTACCTGAGATAGGATAATAGGACACAATCTTTTTTGTATATCTTTGCATTTGAGCCTTTAATACAACGATTTAGTTAGTGACATACAAGATTAAACTAGAAATTAAATAAAAAGAAATACATCGAAAATTTCGAGAACAGTTCTTGAAATTGTTTTTAAATTCGAAATATTTTTATTTAATATTATTTGTGATAATCGTTAATTATTTTAAGGGTAAATAAGTGATCCAGTCGGATTTCAGCAAGTGACCAAAATGTAAAATTTGAAAATTTAGTGATCAAAGTAAAAATTTGGGAAACGTTTAAGGGCTAAAGTTATAATTTTCCCAAATATAATTTTTATTCCATATTGAATAGTTTATCCTTAAAGATGGAGTTCTTATGAAATTCATATTTTGATTCAAGATTTGTAGAAAAACTATTAAGTGATAAAGTTTAGTTAAATATTCGTATAATTGGATGGAATCAGAAGCTTATAAAAAATTAAAGGAATGTAGTTTGAGGTTAGAAAAATTATACTGATATTTTTAATCAATAAAATTTGACATGGATCAGTGGAATTTGGTGAAAATTTCAGGTTAAAGTGGAATGGTGGAATTAAGTCACTATATTGAATTTTGGAAAAGTGCAAAAACAAACATGGAAAAATAATATTATGATATTTTGTTATGAATGGGAAAATTGTAGTTATGAAAATTCATTAATGGTAAAATCGTTATTTTGTAAAAATAGATTTTTTTATTCATTTTCAATGGATATTAAACAAGTGTAAAGGGGTATTATTATTAAAATTTTCAAGAAAACAAAAGAGTCTTCATCCTCCAAGCCGTGAGCTTATTCTCCAAGGTGGGAAATTTTGTTTTCATTTTTGAGCTATTTTTCTTAGGAATTTGGCTTAAGTGTGAATAGGAAAAATTATTTTCACAAGATTCTCTCTCATTTGGTGTAAAAAACCTTCATGTTTTAGTTGAAGGGGAAGTTTAATTTCAATGATTTAAGGTTGGTACTTGTAGCTCTCTGCAAGTTTGAAACTCATAGTTTTCACATTTCTCTTCCTTGGATTACGCATGTTATTTGTCAGAGTGCAAGGACAAGTAAATTATAATTAATAGCTATTGAATCATGCTCTAATTTATATTGGATACTTATATTCTACATGATCTTTGACATCGTGTGGAAGCCATTTTAGCCATGATGGTGAACTACCTTTGGCACTCAATTTGTTTTTGCTACTCTAGTCCCAGCTATTATTGGTCTGACGGAAATTTTCGTCACATCACATTTATTAATTATTTCTCAAGTTCGATGATTGTATGGATGGCTTTTGTGGAAATATGCAAAAGTTTACCTGGATTCAGATGATAATTTTGCTCTTGTACTTGATTTTGTGGATCTGTTGAGGGTGTAAAATAATCAAAAGAAGCAACTATTGTATGAGCAATTCCGTGTCATAATCTGTAGGAAGATTCAGTGTCTTGCTATTGATTGTGCTCCATTTTAATTAGTGAATCCAAAAATAAATAAATAAATAAATATGGGGTCTTTTATTAGGGGCATTAGGAGTCGAGCTTGGTTTAGCAATAAGAAAGGAGATACCGTATCATATGATAGAGCTGTTAGGAAGATGACTGGGTTATAGCCGATTAAGGACAGTAAAGGACTATTTTGAAACATTTTCATAAAGTTAGACCAATTTGTAAGTATTGGAAAAGTTAGTGACTAAAGTAAAAAGGTTGAAAAGTTAAAGGATTTGAACGGGTGATTTGATTAAGTTAAGGTCTATTTCGGTTTAATGAAGGAAATTAGTATCGAACATTAATTGATAGTATTTTTTGAATTTTGAGTCGAATTCGAATTTATTTTATTAGTTTGAGTACTGATATGCGTTTGACATTGTTTACATGTTGGAGTTGGTGAATGTGTAGTTCGTGATTGTAATCAAAGTCAAGGTGAACTTGATACCAAGGTCGTAGAATAAAAGTGAGGTGATTGTAATAATAAGCGTTCGTGAGGTACGAGGTGAGTGCAATTTATTTATTTATTTTATATATGATCTGAGGACGGCTTACGATGAGCTAACCTCAAAAGTTTTCGAATGAAAACAATTTCGTATTATTTTATAAATTTTTTTATAACAATTTATTTAATGATTTTTACGGGTATAAATTACCCAATACAAATGATTATGAGATTTTATTTATATCCGATTATATGATATTTTATTTCATAGTATTTGAATGATTTTAGGTATGAATTACCCAATTAAGTTTATATGAGATTTATTTTATATCCAATTATATGAATGCTTGTATATGAAAAATTAGTATTTGATTTGAAACAAAGCCCATTGTATGATAATAAGGGTTACTGGTACAATGACATACCATGAGTAGAGTGAATTTGTATTTGTTTCAAATCTGGCACCAAGATGGATCACTAGTGGTCTGATCCGCGTACTCCAGTGGTGCACAAGGTGGAGTGATCTGGTGCGATATGTCTGGCACTATGTGTTCATTATGATATTCATGATGTTTTGACGTCGTGAATTATCATATCTATATCTAATTTAGTATAGTGATATTGTTTTCTACAGTACATATACTTTTATTTAGCACTAAAAGTGCTATATGTTATTGGTAGTAGATATGCATATCGTGTGCACACTCGTTATCTAACTCACGTACCATTTGTTTCTCATACTAATACGATGGACAATGATCTGAACTGAAACGATTATTTGATCTGAAATGATAAAGTACAGATTTGAAATAGCTCAGTACAATTTTAACTAACTGTTTTCTATTCGGTAAAGTTTTAGTTTCGAAAGTGAATGGACAATTTAAATTCAGTCTTCTATTACATGAATATGATTTTATGTATTTGATTTAGTACCTGTTTTATTAGTATTGTTTTGAAACGATAATATTTGTTTAATATGTTAAATGTTTTATTTTTTTACTTGGTTGCCTCACTAAGTGAATATTTAGTGTGTGAGTGTTTCACACGTATGTACAAACGAGAAGAAAAAATAGAGAGCGTATCATCATCATTTCTGAGGAGTCAGGTCCACCACCAGAATCAGTAAGGACATTTTGTTTGCTAAATTATTAGTTAGTGGCATGTATATTAAAGAATTTTATCTGCTCTGAATTGAGTTTGTTAAAGTTGTCTTTGTTTAAGGTAGATATGTTTAGTTTAAAAAGAAAAAAAATTAATAAATATGAATAATAGTTTATTAAATTGTATTTTATTTATTATTAAAATGATTTTTAAATCAGACAGTTTTCTGGCAGTTCTAATTAGGATGTGATATAGTTTCAAACTATCTAGCGACTGCTTCAAACCAAATTTGATTTTGATATTGTCGTAACCGTCTTTCGTTGGGCCCCGAATTGGGCTTCGACTTGAAAAATATAGATTGAAGTCGCCACCGATCATTTATTTAAAACAAATGGGTTGATCGGATACCCTATTTCTTACCTGATCTGCGTCTTTCTAAAGATGTGTCGGGTTCGGGAGTCGGTTACAGTCAAGGAAGGATTAGCACCCTTGAACCGCCCTTTCGGTACTACGTAATTTCCAGTTGTCTTTGATTAAGAAAATTACAAGTTAAATTAAAAGGTAAAATTTGATCCAAATTACTTACCCTTAATGAGTTTACGAAAATACCCTTAAAAAATAAGATGTTAAAAGAAAATAATAATAAAAGAAAGTAACAAAACTAAAAAGTAAACCAAGGAAATAAATGAAACCAATAATAATAAACATAAAATAATTGGATGAAAAAAAAATAAAATGAAATTGAATAAAATAAAATAAATGAAGATAAAATATATATACAAAAAGAATAAAAAAGGTAAAGTGTTTTAAAAAAAAATAATGATAAGAGCAAAGAAACTAAAAACATAATGAAAATAAATAAATAATATAAATAAAATAAAAATAAAATATATATAAAAATATAAAAATGTATGTATAATATAATAAAATACTAAATAGTAATAATAATAATAAATAATTAAAAAATAAATATACATATAATATTAACTAAAAAATAGTAATCATAGAAATATACAATAAAATGAAGTAAGAATATATATATATATAACGTTAGGAAGATATAGTAAAAAAACATAGTAAATAAGTAAACATAGATAAAAAAAATATATATATATATATATATATATATATATAATAATAGGAAAATAATATAATATAACGCAAAGAAAAATAAAAAAATTATAATAAATAAATAAATAAAATATAATAAAATATATATATATATATATATATATACATATAAATAATAAGGGTTAAATTAAAATAAAAAAATGAATTAGGGGTCAAAATTAAAAGCCAATCGAAGAAAAAAAAACGATAAAACACGCGGATCCACACGACTCGTCTATAAAAATCCGAATAGTTTTTCAAAAAAACAAGCCTTGGGGACTAGATCTACAAAAATAGATCTCGAAAACGCCCCCGTTCATCGGCCAAAAACACTTCTCTCAGTTTTCTTTCGAATCAAAACACAACAAGGGTAAGGAAAAATAACATGCGAAGGTATGAACTTTACCTTTCAAAATATAAATGTTTCGAAAAAATGGCTACGAGTTGCTTGTAATTTTTTTGCTTGGTATTTCGTATATCATCTTCTTGTGTTACAATGGCTATTTATAATGCTTGTGGATCCTATCTTTAGGGGTTTAAATAATAGTAGAACTCTATCCTATTTTTAGGAGTTTGAATCCTAGCAAAATTGTATCCTATTTTTAGGAGTTTGAATCCTAGTAGGACGAAAAGGTGTATTGACAGCTGCCCCTTTTTGCCCATAGTCGTGTAACGGGGATAGGGCAAAGATTAAAAGACACACTTTTCGTTCAGTGGAGTTGAAAATTGACTCTGATGTTTCAATAACTCCCTGTCGAATTGAGTTACGGATGACTCCTCCATCGTGAAGTCGAGTTCATCTTGAAATGATATGAAATTGAAGCCGTAGTTCCGAATTTGAATCAGCACATGGCTTTCCGTTGCCCTTCGGTCTTCTTCTCGGTTTAAAGACCTTGGATTGGAATCGAACTCAGAAATCTTCATTGACAGATAGCTTTTTCTTGACTTAAGCTATGCTGCTTGAAAATGGTTGCTTGTTATTAAGGCACGGCTAACCCAGGTCCTCTTCTCAACTTGAAAACCTCGACTGCAACCGAAAAGTAGTGTGATTGATGTGTCATCGAGCTGAATGGAATCGAACTCGACAATTTTGATGGCATATAACCCTTCTCGTCTTGAGTTATGCTGTAAATTTGATTTTCCTCTGAGTTGAATGTAATCAAACTCGAAGGTCTTTGATGACAGATCACCCTTCTAGCCTTGAGTTATGCTGCAAATGATATGCCTTAGAGTTAAGCGTAGTCGAACTCGAAGGTCTTTTGTTGGCAAATAGCCCTTCTTGCCTTGAGCTATGTTGCAAATGATGTGCCTTGGAGCTGAGCGTAGTCGAACTCGAAGGTCTTTGCTGACAGATAGCCCTTCTAGCCTTGAGCTATGCTGTAAATGATGCGCCTTGGAGCTGAGTGTAATCAAACTCGAAGGTCTTTGTTGACAGATACTCCTTCTTTGAGTTGGATATCTTTCGTCGTGAAGTTGAAATCCAATCTAAAGATGGATGTTGCTTGTGTGCACGATTCCCTTCGCCGTGAAGTTGAAATCGTGGGTGGCCCTTCGTTGTGAAGTTGAGCCTTGAATTGGATATCCTTCATTGTGAAGTTGAAATCCAAGTAAATTGTACTGTTCCGAGTCCAATATCCTCCGCCGTGAAGTTGAAATTGGTTCTGGAACTGGGAATTTGTTTGTTGATAACCAGCCGTCCCTTCGTTTTGAAGTTGAACTTGTGTTGTCTCGAGTCCAATATCCTTCGCTGTGAAGTTGAAATTGGCTCTGAAATTGAGAAGTTGTTTGTTGACAACCAGTTGTCCCTTCGTTGTGAAGTTGAACTTGTGTTGTCTTGAGTCCAATATCCTTCGTTGTGAAGTTGAAATTGGCTCTGAAATTAGGAAATTGTTGTTGACAACCAGCCATCCCTTCGTTGTGAAGTTGAACTTGTGTTGTCTCGAGTCCAATATCCTTCGCTGTGAAGTTGAAACTGACTCTGAAATTGGGAAATTATTGTTGACAACCAGCCGTCCCTTCGTTGTGAAGTTGAACTTGTGTTGTCTCGAGTCCAATATCTTCGTTGTGAAGTTAAAATTGGCTCTGAAATTGGGAAGTTGTTTGTTGACAACCAGTGGTCCCTTCGTCGTGAAGTTGAACTTGCATTGTCTGGAGTCCAATATCCTTCGATTTGAAGTTGAAATTGGCTCTGAAATTGGGAAATTGTTTGTTGACAACCAGCCGTCCCTTCATTGTGAAGTTGAACTTGTGTTGTCTTGAGTCCAATATCCTTCGCTGTGAAGTTGAAATTGGCTCTGAAATTGGGAAGTTGTTTGTTGACAACCAGCCGTCCCTTCGTTGTAAAGTTAAACTTGTGTTGTCTCGAGTGGCACGATATCCTCTGTCTTGGAGTTGAAATCGCGGATGACCCCTTCGTTATGAAGTTGAGCCTTGACTTGAATATCCTTCTTCGTGAAGTTGAAATCTAAGTATTGTATCTTGCGGGTGGACACAATTCCCTTCGCCGTGAAGTTAAAACTGTGGAGACCCCTTTATTGTGAAGTTTGGCTTCGAGCTAGATATCCTTCGTCGTGAAGTTGAAATCCACTCTCGAGCAAATTGTGTTGTTTCGAGAGAAACTTTCAATCTGTCGAGTTGGTCGAAGTGTAGCTTCTTGCTGATGAGTTAATCAACCAACATCAATCTTTAAAGGTGCTTTTAAATCGAGTATCCTTCGTCTTGAAGTCGAAACTTGACTCTAAAAGCTGCAAAAAATCATGTATGTGGAAAATGTTAAATATGATGCTCTAAAATATATGCATAAGATGCATGTAACATGAATTGGTTATATTTTATCTCCTGAAAAAGGTATGAAAAGTTGCATTAGGATGTTGAATCCCCAAATAATGCCCCAATATCCAAAAATACCCCAATATTTGATATTGAATCTTCAAAGATTCCCCAAATGTTCCTCATTTCTTGCTTCAGCATTGATTCTGAGCATGAGTTTTGTGTCTAAGAGTCACATGTCATTTACCAAGATCCACTATAGAGAGAATGTCTTGTTTAAAAAAATGTTTTTTTTTCTCTTTTATTTTCAAAGTTATCAATTAAAAGAGTTTTGAAAGATGTTTGATCCAAAGTTTTTGAAAATATTGTCACTTTCACGGTTTTACAATTGAGACGAATCATAAAACTAGAGTTCATCGGATATCAAAGAATTAATTACAATGTTAATCCTTCAATAAATTTTAGCTATTTGACAAGTGCCAAAATTAAAGCTATCTTTGGGAAATGGTTAAGTAAGGAAATGATAAAAAAGTCTCAGGTTATTGTGTTTGGCATTTGATGCTCAAAGGTTTGGTATTTGATGCTCAAAGGATTGATGGGGTAGCTTGCATGCTCCTCTGCTGGAAGTGTTCTCTGACTCCCAACCTTCGTTGTCACACTCGGATTGTGCGATGCCTTTCAAGGAATTTGCGTGATCGCCTCAATTTGCACAATTTTTATATTCGAGCCGTCTTTTCAGGTTTTCAACTCGAACCCTCCTTTGGTTTCAAGACGTTATTCAAGATTTACGTCTTGAACCCCCCTTTTTTATTTTTCTCTACCATGCATTAATTACATTGTTTTTTGCAAATAAAGATTAATCCTGATGGGAAGGATGAAACCTGAAGATAATCTCTTCTGTTTAGAAATTCATGTATGATTAGAAGGGACTTTTAAGGCACGTAATGTAGGCCAGAGTTCATGGTTATGAAAGAAAAGGGATAAATAGGCTCAAACAAGTGTTTCAGGGTGTTGAACCAAGGATCAATTCATTCTGATGTCTTCAATCCTGCTCAAAATGTTTCTCTCTCTTGATTCTCTATGATCTTCGAGTGAAGTGATTCAGTGATTCGAGAATGATTGTGCTTGATCAATCTGATAGTTTGAAGCTTGATGTGCCATTTCAAACAAGTGTTTCAGGGTGTTGAACCAAGGATCAATTCATTCTGATGTCTTCAATCCTGCTCAAAATGTTTCTCTCTTTTGATGCTCTATGATCTTCAAGTGAAGTGATTCAGTGATTCGGGAATGATTGTGATTGATCAATCTCATAGTTTGAAGCTTGATGTGCCATTTGTCTTTAGGGAATCTTTGCATGTGTTTTTTGTCCCTTTTTCTTTTTATTCTTGTTTCTCTTTTTTCTTTTTTCTTTGCTTTTTTGCTGCTTTTCTTTTTTGTTCTTGATTGGATCTTCGCACTTACCATTTGATCCACCTTTTGGTATCTCCTTTGGATTGATATCTTCACTCATGTGAGCAGATTTCTTCCATATTGCCCCCAGTGTGGAGGGTGATCCTTGGTTAGGGTTGAATCAGAAGAAAAATACTATAGGCTCAAAAGGGGACATAAGGGATATATATTTTATCCTGTTGTGAAGGGATAAAGAAAGAAAGCCGTTCATCATTTCATACATGTAAGCCTTCACAGAAGAGGTATCCCCAGGGGGATAGATTTTCAAGATTAATTCTATTCACATGAAAACAGTGTAATTAATGCATGATAGAATTATTTCGAATTAATTGTTTTTTCTGCTTCTTCCTCCCAATATGTCTCAATGTTCAGGCTCCCAGCGAGATGCCCCAAATTGTGTCTTAGAAGAGTGCTCATGTTCAAATGAACAACTCAATGCCTTGGGTTTTAATGGTAAAAAAGGCTATTTTTGAGTCTAAAAAAGACTGTGGTGTGATCTTATTGACTCAAAGAAAGGTATGGGTGTGTCAAAAAGATAAAGGCAATGTTCAAGAATTTCAAAAGGAGGTAATGTCAAAATTTTTTCTTTTGGTAATTACCAAGAGTTATTTTGGGTAAAGAATCGAGGTATTTTATCTTGGGGTTTGAGACAGGATAAGAAAGGTCTAATCTTGCCATATGTCAAAAATCTATAATTCTTGAAGAATTAAAAGAATCCTTAATTCATTTAATATTCGAAGAACTAAATATTAAGATTTGTTCAATTGCTCCACCTTAGAAAGTAGCATAAATTCAATCCTTTAAAAGACTAAGCAAACATGAAAGATCGAAGACGTGTTTAAACAAAACAATCCTCTAAGTGCAAATGGTATATGCCATGTCCCCTTCTTCGGCAAGCGCCTTACAGTTTTCAGAGGAATGTTTGGGGCTTCTTATGTAGTAACAGCTAACAGCTTCAACATCGTAGCCCTTAGGATATGGGGATTCTTTTCTTAGATCATCCTGGCAGGCTTTGTCCTACAATCAGCTGATCAGGCTCTCACTGTATTGTTTTCATTTTTTTCTTTAAGGTTACAATCTTGTTTCCATGTGGTTAAATCCACTTCATTGAATCCTCCATGACTTAATTTCATGAAAATGCTTAAAAATGAAATGTAGATGCAAAATGCAAAATGCATGAAATATTCAAGGCATTGATCCAAAAACATGTCTGTTATTATAAATAATCTTTATTGGGACAAAAGTGTTTTATCTTTTAAGAGACATAAAAACAATCAAATGTACACTCGGACTGAATCCTCTAAACCCCGAACAGCTTCTAATAGGTTGACAAGTCTTATGCCCTCATCTGTTACTAGTTGAATGCCTTGTCGAACCACTCCGGCTTCCCTTGCCAGGCCGTGAAGATGACGGACTGCCTTCTGTACTTGATCCTGGAAGTCTCGGATGACTGCGTCTCTGGGCTTCACCCTTTGTTGTGCTTGCTCCCAACGGAAACGCCACTGCAGACCTCCATCAAAGGGCACTATCTGAAGCTCGATATCTTGCTTCTTGAATCCATCTATGATAGCTTCTAACTCAGCTATTGTTTTTCCATCTCTCTCATGTTGTTTTTCTAAGTTAGCCATTCAGATTCTCAAGCATTGGTTTTGATGTTGACTGTCTGCTAAGCGCCTCTGGGCGGTCTTCATCTGTTCCTTCCAGGTTCTTTCATCAGGCCCCTCGAACTTTCTTTTCAAGCTGTGAGCCTGATCTTTCCAGTACTCAGAGGACATTTTCAACTTGGAGTTATCCTTGACAGCATCTTGATACCCGTTTCTCAAGTCTTCAAGCTCAAAACAGACTCTTTTCTGTTCTCTTTCCAGTTTGTATACTCGATCTTTCTGAGAGTCGGAATCTAACTTCCACTGATAGCGCTCATCTTCAAGTTCCTTTATCTTCTGCTTTAGCTCATTATTCACAGCTTCAAACTCTGCCTTGGCTATCTCAAGTTTAGAAGGGGTAGGTTTGAGATGTTCCTTCATGGTTCGAGTGTCTTCACAGTCTGGCACCGGGACGTTATCATTCTTTCTCAATCTTCGCCACTCCACATAATCCAGAGTAAGCATGTATCTGGCAGCAACGACATCCATTCGAAATACTTTCTTCCATGACTCAGATGCTTCCCTGATCATCTTCTTATAACTGTCACCGCTATACACAAACTTTGATTTAATTAGTCTGTATGTTACGAGGACAAACTGACGTGCCCCATACTGTATAAGTGCTAACAATGGAGCATACCCAACTACACCCCAAAGTTCGAGTAAAGTTATAGTATCAGAATCCCCACACCGAAAAAGAACGTCACCGATGAACAACCAGAGGGCTCTCCAGGTAATATCCCGATCCTGAAGATGTGTAAAAACTTTTATCCACTTTTCCTTTGAAGCACCTTCATGCCATTTCATTGTGATGAACTCCCCTAAATATGAGTATGTGGTGCTAAATCGGCGGTAGGCGACCCCGTTAGTCTTCCAGAAATGGATGTGAATCCAAACTTGAAGGAGCTGAATACACCCAATGAGCCTACCTCCACCAGATCTTCGACAATGATTAAGAGACTGAAAGGTCTCAGCTAAGATGGTCGGTGCGGGGTTGATTCGTCTCGGAAGTTGTTCAAACAATTCTACCACGGCTGCGTCAATGCAACCCAATGCCTTCAGAAAGATAATCAACCCGTACAGACCTAGTGCAAAAAGGTCTATAGTCTTCCACTCATCAGGGTGGTTCTTCATTAATTTCCTTATGTGGATCCATTCAATTCCTTCCCCACTGCCTCTGCGCTGAGTCCGGTCAATTACCCATTTTTCGCCTACTCCCGCAACTCTGGCCAATGTATTCTTAAAAGGCTAACTTTTAATGTAGGCTCGCTCTAGTTTGATGTTTTCACAATGCAGCAGTGCAGTGTATTCTTCAATGGTGGGCACCATATCCTCCCGGTTAAAAGTGAAGTAACTATATCCCGGGTTCCAGAACTGAACCAAGGCTCTGATTAAAGGCTCATCAGTCTTAACCTGGAGTAGAAGTGCAATGTCACCGTACCGTTGGCTGAACTTTTGTTTTTGATCATTCTTCCAACTGTCCCAGATGTCTCGAAGCTCTTGAACATTGTTCTGTTTTAGGCTGATAGAGGCATAATTAACCAGCTCTGACACATAGCTTCCTTGAAGACTGTCTCTCTTTTCCTTCTGGGTCTTCTCGGACCATAGTCGTACCTCCGGGTTTTTAATCTCTTGTATTACAACACCTTTGTCCATTTGTTCAGATTATTTTGTGTGTAATAAATGCTTTTTAGGGATCAATGACCTCTTGTTATGATGCAAATGTTAGAAAACAAACACAAAGGTAAAAATGTTAGTAAAATGAAAACATATAAGTAAATATGAAATGACGAAAGAAAAAAAAATAAGAAGAGTAAGAAGGAATAAAAACATGGTTAGGGTAAAAATGTATTAGGGTTTGAAATGTGGTTTCAGGGTAGGCTCTATTTCTCCATAGCTTTTCGGTTTAGGTTCTAAAAAACGGTACCCGAGTTCTCCTTGCCGGTGCCCCCGTGGGCTTGCCAGACCCTTAGTCCTAAACCCATCACAGGCTTGTGTGGAATAAGTTAAACTCGAGAGGACACATTCCCTTATGCCCATATGGAGAATAAATTCACACGAAGGCATAAGGTATATGAATCCCGAAGGCTACTTGCTAGGCCCATACGGTGAATAAATTCACACGAAGGCGTCGCTTTTACCCCCACTTAAAACGGGTTTGGAGCTCAGGTTTAGAGTCTTAAGTGAAAAAACTTTGAAGGCTGAAATCATGAGAAAATGATTAGTACAACTATTTACTCAAAAAGATAATCAAAAGTAAGTAAAAAGGATCGAAATATTACCTCAAAATTTAAACTTACCCTTTTCGTTAAAAAGACAACTGGAAATTACCTTAGCCTGGCTCACTTACATGTTCCCCAGCGGAGTCGCCAAGCTGTCGTAACCGTCTTTCGGTTGGGCCCCGAATTAGGCTTCGACTTGAAAAATATGGATTGAAGTCGTCACCGATCATTTATTTAAAATAAATAGGTTAATCGGATACCCTATTTCTTACCTAATCTGCGTCTTTCTAAAGATGTGTCGGGTTCGGGAGTCGATTACAGTCAAGGAAGGATTAGTACCCTTGAACCGCCCTTTCGGTACTACGTAATTTCTAGTTGTCTTTGATTAAGAAAATTACAAGTTAAATTAAAAGGTAAAATTTGATCCGAATTACTTACCCTTAATGAGTTTACGGAAATACCCTTAAAAAATAAGATGTTAAAAGAAAATAATAATAAAAGAAAGTAACAAAACTAAAGAGTAAACCAAGGAAATAAATGAAACCAATAATAATAAACATAAAATAATTGGATGAAACAAAAAAATAAAATGAAATTGAATAAAATAAAATAAATGAAGATAAAATATATATACAAAAAGAATAAAAAAGGTAAAGTGTTTTTAAAAAAGAAAAAAGAAAAACAATGATAAGAGCAAAGAAATGAAAATAAATAAATAGTATAAATAAAATAATAAAATAAAAAATATATATAAAAATATAAAAATGTATGTATAATATAATAAAATACTAAATAGTAACAATAATAATAAATAAATGAAAAATAAATATACATATAATATTAACTAAAAAATAGTAATCATAGAAATATAAAATAAAATGAAGTAAGAATATATATATAACGTTAGGAAAATATAGTAAAAAAAACATAGTAAATAAGTAAACATAGATAAATAATAATAATAATATATATATATATATATATAATAATAGGAAAATAATATAATATAACGCAAAGAAAAATAAATAAAAAATTATAATAAATAAATAAAATATAATTAAATATATATATACATATAAATAATAAGGGTTAAATTAAAATAAAAAAAATGAATTAGGGGTCAAAATTAAAAGCCAATCGAAGAAAAAAAACGACAAAACACGCAGATCCACACGACCCGTTTATAAAAATCCGAATAGTTTTTCAAAAACACAAGCCTCGGGGACTAGATCTACAAAAATAGATCTCGAAAACGCCCCCGTTCATCGGCCAAAAACACTTCTCTCAGTTTTCTTTCGAATCAAAACACAGCAAGGGTAAGGAAAAATAACATGCGAAGGTATGAACTTTACCTTACAAAATATAAATGCTTCGAAAAAATGGCTACGAGTTGCTTGTAATTTTTTTGCTTGGTATTTCGTATATCCTCTTCTTGTGTTACAATAGTGAGTTATAATGGCTATTTATAATGCTTGTGGATCCTATCTTTAGGAGTTTAAATAATAGTAGAACTCTATCTTATTTTTAGGAGTTTGAATCCTAGCAAAATTCTATCATATTTTTAGGAGTTTGAATCCTAGTAAGACGAAAAGGTGTGTTGACAGATATTATAATATTAAATTACGATTTTATGTGATTTACCTTTGATAAATTGAAATTTTAGCAATAAATTACAATGAGATTTTTATTTGATCAATTGATTGAATAATATAGGTCAAATTTGAAATTAAAAAAAAATTACTGGTTTTCAAATAGTAAATGTTTTATACGATTGATGTGACATATTTGACTCGTATACATGCACGTATATGGCTTAATGGTGTTACATTTGCAGAATTCTTGGTTTCTTATGAGATTTGAATATTTTTTTGAAGTCGAAAAGCATAATAGATTTCACAAAATCATTGGTAAAACGTTTACTGAACTTAAATAGTTACATGGTACACCCCCATTCTAATTCTAATCCTGCATAACATACATCATACAAACTCTGATAACTACGATCCTAAGAATGTTCTCTTCGAATTCCAGTGTGTTAGAACTTGTATCAGGGTGATCTTTGGTAGCCATGTCTCTATAAAACGAACCTTCTTTTTCACCGAGGACCAGATAAAGCACGAGGTTTGCCCTTTATTGAGTTCAAGTGTTGGGTGACAAAGATTACTCCCATCACAAGTAAAAGGCAACCACCAGTGTGCTGAAGAAGAGGGCACCGGGTTGTCTTGTCTGGACAAAACCGTACCCCACTTGAGGTTACCACAGCCCAACAAGGTCGCAGTACCTCCATTGATCCACTAACAACAGTCTGCTCAGCACCATTTCCTCCAACAGCCTGAACATGATCCAGGACTCCATCTCTATTGATATCAGCAAGAAGGCTGCTTTCTTGGAGATGAAGCTTGCATACAGTTCGACCAGGTGCCAAATGAACAGCTTCTATCCATTCCTTTTGATGGACCACAACAACATTAGGAACCCGCCAGATGCCATAGGCTTCTTAGATTTTGCTGAGCCAGCAATCTTAGCAGCTTTCCCAATCAAGTTCGAATTTTTTTTGGAATCATCCTTCCTTGGAGGATGGTGTTCCTCAGGCTTGTGAAAAGGATATGTAGTCAACTTTCCATGCACCTTTTTGGGATATAAGTGTAGATTTTAATTTCTCAAAACATATTATTTTTTGTATTTTCACATTACAATCTGAGTATACAAAGGAGTATATATACAGGTGCTTTCAAGAGTTTTTTTAAGAAGAGTTCTAAAGTTGGTGTCAAAATAGAATACTAATATTTACATCTAACTATGACTCACACTTCCCCTCAAGCTGGGGAATAGATGTTGTAAAGACCCAACTTAGATGTGATCTCGTCGAAATTGATTCTTGGAAGTGCTTTGGTCAAAATATTGGCTAGTTGATCTTTTAAAGAGACATAGTTGAGTTTTACGAATCCACCATTCACTTTTTCTGCAATGAAGTGTCTGTCGAACTCCACATCCTTAGTTCTGTCGTGTTGTACCGAATTTTTAGCAATGCTTATAGCCGACTTGCTATCACTTTGAAGTTCAAAGTGCATTTTGTCGCTAACTCCTAACTCAGTTAAAAGTCATTGTAACCAAATGCCCTCACAAATTTCAAGTGTCATTGCCCGATATTCTGCTTCTGCACTACTTCTGGAAACTACGATCTGTTTCTTGCTTCTCCAAGTCACCAAATTTCCCCAAACAAACGAACAATAACCCTATGTTGATCTCATATCTGTTAACTCTCCAGCCCAACTTGAATTTGAGAAGATCTTGATTGTTCTATCTTCATGTTTTTTGAAAATTAACTCATGACCCGGTGTTATCTTCAAGTACCTTAAAATACGAGATATTGCTTCCAAATGTTCTTCTCTAGGATCATTCATGTACTGACTCACAATACTCACAGAGAAGCCTATGTCTGGTATAGTAAGTGACAAGTAGATGAGCTTGTCCACTAACCTTTGATATTGTTCTTTGTTTACTAGACTTCCATTTTTTTTAACTTCAGATTTGCTTCCATGGGAGTTTCTGAAGGCTTGTAACCTGTAAATTCTCTTTCAGATAGTAAATCCAAAATATACTTTCTCTGATTTATGACAATCCCTTCTTTTGATCTTGCCACTTTCATGCCCAAAAAATACCTCAAGGTCCCTAAGTCTTTGGTTTCAAATTCTCTTTCTAGCAATGTCTTTAAATTTTCAATTTCTCTAAATTCATTATCTGTGATGATGATATTATCAACTTAGACAATTAAGATTGTTCTTTTATTGTTTGGATCGGTTTTCACAAACATAATATGTAAACACCTATTTTCGTTTGGGACTTCAAGGTTTTTTATTACAATATTTATATTATATATTATAATATATAATATAATTTTTGAAAACATATTATATAGTTTTGAAAACATATAATATATGGTAGTTTTTGAAAATATAATATATATATATATAAATTTTGAAAAACATATTATATTATTTTTGAAAATATAATATATATTATATAGTTTTTAAAATATATATTATACATATTATTATTATTATTATTATTACTATTTCCTTTTTTATTTTTTTATTTTCAAATTAAAAAGGGTCCAGTGTATGTCCATGTCCAAATCCCAAAGTCCAGAAGTAAAGCCCAACAAGGAGCCTAATCTGCCTGATCTAGTAGGATTAGGGTTCTTACACTAAACTCCAGCACCGCAAGCCTTAGAACCTTTGGATCAAACTTGGTGATACAACATCCACAAACTAATAAACGAAACCGAAAGGCAACTCAGCCAGCCACCGAGTCACGCATGAGGCCATGCACAAAATGAAGAAACCGAGAAAATCAACACAAAATCAAGGCAATTTCGAAATAAAATCGGAAATAAAACCAAATAAAAAAGGTAGTCAATATCCGCTAAGATACAACATGTACGCAAAAGGAAGTCCGAAAACAACAAATTGGGGAGAAAAAAATCGTATCCCTTCGATTTTGAGCCAAATGGGATATTAAGGATCCTATGTTAAGGGAAACAAATCCCCTGGATGAACTATTTAAACCTACAAAAGAATATGAAAAAAGGGAGTCAAACATTCATAACCCACAAAAAATACAAAACAAAATAGGGGTGATACTTAGTTTTGTTGTCAAGGAGAGAAAGAGTCGTCGTCTAGGAAGGGAGAACAAGACACCGTGGGAAAACTGAATGGTCTCCGGAGAAAAGGTAAACCTGTGACCACTTCGAACATATATACTTCGATTGAGATCCCTTTGGTGGTTTGGAGACCGAATTCGGGTTCGAGACGGTTTGGGATTTTGAACGGGGTAATTTAGTGGTCCCCGACCACCATGGGTAGGGACGGTAGCCGGAGTGGTCGTCGATGCGGTGGCACATGGAGGAGATTTGGCCGACAAGATGGGAGAGTAGAGAGATTTTTTAAAGAGCTTGGAGGTCTTAGTTTTGGGAGATAGGGTGAAAATGAGATGAAAATATGAAACTTGGGGGATTTATATATGAGGGACTGGTATGAAATTAGAATAAAGTTAAATTATTTTTACAGTCCCTCATATTTTGATGCCTAATTCATGTTGGTCACCATTTGTAATTTCACTCCTGAATTTTGATTTAATTCAATTTAATCCTTTTTTTGTTTATTTAAATTGTTGTATTGACCCATTTTTTATTTTGCAATATTTTTTATTACTATTATTTAATCCTCATTATTTATTTCATTTTTATTATTATTAATTTTAACTTTAATTTTATTTTTAAGGGGATCCAATTAAATTCAAAGGTAGTCAAAGGTAAATGATTCAGATCGATTTTAAATTTTTAATTTAATTAAAATTTTCCCAATAAAACCCAAAGGGCTATTCGAGGGAGCTTATCCTTTCTCGTTCGTAAACGACTCTCAAATCCAGCACATCTCTGGTAAAACACAGATCTGGTACGTGGGTAAAAACGAGGTGTCTAATCCACCTAACTCGAAAGATATTGGTGGCTACTCCATCACAATTCCAAGTCGAAACGCGAACCTGAGACCTCTCGAATGACAGTTGTGACAGTTTGGCGACTTCGTTGGGACTTTGAGAGTCAGGCCAAAATCGGTTACCCGATTGTCTTCTTGTGCGAAATTTATTGGTTTAAATTTTAAGTTTAGTTTTGATCAATTTCATTCACCTTTGATTTTATTTCAAGTAAATAGTTGTATTAATGTTTTATCTCAATGTTTTTAGATTCCTAGAAGTTCATCTCAAGCTTTAAACCCAAACTCTAAACCCATTTAAGTGGGGGTGAAAGCGAAGCCTTCGTGAGAATTTATTCTTCATGTTAGGCCTAACAATTAGCCTCCGAGATTTATATGGCTTATGTCTTCGTAGGAATTTATTCCTTGTGTTAGATATAGGGAAATATATCCCTTCGAGTTTAACTCTGTCCACATAAGCCTGTGATGGGTTTAGGATCAAGGGTTTGGCAGGCCCAAGGAGGCACCATCAAGGAGAACTCGCATCTTCTTTCTAGAACCCAAACCATGTCGCTGCGAGAATTAGAGCTTACCCCTAAACTTTATGTAAACCCTAGGATGTTGTTGCTTTATTTCTTGCCTTTATTTTATTGTTCAGAAGCATGTGAACTAGAAATTCATACGGTTAGGTTATTGTATGTTAAAAAGCATGTGGGATTAGAAACCATGTCTAGGTAGGAAAAAAAACATGTCCGGGTAGGAACAAAAGCATGTTCGGGTAGATATCATACGGGGTAGGAACTGTTATGGTTATTATTATTAATTCACCATACTAACTTATTTGTTTATTGTCATATGCATCATTTCATAAGAGTTGTTGATCTGTGAAGTGTTCGTCAAACTTCGAATAGCTTTCATCAACGGACAAAGGGGTTGTGATACAAAAGGCTAAAATACGCAGGGGCATGATTGTGATATAAGAAGAAAAAACAAGGCCACGAGATGGCCACATCAGCTGGCTTCACATCAACCGAGCAGAATGATGTTTAAAAGCTACGAAACATGTGGGGCAAATGGAAGCAAGAGATAAAGATAAAATTCTCAATATCTACCGCATAAATGAGTGGAATAGGCTGTAATCTGATCATTAGCACAGTTCTGGAATCTGTACTACAACTACACAAAGTTCATTATTGAGGGATGCACAATCTGATAAGACTATGAGAAGGTCAGGTCAAACAAAGTGATGAAATCTTTCCAAATACAGAAGGAAGCATCGAACATGAAATCTCGAAAAAACACAAAATGTCAAGGGAAGACACAAGAAAAGTGAATGGGTTTCAAATAATCCTTATGATGGAGGACCTTAGTAGGGAACAGACCCAACAAAATTGAAGTGATCATCTGGTAGTCTCTGGGGCAAGTCCACAAAATAACTCATCATTGTAAAATTTAAAGAGAGACGTCGGGGCAATAAGATATGACAGCCAACCAATGATTAGTAAAGCTTGGAGACTTGTCAGCCTACTAGCAGTTTCCTAGAGTTTAGAGGATCTAGCTGAAATGTACCTTTAAATGTTTTTGGTCTCATTGTAAGGACACTTTTGCCCAAATGAAGGTTATTTATTATGACAGGTACTTTTGGGATCAACGCCTCACCTTTTGCATCTTGCATATTTGTATTTTAATTTATGAATTGTATTAATTATTCTAGATACATTTATCTTATAGGAATTTTATTGATTCTTACGAGATTTCATTTCAGTAATATCCCATGCATACCAAATCAATAAAATAGAGAAGCGTCAAGAAAATCTGGCCAGAATTCAATGAGAAATGAGCAATCAATTGAAGAGGTTTCAAGATGAATTGATGGGACAAATGTAATGCCCCAAAATACAGGTTAGGAGTTTTGGGTATATTTTATTTGTACTTTAGAATAATCTTCTTATCCCAAGAAGAGTATGACCCGAGTGGCTTTTGATTTGGGCTTGTGATGGGCCCAATGAGTAATAAAAAAGGTGTTTTTAATTTGGATCAAGTTGTAGAAGGACTAGGATGGTAAATAACCCATTAATTCAAAACAAATCTTATTTCCCAATTAATAGGATGATATTACGTCTGTTTTCTAACCTCATTTTCACCCTATGCTTTGTCTGCTTCATATCTTCTTCATCATCTTTTTTCCTTTCCAAGCCAAAGCTAAAGCTAGGAGCTTTAAGGAACCTAAGTATAAATTATGAATTATAAGGTAAGAATAACATCCTATACCTCTTAAGGATCAATTTGAGCTTTTATTTTCAAGGTTTGGGTGAGTTAACCAAAAATGAGTTTTAGTTGGGGTTTAAGGAATTTTGAGTTCTAGCAAGTTTTATGGAGTTTGAGTGGTAAGGAGATGTTCTTAGCTTTTTTCCAAGTATTTAAATGAGTTTATAACTCATTTCTTATGTCTTAATTAGTGCAAGAGCAAATGGATAACTCTACGGCTAGAGGCAAGAAAAAGTTGACCTTAGGGTGATTTGAGAATGTTTTCAATCACCAAGCTTCAAGGTAACACGATTCTAAATTGTCCATACCACATGTAGTTCATTAATGTGTATTTATGGTATGTTTTGTTCATGCAAGCATGTTAGAGTGATTTCATGTCAAGATTCGTATTTGTGTGTTATATGCATGAAAGACAGTTTCTTTTTACCTCTAAGAACTCAAATAAGACGCTAATAAGCTTTACTAGTCTTAAGGGAGTCAATGGGTAAGTTTTGAGCATTATTTCATACTCAAAATAGAGCATCCAAGTTTGTCAGTATTGGTATTGTAAGAATAATACCGATACTATACTTTGGGTAAGGCAAAAATAAGGTAAGTTATAAGGGTAGTATCGATCCCTCTTCAAGGAGTATCGATACTCGGGGTCCAGTATTGATACTCAGAGGGTTGGTATCGATACTGAGGTATTTTTGAAAACAACGAAGCCAAAATTGGTATCAGTACTCATGGGAGTATCGACACCCAAACATTTTTCAAATCATCCTAAGTATCGATACCCAAGGGGTGAGTATCGATACTACTGGCCCTGTACCGATACCCACGATGATTCTCGGGAAATTTTAGTAAATTAGTTTGGGTGTTCAGGTTGAGATATTTGGAGTTTGTACAAGCCTTAATTATTAAATACAAGTGAAAAAAACAAGTTAACTCAATTCTCACTTAGAAAACATGTAAGTTAAGATGTCATAAGATTTGTCTTGTGTGACTCTCAGGAAACGGTTTAGACACCCGAGTTACTCTAGCAA
This sequence comes from Hibiscus syriacus, assembly GCF_006381635.1. NCBI lineage: Eukaryota > Viridiplantae > Streptophyta > Magnoliopsida > Malvales > Malvaceae > Hibiscus > Hibiscus syriacus. The sequence continues at coordinate 808,621 of NW_024063153.1, read as the reverse complement.
TATGAAGACTATCATTTGTTTGTGAATATCTAGATATTGTCTGTTTGGTTTGCATCGAAGTACATAAATTTCGAATCATAACGGTATGATTTTCGATGCACGTAAATCCCAAAATCGTACCCTATTCTCGACTAGGTACGAGATGTGAGCTTCTGTTGTACGTAAATTTTGAACTGAAGGTTATAGTTCTAACGCACGCAAATTCTGATTCTTACTCTGAAGTTATCCCATTTTAGATGGGCTAATGTGTGTTGTCCGAGATGCACATAAATTCCTTTGACCACTCCACTTTGCCTATCTCATGTTTGATACGTACACTTGCATGTTCATGATTTTACATTTTGGCATGTCCATGAAATGAATGCATATAGTATTGCATAGTTATTTTCGTAGCATTGAACTTGTGAGCTCAAGAATGTGTTTCCATATGCAGGTTAGTAGAAGATCGTTAAGTGAGCCTATCACATCTATTCATTCCAGACCCAACGACTGTATAGTATGTCTTGAGTATTTGTATAGGGCACGTATTATATATGGACCTTGTGTATTCGAGTCATAACTCTATTTTGAATTTCAAACTCTTGGATTGTAATTGTATATATTTGGGGAGACTCATATTTTATAAACTTTACTTATATTCTTCTCATGGTATGATGGATGATTTTCGATGATTATAAACAGTTTTGAAGAGAAAATTTTGGGTTGACCATTTCAGTGGTTTCGTAGAGCATTTAGGTTTAGTCGTTCATAGGATTCGCGAGTCAGAGTTATTAAGTGTATGTATGAATACATGCCTCTAGAGTGTCAAGAATACTTAAGATTTTGGAATGGCAATAATGACCTCTCTTTCCTTTTATTGTAGGATTAGATTATGGCAGACGATGATGTTTCAAGCCACGAGGGTCGAGAAGATTCGTGACTTATTGGATGGGAATTTTACCGATGAGTTTACCCACTATTCTAAGCATGAGATACCTGAGCATGCCAGTGTTGACGAGGTGACATTTTTTCTTGACCTGATCTCGACTCTTAGGCAGATTGCCTGAGCACGCCTACTCCCCCACCTGTATTACCGGTTCAGCCTGTCGTAGCCCCGTAGGAGTCTCTGGTCTAGCAACTTCACCGTTATAGGAAGACTAATTTCTATAGATCTGGGAATGACAATCCCATCTATCCAGACCAGTGGCTCAGAGAGACACTCAACACGTTACGTCAGTTGTACCTCACTCTCGAGGGTAAGCTAAATTATGTCATCACCCTTCTGAAAGATGATGCAATTGATTGGTGAAAGAGCGTAGAGCTGGCGATAAAGCTAGAGAAACCCACCTAGGACTGTTTCTTGCCAAATTTTATGAGAAGTACATATGAGAGGCTCATACAGACGATCTACGTGACCTGTTTCTACATTTGACCCAGGGCGACCGAAAGGTACTTGAGTATGAGAAGGAATTTCTTTGGCTGAGCAAGTACACGTTAGAGTTTATTCTGACTGAGGTTCATCATTATAGGAGGTTTAGGGATGACCTCTATTTGGATATTCAGATTCAGTTAGAAGCCAATCCCCTTCGTGTGTTTGCAGATCTGACCCACCAAGCTAAGGAAATCAAGAGAATTCTGAACAAAAAGACTTATTCGGTGAGTGACTCAGTAGGACAGAGTCAGAGAACTCCAAAGACATCTAGACAGTCTCAGTTGGCAGTGAAGTGACCCAGGGGCCCTCAGAGTTTATGGAGACCATCATCAGGGACATCTATGGGAGCGACACTAAGCTCAGGCCGTCAAGGCAAATCTGAGTCACACAGGAGACCCTTATTTTATGCTTTTGGATCGAGTGTCGGCAGATATGAGAGGGCACTAACTCACCCAGTATGCCCAACTTGTGGACGTAGGTACCCTGAAGAGTGATATCGGGTAACCAGAGGTTGCTTTAGTTGTGGGTCATTAGATCATTTTGTTAGAGACTGCCCTGGAGCCCAGAGTTCAGCCCCTGCATCATTGTAGAGATCTACTTCATCTGTTCAACAAGGCAGAGGGTCCTCGAGGGGTGGCAGAGCTTATTCAATGCAGTACAATTGAGGTGCTACTAGATCTAAAACCATATAGAAGCCGAGAGTGACATCACATCAGTATGTCATCAGAGACCAGGAGGAGTGCGACGCAACTAATATGATTTTAGGTACATTTATAGTTTTCACCATTCCCATTACTGTATTGATAGATCATGGTTCCACCCACTCGTATGTTTGTTCTGATTTGGTACAAGAGATAGATATCCTAGATGAGGATTTAAAAGTAGGGATCTGAATGTCTCATCCCTTAGGATTAGACGTTTCGGTTGACAAGGTTCACCGCCGTTGCCCCGTAGAGCTTTAGAACAAGATTTTCCCAGCCAACTTAATGAAGCTACCATTTCATTAGTTCGATATGATATTAGGCATGGATTAGCTTTTCGAGCACGACGTGAGTTTGAGGTGTAAGACGAGAAACTTCTCAAGGTCGACGAGACCAAGGTAATGATAATAAATGAGAGTTCGTGTTACAGTACCAAAGTCGTTTTGGTGATCAAGGTTCAACGGTTATTGATTCAAGGATGCGAAGCCTTCTTGGCTCATGTTGTGAATATGTGAGTCTCTGTTTTGATGCTTGAGGATATTCATATCATTCAAGAGTTATCTGATGTGTTTCCAGAGGAGTTACCTGGGCTACCACCTGACCGTGAGGTCGAGTTCAGCATAGAGGTTTTTCTAGGTTCAGCTCCGGTGTTCATTGTACCAATCGCATGTCACCAACAGAGTTAAAAGAGTTAATGAATTATATTCAATAGTTGCTTAAAGGGGTTTTATTCGACCAAGCATTTCAACATGAAGAGTGCTGATCATTTTTGTCAAGAAAAATGATAAGTCGATGAGGTTGTGCATCGACTATCGACAACTAAACAAGCTAACCATCAAAAACTGTTATCTTCTCCGTAAGATCGATAATTTATTTGACCAACTTAAGGGTGGATGCATATTCTCTAATATCAATTTGATATCAGGGTACAACCAGTTGAAAGTTAAGGATGTAAACATTGCCAAGACCGCTTCCAAGATAAGGTACGACCATTACAAGTTCCTTGTGTATTTCTGAGGAAGAGCATGATCAGTACCTCCGCATTGTTTTGCATATACTTCAGGAGCATCATTCGTATGCCAAGTTTGGGAAGTATGAATTTTGGTTGACCAAAATGGTGTTTTTAGGCCATGTAGTTATAGCTGATGGCATCAAAATGGATCCTCATAAAATTAAAGCAGTGTTAGAGTGAGAACCACCAAAGAATGTCATCAAGGTCTGTAGTTTCTTAGGCTTAGCAGGGTATTACCGTTGTTTCATAAAGGGATTCTTAATGATCATGGCACCATTGACTAAGTTACTTCAAAAGAGTGTTCCTTTCCTACAGAATGAGAAGTGCCAAGAAATTTTTGACTGCATGAAGTAGATCATCACGTAAGCCCCCGTTTCGATACAACTAGAGTCAGGTAAAGCTTTCATGGTGTTCAGCGATGCGTCGATGGAATGTGTTCTGATGTAAGAAGGGAAATTTGTGGCATATGTGTCCCGATAGTTGAAGCTTCAAAACGGAACTATCCTACCCATGATTTGGAGCTTACCACAGTGGGTTTTGCTTTGAAAATTTTGAGGCACTATTTATTCGGAGAGAAGTGCCACATCTTCACGGATCATAAGAGCCTTAAGTATCTTCTTACTCATAAGGTGTTGAACTTGAGGGAATGAAGATGGGTATATCTTTTGAAGGACTACGATTGTGTGCTTGATTACCATCTGGGCAAAGTGAACGTGATTGCAGACGCATTAAGTAGTAAGACCGTAGGATAGTCGAGAGCTTTGCTAGCGCATCTAAGTTTGTCAGATTCGGGTTGTATTCTAGATGAGCTGAGAGTTAAACCTAAGCTAGTGAGTGAAGTTAAGAGGTTATAAGGCTTAGACAATTAATTGAAGGCCCAGGTAGAACAAGCCCTCTGAGGGAGGCCCCAAGATTTGAGTTACGCGATGGATGCGTACTGTACTTTTGAGGGAGTTTGTGTATACTATCTGACAAACAACATCATGACAAGATTCTTCATGAGGTGCATTGTAGTCCCCCTCCCTTCACCCGGGTAACAAAAAGATGTATCAAGAGCTTAGACCATTGTATTGGTGGCCAGGCATGAAAAAAAAAGTATCTGAGTTTGTTGCCAAGTACCTAGAGTGCTAACAAGTCAAGGTGGAATATCATATTTCCTCAGGGTTACTTCAACCGATCCAAATTTCATAGTGGAAATGATAGAGAGTGGCGATAGACTTTGTAACCAATCTCACGATGACAAGGTTCTGACATGATATACTTTAGGTCATTAAGGACCGATTAACCAAATCCACTTATTTTCTTCTGGTTCACATGGACTTCACGTTAGAGATATTGGCATAGTTGTACATCCTCGAGATTGTGAGGTTATATGGGGTCCCCATCTCGATCATATCTGAAAGCTATCTACATTTCACTTATCGATTTTGGAAGGCATTGCATAGCGGTTTGGGTACTAAACTGCACTATTGTATGCCTTCCATCCTTAGACAGATAGACAATTCGAGCACGTCATTCAGATTTTTGAAGACATGCTCAGGTGCACTGTTTTATATCATGAGGGTAGTTAGGAGGATCACTTACCCTTGGTGGATTTCTCGTACAACAAAAATTATCAAACAAGTATTTATATGGAACCATATGATGCTCTTTATGGGCGTAAGTTCAAAACTCTTTTATGTTGGACTGAACTCAGTAAGGAAAAATAGTAGGAGCAAACTTGATATGAGAAATCAAATAAAAAGTTTAGTTGATTTAGAGACGTCTGAAAGAGTCTTCTCACAGACAGAGATCTATGTTGATCTGAAGTGCAAGGATATTGAGCTCATTGAGGGAGACAATATGGCAAGGGTAAATTGATGCCACGAGTTATCAGACCGTACGAGATTTCAGAGAGATTTAGGTCAGTGTCTTATCATTGCATTACCTTTAGAACTTGAGTGCATCCACAATGTGTTTCACGTCTCCATCTTTCGATGATACCGATCTAATATGTCATACGCTATTCTTCTTGAACAAGTCAAAGTGAGGAGAGATATAACTTACGAAGAAGAACCGATTTGAATCATTGCCAGAGATGTCAAGAAACTAAGAAACAAGATGATGCCATTGATAAAGGTTTTGTGCATAAACCATGGCGTTGAGGAAGTAACATGGGAACCCTAAGAGGATATGTAGCTTCAGTATCCCTACCTTTTTTATTTAGGTAAATTTTGGTAATGAAATTTCATCTTAGGACGGGAGAGTTGTAACGCTCCAAAATACGAGTTAGGAGTTTCGGGTATATTTGATTAGGACTTTAGAATAATCCTCACCCAAATGGCTTTTGATTTGGGCTTGTGATGGTCCCAAAGAGTAATAAAAAGAGTGTTTTTAATCTGGATCAAGATATAGAATGACTAGGATGGTAAATATCCTATTAAGTCAAAACAAAGCTAATTTCCTAATTAATGGGATAATATCACATCTGTTTCCTTATACCTCTTTTTCATCTAATGTTTTGTCTTCTTCCTCTATTCTTCTTCATCTATTCTTCTTCATCTTTTTTTTTCTTTCCAAGCAAAAGCTAAATCTATGAGCTTTAAGGAACCTAAGTATCCATTGTGAATTCTAAGGTAATAACAACATCCTACACTGCCAAGGATCAATTTGAGCTTTTATTTGCAAGGTTTGGGTGAGTTAACAAAAAATGGGTTTTAGTGGGAGTTTAGGGAACTTTGAGTTCTAGCAAGTTTTATGTAGTTTGAGTGGTAAAGAGGCATTTTTATATTTGTTCCAAGTATTTAAATAAGTTTATAACTCATTTCTTATGTCTTAATTAGTGTAAGAGCAAAGGGATAGCTCTAAGGTTAGAGGCAAGGAAAAGTTGACCTTAGGATATTTGAGAACGTTTTCAATCATGAAGCTTCAAGGTAACACAATTCTAACTTGTCCATACCACATGTAGTTCATTAATGTAAATTTATGGTATGTTTTGTTCATGCAAGCATGTTAGAGTGATTTCATGGCAAGATTCATATTTGTGTGTTATATGCATGAAAGTTGGTTTATTTTTACCTCTAAGACCTCAAATAAGACACTAATAAGCTTTACTAGTATTAAGGGAGTCAATGGGTGAATTTTGAGCATGATTTCATGCTCAAAACATAGCACCCAGGTTCATCGATATCGGTATTGTAAGAACAATACCGATACTTTTCTTCGGGTAAGATAAAAACAAGGCAAGTTATAAGGGCAATACAGATACCCCTTCAAGGAGTTTTGATACTCGGGGTCTAATTTCGATACTCAAAGGGTTGATTTCGATACTAGGGTATTTTTGGAAACATAAAAGCTAAAATTAGTATTAATACTTATGGGAGTATCGATACCCAAGGTAGAGTATCAATACTCCCCATAGGAATATCGATACCCAAGCATTTTTCAAAACATCGAATCTGATTTTGGTATCGATACTCACCTGAGGCATATCGATACCCAAGCATTTTTCAAAGCATTAGTTTGGGTGTTCGGGCTGAGGTGTTTGGAGTCCGTACAAGCCTTAATTATTAAATACAAGTGAAAATAAACAAGTTAACTCAATTCTCACCTAGAAAACATGCAAGTTAGGATGTCATGAGATTTGCCTTGTGTGACACTCAGGAAACGGTTCAGACACCCGAATTACTCTAGCATTATGACGGTCATCTTTTGTTTGTGAATATACGAATATTTTCTAGTTGACACATTTGATGCACATAAATTTTTGAATGTGCTGGTATGAATTTTGATGCAATGTAAATCCCGAAATGTACCCTATGCTTGACTAGGTACAGGATGTGAGCTTTCAATGAACGTAAATTATGGACCTCACCCCGATCTCTCGAGGATCTGAGATAGACTAAGGGTTATAGTTTTAACGTACGTAAATTTTTATTCTTATTCCGAAGCTATCCCATTTTAGATGGGCTAATGTGTATTATCCTAGATGGACATATATTCCTTCAACCACTCCACTCGATCTATCTCATGTTTGATATTTATTTTTGCATGTTCATGACTTTACAGTCCGACATATCCATTAAATTAATGCATGTAATATTGTATAGTTATTTTTGTGGCACTAAGCTTGTGAGCTTAATGTATGGAATGTGTTTCCGTGCCCATGTTAGTAGAGTATCGATGAGGTAGTCTATCACATCTGTTTATTCCAGACCCAACAACTACAGAGTATGTCTTGAGTATTTGTAGAGGGCATGTATTCTAAATGGACCTTGTGTTTCGATTCATAACTCTATTTTGAATTTCAAACTCTTGGATTGTAATTGTATATATTTGGGTAGAGTCCCGTATTTTGTAAACTTTACTTACATTCTTCTTATGGTATAATTGATGATTTTCGATGATTATAAACGGTTTTGAAAAAAATTGGGTTGACCATTTTGGTGGTTCTGTGTGACATCGTAATCCATGTATCTTTGGGTCAGACTGGATTAGGGTGTTGCAACAACTCTCTAAGTTAACAAGCATGATGGATATGTAGGCCAAAGGTAAACCGTCATAAAAATTAATTAGGTGGAGGGTCACATCTTAAGCAGTATGGACGAGATAAAACCAGAAGAGAAAATCACTCTTTGCCAGCATCCACCAAGGAAGATGTCTTGGGCAAACACAACCCTCGAGGTGTCTCAAGTGCCTATCTCAGATTTGGTTCCACATCTAATCAAGGGTCGATATCTAACTCCTAAACCATCAAGAGTTTCGACTAACCTTACTGCCTATAGTTGTACAACACATGCGACATTCACATAGGGGCATCTGGTCACCCTACTTGAGAATATGTATACTCATGAAAGAAATCGAGAATCTTGTTGCTAGCAGAGTGAACTTAGGATTTGATCAAGAAATAGAGTGCAAATTGAATGGGGCATACAGGGATGAGACAAGAAGAAATCCTGGAGTTGTGTAGTTTAGAGCATAACACGACTTATTTGAATATATCTTTTATGCCAGAACTCATTTTCAATAAATGTCATTTTAATGATTAATGAAGCACTTTTGAAATTTCAGTGAATATCAAATATAATGAAATGCATATTTTGGAATTGAGGTTATAGCCTTTTGATATACGACGAGATCAAATTCCCAGAAAGACAAGGTCTATTCATCATTGGCCCTAAAAAAATTTCCCCGTCACAATGAGACCATCAGATATTCAAGTAAGTATCGAAGTAGACAAGATAAGGCATATTCGATGCATGACATTACAAGACTGGTTGGTTTGCATATTTGCTAAGGACTTTCCGTGACGATATATATTTTCACAAATGGCATGGTGGAATAGACGAGCCTAGCTTAGATCAGTTGCATGGAAATTAAGCTCTAAGGATGAAATTTCCTAACTTTAATTGACACTCAAACTATAATAGATTCTTCTTGACGAGCTTAGAAAATCTTAAAATAAAAAACTCAAGAATTAATGTGATAATAATGAATGACAATTTTAACAATGCTGGGGCAATCCACTGAAAGTTGTAGGTTGTTAATCTTCAGAGGTAATGTTTGAAGCAACTATAGAGGTAATGTACGAGCTTTATGAAGTAAGTTTCATTCAACTTTATCAACTAGAAGACTTTTTGACACTTGAATCCTTTAATTAAGGGTATTTCGATAAAGTAATGGGCCATGTTAATTGCCCTAACTTTATAAATAGGAGTACATTCAGATCATGACACTAGTCTCTATGTGTCAAAGATGAATCTCCCAGAAAATAAAAAAATGGGACGTCAAATGAAGTATATTTAAAATAAAAAAAGAGAAGAAAAAGAAAGAAAAAAAGGGTAAATGTTGAATTGAGATTGAGTTTCGATGATAGATGGACTAAGAGAGTCAAGAAACATTTGTTATAGTTGACTACATAAAAGAACTCAAGAATTTTGTTTTTATATCAATATTTATGCACTATATTTGCATGAAGAGTCTATGAAACTTGAACAAATGAAAGATTCTTGAGAATTGAAACATAAATGGTCTTTAAGAAGTTTAGCATTGAATAGTAATAGTTGCGTTATTTTGTCTGTATCCTATTTGAAGGTCATGCAGAATTGTGAGTATTCCAAAAATATATAAAAACCATGAAATCTTAATGATGAAAACCATGAAATCCTAATAAAACCAAACCAGAACACACTGCCTTCCCATATCACCCATGGATCTTGACACTTGTCCAAGGGCTATAATTTTTTAAATCAACTTGTGTGATTCATTTATTTGATATTCAGTGAACTGATACTTTGCTTCAATTTCCCTGACATCATTTTTACACCAAACCATTTTTAAAAAAAATAGACATCTCACAAACAAGACATATTATCTCAAAAATTGGTTGAAGAACCTGAAACAGTGTGGGGCATCTCTAGAATTCCAATATATTCCCCTTCTACCTCCCGTGCCTCCTGATTTGGTTTCTATCAAAGCAGAGCTAGATATTACGAAGAAGAAGGTAGAATTACAATCCATGGCCAGACGTGATACTGGATCGAAGGTAAAAAATATAACTATTCTAACTAATCATTTCAAAGTGAATGTGATCAGTATGGATAATTACTTCTTCCATTATAGTTTCTCTCTTTACTATGAAGATGGTCACCCGAGAAGGTGCAAGAGACCTACATCAATGAGTTGGCTGGAAATAATTTCACCTATGATGGCGAGAAAAGTTTGATCACTATCAGAACCCTTCCAAATAACAAGCATTAGTTTACTATTGTACTTGAGGATGTAATATCAAAGAGAAACAATGGCAATGCAATCCCTGATGGTAATGACAACCTAAATGAGCGTGAAAGAAAGAAAGTAAGAACCCCTTATAACTCAAAGACATTTAAAGTGGAGATAAGTTTTGCTGCCTAGATTCACATGCAAGAAATTCAAAGTACCCGATGAATACAAGAATTGGAGAACTCACAAGAAGCACTAATGGTGCTTGATATAATTTCAAGGCAGCATGCCTTCTTGTTCGCTAGTCTTTCTTCCATGACAATCAAAATAATTTTACAAGCATTGGAGGACGTAGCCTCAGTTGTAGAGGTTGAGATTTGAACTTCCAAGCCGTGTAAGGAAGTCTTTCACTGAGTATTGATGTGTCAATACGATGATGATTCAACCAGTTCTAATAGTTGATCATCAATCAAAATGCAAAAGAGTCTTACTCCCTCGAGTAAACCAAGTCTAAAGGAGCGCTTAAGAATCTCATGACTAAAATTGATCCATACAATCAGGAGTACAATATCACTAGATCGGGCAAGCAAATGAGAAAAGATCAGATATTTTCCATGAAGCCGTACGCGTTGAGGCATGATCGATTCCAAGTATAGGACCAACATACAAAGCATGAAAACAAGAAATAATACATTTTTGCATACATCATTAGACATACTTGGGAGCATCACATTCATCATTCTATGCATCATAATTGTGCAGATTATTAGAGTCAATTTCAATTTCATAAATAAGGATATTGCACTCGAAGTATCCTGGGATCGAATCAACTCACGATGAAGGAGTCGTCCACAACATAGTCCAATTCAATGGAGATGAGCTATTTTTTCGACATGGGCCTTCAAGTCTAGAAGAAGACTCTAAATTAATCATGATTTAGCTTAAGGCAATAACAAGGAGTTACTTCCAGCTCAGTTTTCAATCAATATTTCATATTTATGATCAATGATATCAAACCCAATACCACTCGAGACTGGCTTAGACCCATGAAGAGGAGTAATCTCACCTGGATTTCCCATAAAGAGGAGTTATCCTAAAGAATTAAGACTGACTTAACCCGTGAAGAAAATCCATCCTACTTGGCTTAAACCCTCGAAGGGGATCCATTCAAAGAATCCTTCACTTGAAGGAATCATCTACAATATAGCTTAAGTCGAGAAGATCTAGCTATCAACCAAAGTTTTCGAGTTTGATTCCACTCAGCTTGAGAATGCATCGACTGAAAGGTAGCAAAGAGGAACTATTTTTTGGTCATCTTACTTGGCTTTCCCATGAAAGGGAGTCATTCAAATAACCAAGATCGGCTTAAACCATGAAGGAAAGTCATGTTGTTCGACTTAGACCCGTGAAGGAGATTCATACTTCACTCAGAGAAATCTTTTTTTGTGGCCTGTGATTTTTGTTGTTCCCTTGATTACTCCATGAAAATTTTGGGTGATGTCTCCAACCAGGATTGTACGTGTTTGAATAGGGGTTATTATTGCACTAATTGTAGTTGCCCACAAAATTGGTTGACTCATAATTTTTCAGACATTCACTCTCATGATGGTTGCCGTGACAAAATATGTATGCGTTATTGGTCACCTTGACTTCTCTTACCTCATTAGGACGTTGCAAATTTTTCAACATATTGGTTATGGTAAAAAGTTGAGCGGCTGCTAAATCCTTACCATTTAATTCATATGCTCCGAATGTTTTTCTACTTGTTCCCAATCTTGTATTTGGAAATTGATAATCATTATTTGTTATCCTTTCAAGAATGTCAAAGCTTCCTCGGGTGATTTGTCCAGTAATGTGCTATTTGCTGAGGCATCTAGCATCATTCGAGTTGGTGCATTGATTATGTTGTAAAACATCACCACTTGCGTCGAATCGTGAAGCCCATGGTTAACACATTTACGAAGTAGGCTTTTGTACTTATCCCAACATTCGTACATTAATTTATCATCTCCTTGGCGAAAACTAACAATGTCATTGCGAAGTTGTGCATTCATATTGAGCGGATTATATCGGAGTAGAAAACTCTTGTATAAATCTACCCATGACTCCATTGAGCCGGAAGGAACTCCGCTGAGCCAGGCTTTTTCTCTATCGCGTAGGGAGTAAGGAAAAAGTTTCAGTTTAAGCACATCTTCATGTATTCTTTGTTGTCGAAACGAAACGCATACTTCAAGGAAAGAACGAACATACTGCCTAGCATCCTCATTAGGTGAACCACCAAATTGTCCAATAGAGTTTAGCATGTTAAACATCACCGGTTTAAGTTTGAAATGGGCGGCTTGTATTTCATGTGCCACTATGCCTAGATTGAGGTCATCTAGAATCGGGTTCAAATGATCTCGTATCGCTCTTGGCCTTGCAACTTGAAGATTGATGGCTACATCAGGTCCTAGATCTCCCATGTTGTCTTACATTTAGAGTTGGTTTAATTGTTCTCTGGTTCTTTAGGCACGCAACCTTTGTCTGAATGATTGCTCAACTTCAGGGTCGAATGGTTCCACAGGCTTACCAGCAGATCTCAAGGTCAAGCAATAATAAAAACCTACAAAAGAAAATAATAAACTACATTAGACTAAATAAATATAAGGTGACACAAAAAGAACTTGTTATGGCTAAAAATTTCGTCAGTTGCCAATCCCCGACAACGGAGCCAAAAACTTAATCGCTTGTAAATGTATATGCTAAAGCACATAAATCTATGCAAGTATACACAATCGATGCAAGTAATATAATAGTGAGTGAGTACCGTCTCCATAGGGATTGAATTGGAAATTTATTTTCACCACAACTAGAACTAGTGTCACGAACTAATTCCTACTAAGTTGTCAACTTAAGGACTGATATTAATAAAACAAGAAGTAATATAATGGTTGCAAAAAAGTTTGGTTCAGGCAAGATAAATATGCAGAATGCTGGAATAAAATAAAACAAGACAAGTGTTGGTTTAAATATAATGCAAACAACCTCACATATTCAGACTTATCACAGAGCACTTATGCTAAACTTTTGTATTGACAACAATTATTCTAAGTCTAGAATGAATTATTATGACTTGCTAAAGCTGTCCGACAGGATTACTAGGTATTCTTAGACAGTTGCTATGGCAATACTCCTCAGTGTTAACTACAACCCTTGGTTTGTCAAACTGTTTTTGTAGCAATACCTCTTAGCGTAAACTATAGGCGTTGTTTATCCTACCCTAGTGTATATTCCTTTTAGCCGATTAAAACTCACTCCTTATCTCTAAGGTAAACGAGTTAGAACTTCACCATCCCGGACATATTTTACCAAAACCCAATGCGATCTCTCAATGCGCTTACAGCGTAAGGTAAAATATTTAAACAATGAGCAAAACAATCATAAGCAAAACATAATTCATCATTCATAAAACATAAAAAATATTGTTCAGGCAAAACAAAGTTTAACACCAAGTAATACAGTTATGGTGCTATCAAAAATCATCCAAGTTTCAATGTTTAATACAACCCCAAATAGATAAAGAGTTGAGAATAAAGAAAGAATGACTCCCAAAATCAGGGGCTCTGTCGCGAAAATTATGATCAATACCGCGCCTGCCTTGGTGATCAGCCTCTCTCGAGACCTTATCACTGCTCTGCTACAGTCTGGCTATGGAGGACACCAAGGAAGGTTGGTTGGGAAACAGTGAGAAAGAACTGCAATTGCTCGCTCACGCCTTGAGTAAAGCTCTTCTCTATTCTTCCTTGCCTTCTTCTCTTTGGCGGCTACGACTAGTTATTTATAAGGAATGGTCTCCTAGGGCTTTGCATGCTTTTGGAGTTTCCTTAAATAGTCGTTATTGAATTCCCAAACTTAAAAAAGGAAAGGCGGCTGGTGGCTATCAGAATAATTAAGGCTTGCTTGCACGTGAAGTAGATCATCCAGCTGGCGTGTGGCATAGGCGATTTCACCACACCTGCTTCGGACTTCTTCAGATAAACCTTGCCTCGACGAGATAAATCTGCTCCTCACATTCTTATCTGTTCCATTGGCCTTTGCAAATTTACGTTGTCACGGCTGAAATATTCTTTCTCTGTAAGTTTCCTACACAAACACAATCCAAACAACCCTTTCTCCTCAGCAGCATCAGTCAAACCAAATAAATCTTTCCTAAGCAAAACTTATTCACCATAAGCTAACATAATCTATATGAAACTAAAATGATGTACATACTTTGTTTAGACGAGCAATAACTTAAGTGAAAATACTGGAAATTGAGTCTTTTTACGAAGTTATCAGGTTCTCAGTTGGGCACTCTTCAGCATCATGTAGATTCAACACTTCCTTGTTGTGCGATGATGGATCTCCATTATAGGCTTTCACACAATGGCCATTGACTTTGAAGATCGTCCCATCTATATTATTGATGTCAACAGCTCTATGGGGATAGACATAATACACCTCAAATGGCCCTGATCATCGAGATTTGATTTTCCCAAGAAAAGTTTAAGTCTGGAGTTATAAAGCAAGACATGTTGGCCCACATGAAAATGCCATGGCATCAATTTTTGGTCGTGCCACTTCTTGGTTTTCTCCTTGTATATCTGAGTATTCTCATAGGATTGTGCTCTAAACTCTTCTATTTCATTAAGTTCCAGTAATCTCTGCTCCCCAGCTAGTTGAGCATCAAAATTCAATTGCTTGATGGCCTAATACGCCTTATATTCAAGTTAAACTGGGAGATGACAAGCTTTCTCATACACTAGCTTGAATGGTGACATCCCCCAAGGAGTCTTGAATGCTATTTTATACACCCAAAGTGCTTCATCTAACTTTGGTGACCAATCCTTACGCCTTGGGTTCACCACTTTCTCTAAAATCTGATTGATCTCTCGATTGGATATCTCAGCTTGGCCATTTGTATATGGATGATATGTCGTGGCAATCTTATATCAAACTCTATATCTCCTCAATGCCTTGGCAATCAACTTGTTATCAAAATGAGTTCATTCATCACTAATGATAGCACGAGGTACTCCAAACCGAGTGAAAATATACTTGTACAAAAACTTGAGTACGGTTTAAGAGTCATTCCTTGATGTTGTTATTGCTTCCAATCACTTTGATACATAGTCCACATCAAGCAAGATATATAGATTTCCTCTAGAAGATGGGAATGGTCCCATGAAATTGATGCCCCAAACATCAAACAGCTTTATTTCCAAAATATTTTGCAGTAGCATTTCATTACGCCTCGATATGTTTCCAGTCCATTCGCATCGATCACATGATTTGTAAAATGCTTGAGCATCTCTAAACAGAGTTGACCAGTAAAAGCCTGATTGCAAGACCTTAGCAGCAGTCCTTGCTCCACCAAAATGGACTCTTCTTGGGGCTGAATGACAATGGTATAGAATGTCACGTTGTTCTTCTTTAGCTACACATCATCTAATAAGTTGATTGGCATAATTCTTGAACAAATATGGCTCATCCCAAAAATAGTGTCTTGTATCATGCTTGAACTTCTTTTTACCCTGGCTGTCTAAATCAAATGGCAATATTCAACTAACAAGAAAAATTAACAAGGTCAGCGTACCACGGGATTGTCGTGGCATATAAAATTTTCTCATCAGGAAATTCTTCTTGAATATATACAGTGTCATGACATTCAGAATTGTTCTCTAGCCTAGATAAGTGATCAGCAACTTGATTTTCAGTTTCTTCTCTATCTACCACCTCTAAGTCGAATTCTTGCAAAAGTAAGATCCACCTAATAAGTCTAGGATTTGCATCTTTTTTGTTCACTAAGTATTTTATAGCAGAATGATCAGTGTGAACAATAACTTTAGTGCCTATTAGGTATGGTCTAAATTTATCAAAAGCAAATATCACGTCAAGTAATTCTTTCTCAGTGGTGGTGTTGTTCAATTGTGCTTCATTCAAAGTGCGGCTAGAGTAATAAATAACATGAAAAAGTTAACCTCAGTGTTACCCCAAAATAGCTCCTATGACATAATCGCTTGTATCACACATCAGCTCAAATGGTGATGTCCAATCAGGAGGAACTATAATAGGTGTCGAGATCAATCGTTGTTTCAGTGAATGCACCGAGGCATAACTCGTCAAACACAAAGGGTTGGTTTTGTTGAATCAATGTGCACAAGGGCTTAGAAATCTTGGAGAAGTCTTTGATAAATCTTCTATAGAATCGAGGATGTCCAAGGAAACTTCTTATGCCCTTGACCGAAGTTGGTGGTGGCAACTTTTCAATCTTCGCCTTGTCTACCTCAATACTCTTGTGAGAAATTTTGTGGCCTAACACAATGCCTTCGGTCACCATGAAGTGACATTTTTTCCAATTTAAGACCAAATCAGCCTCCTCATATCTTTTGAGAACTTTTGCCAAATTGTCGAGGCATCATTCAAAATCGTCTATATATATATATATATATATAAGTCATCCATAAAATCTCCAGAAAATCCTTAACCATGTCTGCAAATATGGCTTGCATACAGCTCTGAAATGTTGTCGGGGCATTACAGAGTCCAAAAGGCATCCTCCTAAAGGAAAAAGTGCCATAGGGACAAGTAAATGTAGTCTTTCCTTGGTCCTCTAGTACGATGGCAATTTGATTATACCCCGAGTACCCATCCAAAAAGTAATAGAATGCTTTGTCGACCAATCGATCCAACATTGGGTCAATGAAAGGTAGAGGAAAATGGTCATTATTCGTAGCTTTGTTGAGTTTTCGATAGTCCATGCATATCCTCCATCCAGTAATAGTACGAGTGGGTAATAGCTCATTATCCTAATTGCTAACCATCATAGTGCCTCCTTTTTTCAGAACACATTGTATAGGGCTCACCCATGAGCTATTTGAGATAGGGTAAATCACTCCAGCATCAAGCCATTTCAGAATTTATTTCATTACCACCTTCTTCATAATAGGGTTGACTCTTCTTTGTGGTTCTATCGAATTGTCGTGGCAATCTTTGAGCAGAATCTTGTGCATGCAGATCATAGGACTAATTCCTTTCAAAACGACCATAGTCCAACCAATTGCTTTCTTATGCTGTATCTGCATCAAAACACTTAATAAACTTTGCTCTTGATTAGAAGTAAGGTTAATCGAAATAATCACTAGTAAAGTTTCATTGCTACCTAAGTAAGTATATTTAAGATGCCCTGGCAAAGTCTTAAGCTCTAAAGTAGGTGCATGGAATAATGAAGGCTTAAGAGGATTAAATTCATTAAAATTAAGAGGTTCAAAATTCATACCTGATCTAGCTTGTAGTAAGCTAGTTTGCTCCTCCAAAATTGGGAAGTTGTCGGACTCTACTAAGCTTTCATCATCCACCAAATATTCTTTTTCTGCTAGCTGAATAAAATTGTTCTAGCAAAGATGCTCAATTACTGAGTTCAATTCAAAAATGCCTTGGCATTCTTCAGTGTCATAAACATACTTGAGAGTTCAAAACACGTTGACAGTCACACACTGATCAGCCACTCTCATGGGGAGTTCACATTTTTCACAATCTATTAAAATACGTCCAGTGGCTAGGAAAGGTCTTCCCATAATGATGGGTGTTGGCATCAACTTCGCAGTCCAGAATTAAGAATTCGACTGGAAACACAAACTTATCCACCCTTACTATGACATCCTCGACTCTCTCTTCAAGTTTCACATGGTATATGTCGGTAAGTTGTAAAATAATCGAGGTGGGTCTTGTATCTCCTATGCCAAGATTCAAGAATATAGATTTCGGCATTAAGTTGACACTTGAACCAAGATCACATAGTGTCTTCCCAACGAAATTAGCTCTAATAGAACAAGGAATAATGAAGTTGCCCGGATCATTTTGCTTTGGTGGCAACTTACTCAATGAAGAAAAAAATTTTGTTACTGTGGCAACAGTTTCATAAGTCTCTACTTTCCTCTTCTTGGTACAGATTTCCTTGAGAAATTTAGCATACGTCGGCATCTGTTTAATAGCTTCCAAGAGAGGTACGTTGTTATGTTGCTGATCAAGAATGTCCATGAACTTCTTGAACTGAACTTCATCATTATACTTC
Source organism: Hibiscus syriacus (assembly GCF_006381635.1). Taxonomy (NCBI): domain Eukaryota; kingdom Viridiplantae; phylum Streptophyta; class Magnoliopsida; order Malvales; family Malvaceae; genus Hibiscus; species Hibiscus syriacus. The sequence goes on along the minus strand of NW_024063153.1, from coordinate 790,706 downwards.
TTACATCTTTGTGGGAAGGGTGGTGGGGGTCTAACTTCCTTAACTGCAGGAATAGGATTTGTTTTTTCCTTGGCATCAAAATCTAGTGCCTTAGTAGAATCATTAGTATAACCCTCCTCCTTGTCCTTCTAAGAAATGATATCATCATGTAATTCAGCTTCACCATTATTAGTAGTGGGATTAGAGTCATCAATGTGTGCCCCACTAGCCTTTACTTGTTGATTGATTTGTGTTCCAAATCCTAAGAGTTAACACATTGCAATGCTCCTTTCTATGCACTTTAGTGACTTCAATATCACTTGGCAAACGTCCTTACTGACGTTCTTGCAATGTCGTAACAATCTGACCAACTTGACCTTCCAAATCTCTCAAAGACGAGCTATGGCTTTAAAGTAAGGTGCCTTGACTATGAAGTAAAGTTCCTTGATTCTTAATTAAAGTAGAATGGTCTTGCAGCATTATCTTCGTAGTAGATATGAACTCTTGAATTGTAGCTTCCAATGAACTCATATTTACTGAAGATGAAGCTCCTTTGTTGGTATTATGTCATGGCATAACATTTTGGTAACTTTGAGGCTCATTATGAATCTGCTGTTGAGTGGACTGATTAGCATTATGGGCTCCTTGATTTCCCCATGAAAAATTGGGATGCTAACGACATCCTACATTACAAGTGTTAGAGTAAGGATAATTATTGCCTCGATTGAAATTACCTACAAAGTTGATGGACTCATGGTTGGTCGACATTCGCTCTCATGATGATTGCCTTGTCATAACAGACATGCCAAGCTAGTTTCTTTCACTTCCTTCACCTCAGTGAAACGTTGTAAATTTTTAGCATATTAGTGATAGCTAAGAGTTGAACTGACACTGAATCCTTGGTATCTAACTCGAATGCTCCAGGTGTTTTCCTCTCACTCCCAAGCCTTGAGAAAGGAAATTGATAATCATTATTAGCAATTCTGTCCAAGATAGCAAACGCCTACGTAAGTGATTTATCCAGTAATGTACCATTTGTCGAGGCATCCAGAAACATCATCGTGGGTGCATTGACTCCATTATAGAACATAACTACTTGAGTCCAAACGTGAAAACCATTATTTGAACATTTTCGAAGCAAACCCTTGTAACGATCCCAACACTCATACATGGATTCTTCATCGCCCTGGCGAAAGGATGCTATATCATTCCTTAGCTGAGTATTCATGTTTGATGGGTTGTACAACAATAAGAACTCTTACAAAGATCGGCCCATGATTCCATCGAATCGGATGGTATACCACTCAACCAAGCCCTTGCTCGGTCACGTAATGAATATGGGAGCATCTTTAATTTCAAATCATCCTCATGCACTCCTTCTTGACGGAAAAAATCAAAAACTTCCAGAAAATTTCGAATATGTTGCCTGGCATCTTCAATTGGCATACCTCCAAACTGCCCAATGGAATTCAATATATTGAACATGACTTGTTTAAGCTCAAAATGTGCAGCTTGAATTTCATGTGCCACAATTCCAGGATTCAAGTCATCTAGTATCGGATTTAAATGATCACAAATAACGTGCGCCCTACCAGCATGTTCAACATTTTCTAATGTCATGGCATTCAAAAAAAAATTCATCTTGACCAATGCCTTGGTTTCCAATTTAACATATATTTCCTCGAGGACGTTGAGCACGTCTCATTTGTCTAAAGAGTATTTCAATCTCAGGTTCTATCGGTTCCAATGGCTCTTCAGAATGTCTTCTAAGCATAAACTAAATAAACCTAAAAATAATAAAACAAAAATATAAAGTAAACTATACACAAAAAATGTAAAAATAAAATGTTCTGGTAAAACTAATTAACTTAAGGTTGCCAATCCTTGGCAACAGTGCCAGAAACTTATTACGTGTTGTGAGTACTATAAAATTATATGCAAATAATGTGCAAGTATACACAATCACTCAAGTAATAAAGTGATGAGTAAGTAATAAAGTGATGAGTGAGTATCGTCTCCACAGGGATTGGTTGAAATTACAAAAGTCTAACCAAAGCTAAGCATTACTCTATCTAAGTATAGTTAGTGTTGATATATACAATATCACGGCAATGGAAAGTGTATGTTGGTGGAAACTGATTGATGGTCTAATGGTGTAGCAAATGAAAGTGCAGTGGCAATAGCAGATTTGTAATATTGAAAATGATGTAATGTCAAAGCAAGGAAAAATGGTAAAAACAATAAATAAATAGAAAATAAATGATAAGTAGATAATCCTCACACAACAAACTTCCACTGGAATGAATGGTAGGGATTGAGTTAAGGATGCTAAACTTATCTATCAAGCAGACTTAAGCTATCTAAACTTCACTTGCTCGACAGGGTTTGCTAAAAGTGCTCCCGTTATCTCTAGTCAAAGGAACCTTAACAGAATAGAATGCCACGATATATGCTCTCACTCTCAGCTATTACAGTCTACACTATTGACACTATTGATAAAAAACACTCTTTTTAGTCGTTAAAATCATGTCTTAGTCTCTCTCAAGTACTGAGGGATTAGGATATAGTATTCCTAGGCCGGTTCAAAGTTTATGAAAATACTATAGCCCATTGTTGATGAGGATCTTGTATTGTGTTTCTCTCGAATACTACAAGTATTTTTAGCTAGGTTTCTCTTGAACACCTAACCTTCATCTAAGAAATGGACATTATCATGCCTCTTACAAGCTTAGATGATGAAGTATACATAAGCAAAGCAAGCAAATAACAAAGATAAACATAAATCCACCAGTAAAATAAAGTTTAAACATCCATCAAAATAACCCCACCAAATAAGGTTAAGTTATGGTGGGGTTCAAATCATCCATAGAACAAGCCATGAAAATATTTTCTCCAACAACCCAAGAATAAATAGAAAAATATAAAAAAATGAGAAGAAGCCTTCGACGCGCGCCACTGTAGGTCTCTCTCGGCCACCATGACTCGCCATAGCTCGCTAGCTCATCTCGGATGCATAGTTCGCCACTCCTTGGAGCTTATCAATGGAGGAACACCACTCGAGGAAGAAGAAAGGGAAACAGTGAAAAAGATAAGAAAAGTTACAGAAATTCCAACGCCTCCCAATCCTCCTTTTCTCCCTTATGAGGTGTAATATTTAATAAAAATATCCAGGGGTAATGATGAGGTTGTTGGGTGCAAAATACCCTTCATACCCCTAGAATCACACCTTGTGTGTGAACCTTATCCTCCAAGTGGCAGTGGTCCCCCAACAGGCGATTACAACCATCATTTCACATGCAGAGTCAGCTGTCCTCGTACAGAAATATCTTTTTGTCGTTATTTGTGCCAGAAATGCCAAGGAATTTCAATCTGCTTCAGCAACGTGTGATGCCACAGTATTCCTTCCCAAAGAGACCTTTTGCTTGCTATTTCTTGCACACCACAAACAATCTTCACCTTTCTCTCATACAACACCTTCAAAAGATAAAACATCAATACCACCACAAATGCAACTATATGCAACTACATGATCCTAAAATGACTAAAATGAGCTTTTAAACAAACAACAGCTTAAGTGAAAAAGGCCTTAAAAGTAGCCTTTTTAGGAAGTTATCAATCACCTACAATATCATTCGATTCAATTATGGAAGAAAAGTTAGACGTCTCAACATCAGAAGAGTAAGCACGCCTTCAGAGTCCATTTACTTCAAGAACCAAATGAAATTTTATATCTTTTTATCTTTGTCCTATTGTCGTTACACGACAATAGACAAAGAGGAGCAGTTGTAGACACCCATTTTCGTCCTAGACTTCAGGGGTTTTTATTACAATATTTATATTATATATTATAATATATAAAATAGTTTTTGAAAATATATAATATAGTTTTTGAAAACATATTATATAGTTTTGAAAACATATAATATATATAGTTTTTGAAAATATATATAATATATATATATTTTGAAAACATATTATATTGTTTTTGAAAATATATATATTACATAGCTTTCAAAATATATATTATACACATTATTATTATTATTATTCTTTCTTTTTTCCCTCTTTTCCTTTTTTTATTTTTTATTTATTATTATTTTATTTTTAGTTTTGATTTAATTAAAAAGGGTCCAGTTTATATCCATGTCCAAATCTCAAAGTCTAGAAGTGAAGCCTAACAAGGAGCCTAATTTGCCTGACCTAGTAGGATTAGGGTTCCCACAATAAACTTCGATGCCACTAGCCTTAGAATTGTTGGATCAAACTTGGTGATCCAATGGCCACAAACTTATCAAGGAAACCAAAGGGCCACTCAACCAACCACCGAGCCGCGTGTGAGGCCATACGTCGACAGAAATACACCACATGCGTTGAACAGAGGCAATTTCCAAGCTGTTTCAATTTTTTTCTTTTTGGAAATATTTCCAAAATGAAGAAACCGAGCAAATCAACACAAAATCAAAGCAAATCCGAAACAAAATCATAAATAAAACCAAATAAAAAAGGTAGTCAATATCCTCTAAGATATAACATGCACGCAAAAGGAATATAGAAAGCAACAAATCGAGGAGAAGGAAAATTATATCCCTTCGATTTTGGGCCAAATAGGATATTAAGGATCCGATGTTAAGGGAAATAAATCCCTTGGATGAACTATTTAAACTCAAAAAAAGAAGATGAAAAAGGGAAATCAAACATTCGAAACCCACAAAAATTATGAAACAAAAGAGGGGTGATACTTAGCTTTGTTTTCGAGGAGAGGAAGAGACGTCATCGAGGAAGGGAGAACAAGAAGCCATGGGAAAACTGAACGGTCATTGGAGAAAAGGTAAACTCGTGACTCTTCGGCCAATATATATCGATTGGGGTTTTATTTGGTGGTTTGGAGACTATATTTGAGTTTAAGGTGGTTTGGGATTTTGAATGGGGTAATTTAGGGGTCCCCGACCATCGTGGACGTGGGTGGGGGCGGGGGCCGAAATGGCCATCGATGCGGTGGCACGGGGAGGAGCTTTGGCTGGCAAGGAGATAGTGTATAAAATTTTGAGAGATCTTAGAGGCCTTAGTTTTAGGAGATAGGGTGAAAATGATATGAAAATATGAAACTTGTGGGATTTATATATGAGGGAATGAAATGCAATTAGAAGAAAGTAAAATTATTTCTCCAGTCCCTCATATTTTGATGTGTAAATTCATTTTGGTCACTATTTGAAATTATACTCCTAAATTTTGATTTAATTCAATTTAATCCTCATTTTTTGTTTATTTAATTACTTTATATTGTTGCGTTAACCTTTTTTTATTTTGCAGCATTTTTTATTACTATGATTTAATCCTTATTATTATTTCGTTTCTATTATTATTACTGTTAAGTTTAATTTTATTTTTAAGGGGATCCAATTAAAATCAAATGTTGTCAAAGGTAAATGATTCAGATCAATTTTAAATTTTTAATTTAATTACAATTATCACAATTAAGACAACCAGATAATCGTGTGGTATTGAAAAGGTGATTCGAGGGTGCTCATCCCTCCTCGATTCTAAAAGACTCCCAAATCTGACACATTTATGGTAAAACACAGATCCATGGTAAAACACAGATCCAGTAAATGGGAAAAAAATGAGGTCTCTGATCCACCTAACTCGAAAGCGATCAATGGTTACTTAATCACGATTCCAAGTCAAAACGCAAACCCGAGACCTCCCGAAGGACAGTTGCGACATAGTACATCAGATTGACATTACTTATAGTTGTTTTATAAGAGTACCTTTTGAATCTATCAAACCAGGCACGAGGAGATTGTTTTAGTCCATATAATAACTTCAACAACTTGCATACCTGCTGATTTTTTGATTTCATCTGCACACCCGGTGGAATTTGCATATAAACCTCCTCTTCAAGATTTTCATTGAGGAATGCATTTTTTACATCAAGTTGATGGAATGTCCAATCCTTATTAATTGTTACAAATTGAAGTACTTTTACAGTTTTGAGTTTTGCAACTGGAGCAAAAATTTATTGATAGCCTACTCTCTGAGTTTAAGTGAACCCATTTGCCATAACTCTGGCCTTATATCGTTCCATATTGCCATATGCCTTGTATTTGAATATAAAGACCCATTTGCAACCAACTGCCTTATTATCTTTGGAAAGATCACAAATAATCCAGGTTTTGTTATTTTCAAGGGCTGAGGGTTCTTCTTCTACTATCTTCTTCAATTCAAGAATTTTTAGAGCTTCTTCGATAGTCTCTTGAATGTGGATATTGTCAATTTTGGCTGTAAATGACTTAAACCCACACATTAGTTTTCCATAAGCAAAAAATTTGTTGATAGGATGAGTTGTACACCTTCTTACTCCCTTTCTTTAAACAATGGGTAGTTAACTAGTATCAACCAGAACATCTAACTTACTCTGATCACATTCTTCACCTTCCAAGGAATCTGATCCCGGTTCTATCTCTTAACAATGCGTCGGCGATGTCAGAGTGGGTGAGGTGAATTTTGGTCATCTTTTTTAGGTATGAATATCAATTCAGGGAATAAATGGAGACATGGATGATTTAGGTGTTTTAGGTGAATCGGTTTGGTGTGGGGTTTCGATATTATGTGGTATGATAGTTTCAGGCGATGGTTGAGGTTCTATAGGTTCAGTGGGAGATAGATTGATGGGTAACTCTAAATGAGTTGGAAAAAGTTGAAATTCACATTCACTCTCTCTCCCTGGATTTCAGTTTTATAGAATAGAGGTTTATCTTCAAGAAAGTTAACATCCATCGAAGTGAACATTTTCTTGGTAGAAGGAGAGTAACATCGATAACCCTTTTGTAGAGAGGAGTACCCAACAAAGACACATTGAACTGCCTGAGGATCAAGTTTGGACTTTGTTGGAGAATGATCATGGATGAAAACTGTACAGCCAAAGACACGGAGATGAATAACAATTGTGAACTATTTAAAATGAGGAATAAATTGTGAAAGCACATCCCGTGGACATTGAAATTTAAGGACTTTACTTGGCATGTGATTAATAAGATAGGTTACGGTTAAGAGAGCCTCACCCCGAAGGTACTTAGGAGCATGGGTTGAAAAAAGAAGGCTCGGGTTACCTTAAGAATATGACAACTTTTACGTTCGGTTACCCCATTTTATTGTGGTGTATCCACACAAGAAGTGATATTGACAATTCATTTTTCCTGAAAAAAAAAAGTTTGGAAGAATGATAAGGAGAAGGAGAATACATTCTATAAATATGTTTAGCAAGATGACATATATCACAAGAAGAAGATGAAGGGATTTTATTAACGAACAATTTGGGAAACAATTTAGAAAGATAACTAAAACTTGGATGACCTAACCTAAAATGCCATAAAACAATTTCAGCAGACATATCACTGGGAGATGGATATATGGAAACATATGAGGACACGGTAGTAGAGGGTGTTGTTTTGTGAGCCAAAGAATGTGTTTCAAGGATGTATAAGCCACCATTACACTTAGCATTGCCAAACACCATCCCCGAGCACAAATCCTGAAATTCATAACTATCAGAGTTAAATCGGGAAGCACAACTGATAACTCCATAAAAAGACTATATTTTAGGTCTTTTTACTTAAGTTATTGTTTGTCAAAAGTCGTTACCATAGCATTTTAGTTGCATTTAAGACATTTCATGCATGTTGTGGATAAATTTTACCTCAGCTAGTTTTTTCTGTAAAATTGATGATACTGATGAGAAAGGTTGTATGATGGTTGTGATAATGCAGGGGATAGAAAATAATCGAAGAGGAAAATATTTACCAAGACAAATTTTGTGCAAGGGCAAAAGGAACTGAAGATAATGACCATGAGGTTTTCGCCTTGGCAAGTTTTATCTTGCAAATCTTACGTAGTACGAGAAAAAAATTGCTGATGTCGTGTGACCAGCTGTCCAATTCACCTCACGTGAACCTCTTCCCCTACTAAAGATTTGGGACCACTGCCAGTTGCTATAGTATTAACGAAATGGGCATTAAATCAACGGTAGTTGGGAAAATTTTAAGGGTACTAAACCCTAAAAATTGCTCACTATAAGTAGCACATTATGCCTACCATTTAGAGGATATCACTCTCACTTACCCTAAAAAGCTTTCGAAAATGTGACTGCAGTAACTTCTCCACCGTTTCTCTCTTATCCTTCCTTGGTGATGTGATCATGTCTAGCACTAACTTTCTTCATGACATACTCACATCATTGAAGATCCATCAAGTTCGATCTAAGAAAGTTCTACCTTACTTTATCTTAAATTTACTCATTTATGCACTATGTATTATTATGAGCATACATTTACATATTAGACTCTACTTGAATTATCAAAACATGAGCATTCATTCATTATGTCATATGGTTTGCATCATTGATTGATATTCAAGCATATAATCTATAGTTATAATAATAATATTCATTATCATATGATGCATGAGTTATTATTATAACCTATAGTCCACATCTTTATATTATAAGTTATTTACTTTAAATACTTAGCTTATATTATGCTTTGTTTTGTAGGTGCATATTCGGCCACATGATAGGAGCTAAATTTGAGCTTAACTAAGGATAAGGAGCTAGGAAAATTTACATAGGATGACTCGGGAGATCATGAAGAACAAATGGTGAAAAGTTGTCAGCTGACCCCCGAGCTCAAAGCTAACTTGAGCTGGACTTTTGAGCTAGCCAAAAGATTTCATTTCAGCTGGAGAGTTGCACCATCATCACCACCACATAGAGTACTTCAATTATGGTTTTGTGGATTTATACCTTTTTGCGAGTAGTAGCCATTCCAAGAGGTGCCTTTTCACAAGGAGCTGCCCTATGACTCATCTTCATGTAATTCATCTATGGCCAGCTCATTTTCAACACAAACACATGGAAAGTAGCTCAAATGATGAAAGGTTACCTTCCACAAATGTGACCTTTCATGACAAGTTGTTGCCCATTGAAGACCATGACACCTAGATGCACGTTGGGAGCTAAGCCACGCCTAGTTGCTACCTATCTCATTCCATGGACTTCAAGACATCATCCTATGGTTGCAACCTCACCAAAGCCTTACAAGAAAACCCATGTGCGTTCAAGTAGGCTGCCATATGCATCATTCAAGCATGTGCACTCCATGTGACATCAAATTGGCGCTAAAACACCAAGGGATGATTCCTATTCGGCCAAAGACTCTTTCCTCTTCATTTTGGCGCCCAAATAACTTCCAAATGCATTCAAATCATCCTTATGGCCGAACCAACACATACCCATTAGGCCAAGAGCATGTATCTTCATTTAAATCATGTATTTTCATCAAAAATCATGTATTTTCAAAGGGGTTTTAGCCTTGGCCGAACCATCAAGTATCTTTTCAGCCTAAACCCTTTGAAAACTATAAATAGGCTATTACCTTCAATTGTAATCATCTCATCTCATATATAAAAATTACTCTTGTGAGCTATTTCTCTTCAAAGTTCTTTGCGAACTTTATCGATTAAACAAGTATATCCTATACTTGTGGCATCATTCCTTCCATCATGATTCCTAAATTCCTAGATTAATATCTAGTGGGTTGAAGACACTATCACCATCCCTCAAACAAGTTTGTGAAGATTGGGATTGTGCTCCTTAGCATTATTTTTTCTTTGGCTTATTGAGATACAACAACAACACCATCTCCATTTCATCATCAACACCATCATCTTCATCCATCAAGACCATCAATTCTGTAGCCATCTCTATCATTTATTTATTTCATTTCATTCCTTATTTTTATCATTTCATTAATCTTCCTTTATTAATCATTTTCCTTTTCATATCTATGTTGCAGTCAAGCTTATAATTCAAGGACATCAGTACTTGTCATTCCTATATCGGGACACAATAAGGTTATATACACTATTCTCCCAAAGCGTGTACATCAGCATTACATCAAGCAGTAATCAGAGCACAGTTGGATTGACAATAAAAGTTTCATTGGCGTGCAAAGAAAAAAGAAGATCAAAGAGAAGACTCGTTCAACAAAATTAGAGTGCAAAAAGAAAGAAAAAGATAAAAGAATAAAAAATTCAGAAAAGAAGAAAAAAAAAGAAAAAGAAATTCAAAAAGAGAAAGCAAGCAAGGAAAGTGCTCTACCATTATTGCAAAGTACATCAAAGAGGCCATCTACACTAAGAGAATATAACCTTATTGTTTCTTGAGAAAGGTTGCAGTAAGTGTTGTTTCTTTAATTGTAAGGCACATCTTCCTTTTCTATCCTTTCATTTTCCTTGTCTTCAACCATTTCCTTCTTTTAATACCTTTGAATCATTTCTTCTACCTTTCCATTTTCTTCTATTCTTTCTACTCTAACCTATTTGAAGCCGACGCACACAAGGAAAGAATTAACTTGTTCTAATCTTGAGTAAGTTTCTCAAAGGACTTAGCAAGAGAAATTGAGTGGAAAAAGGCTATTGAGAGAGTGAGATCAGAAAGGGAATTGTTAAAAGCCAATATATATTCCCGAGAGTAAACACGAGTATTGAGTGGAGTGATCTCTTAATTTTCTTTGGAGTGAAGATAGTGAGGCTTTGTGAGTGTGCTGGTAAGGTTTTAATTTTCTTTATTTTATACTATCAATGTCTTGTGATCTTCCATCTTTCCAAACATTGGAGGAAAAACAGCAAAGAACAAACACATTTCACACTCGTTGCCATGTAAATGGTAAAGTGTGTCTTGTAGCTATTAACGGATGAAGTTGTTCAAACATTGCAAGCACATACATGGTGAACAAATTGGGGCTTCCAACGATCAAACATTCCAGCCCATATGAATTGCAATGGTTGAACGACGAGAAAGAATTGAAGGTTACTGAACAAGTACTTGTTTCATTCTCACTTGAAAGTTACAAACAAGTGATTCTATGTGACGTGGTGCATATGCATAAGAGTCATTTACTGTTAGGGAGGACATGGCAATTTGACAAGCGGGCGATCCATGAGGGTTTCACAAACCGACACTCTTTCTTTCACAATGAAAGGAAAATCATCTTGACTCCACTTTCACCAAACCGAGTAAATGAAGATCAAAACACCTTAAGGAAAAACATTGAAGCAATGAAAGAACAACTTAAAGACAATGCAACTGAAAGAATGTTTGGAGAAACATTCAAATGAACAAAAGCATTTTGAAGTTGAACAAAATGTTGGAGTTGAAAATGATGAACATAGAGTGGATGCCGAAACCATTGGAATTGAAAAGAATTAATCTAGAGGAAAAGAGGAGAGTGAAGAACAATTTTTATCTAACCTTACTTCTTCTCCTATTCTCTCTTTTGTTTTGTAGGATAATTCAAGAGATATATCTTTTCAAGGAGATGATTCAAAAATCATGGCTTTTGGAAAACCAAAAGATGTGAATTTTGAAGAACCAATAGCCATGACTTTTGGTGATTCACAAAACATGTCTCTTGATATTACAAAGGTTATGTCATTTGATATTCCAAAAGAAGCATCACTTGAAGTGCCAAGAGTTGTGTTCGTCGACATTCCAAGTACATTGCCAATCCAGAAAAGAATTCAACATCCAACTCCCATTAAACATCCACCCTGGTTTGATATTTCCTTTCATCTTGTCAATAGTTTTCATTTACATGATTTGATTTATTTTGCAGCAAATCGATTCATGTCTATGGTATTCTCTTATTAAATTTTGATGACAAGGTCATTCGAGAATGCCTATGGACGAGACGAAAGATCAAGGATGATTATTCTCACCATGAAATTGCATAATTTTTCTTTGACTTGCAGGACAATCTAAAAGGCATAATTTTTCAAATAGAGGAACCAAGAGACATGATCGATGGAAGTTTAAAAGACTTATATTTTGATTTGCCAAAGGTTGTAATTTCTCAATCAAAGGACATAATCCTTGGAGGACCAAAGAATGTGTCTTTTAGAATGCCAAAAGTTATGAATGTTCAAAGCAATATCTCTTGTGATTCAAAATACATCACTCTTGGCCATCCAAAATATGTGAATAGGGAGTATACTTTCAACCTAACAATGGTTCATAATTCCCTTACTTATGAAAGTCTTCTTTCTTTTCAGGAAAGGAGGTTCAAGGTACTTATTCAAAGTTTATAACTTTTCACAAAGATCCTCTCATAGATCTTTTCTAAAGGGAATGTCTTGAACAAGTTGCTACTGAATGGATACATTTTGAAGACAAATCAACAACGTTTGAATGGAAAAACACTAAGGAGAATTCACCTTTCGATTTGAGGACATGTCGCCTAAAAGAAGGGGAGGATGATGTGATCCTGTCTAGCACTAACTTTCTTCATGACATACTCACATCATTGAAGATCCATCAAGTTCAATCTAAGGGAGTTATACCTTACTTTATCTTAAATTTACTCATTTATGCACTATGTATTATTATGAGCATACTTTTGCATATTAGACTCTACTTGAATTATCAAAACATGAGCATTCATTCATTATGTCATATGGTTTACATCATTTATTGATATTCAAGCATATAATCTATAGTTATAATAATAATATTCATTATCATATGATGCATGAGTTATTATTATAACCTATAGTCCACATCTTTATATTATAAGTTATTTACTTTAAATACTTAGCTTATATTATGGTTTATTTTGTAGGTGCAGATTCGGCCACATGATGGGAGCTAAATTTGAGCTTAACTAAGGATAAGGAGCTAGGAAAATTTGCATAGGATGACTCGGGATATCATGAAGAACAAATGGTGAAAAGTTGTCAGCTGACCCCCGAGCTCATAGCTAACTTGAGATGGACTTTTGAGCTAGCTAGAGATTTCATTTCAGCTGGAGAGTTGCACCATCATCACCACCACATAGAGTACTTTAAATATGGTTTTGTGGATTCGTACCTTTCCGTGAATAGTTACCATTCCAAGAGGTGCCTTTTCACAAGGAGTTGTCTTATGACTCATCTTCATGTAATTCATCTATGGCAACCTCATCTTCAACTCAAACACTTGGAAAGTAGCTCAAATGCAGAAAGGTTATTTTCCACAAATGTGACCTTTCATGACAAGTTGCTGCCCATTGAAGACCATGACACCTAGATGCACGTCGGGAGCTAAGCCATGCCTAGTTGCTACCTATCTTCATTCCATGGACTTCAAGACATCATCCTATGGTTGCAACCTCACCAAAGCCTTACAAGAAGACCCATGTACGTTCAAGTAGGTTGCCATGTGCATCATTCAAGCATGTGCACTCCATGTGACATCAAATTGGCGCCAAAACACAAAGGGATGCTTCCTATTCGGCCAAAGACTCTTTCCTCTTCATTTTGGCGCACAAATGACTTCAAATCATCCTTAGGGCCGAACCAACACATACCTATTAGTCCAAGAGCATGTATCTTCATTTGAATCATGTATTTTCATCAAAAATCATGTATTTTCAAAGGGGTTTCAACTTTGGCTGAACCATCAAGTATCTTTTTGGCCTAAACCCTTTGAAAACTATAAATAGGTTATTACATTCATTTGTAATCATCTCATCTCATATATAAAAATTACACTTGTGAGTTATTTCTCTTCAAAGTTCTTTGTGAACTTTATCGATTAAACAAGTATAGTTCATATACTTGTGGCATCATTCCTTCCATCCTGATTCCTAAATTCCAAGATTAATATCTAGTGGGTTGAAGACACTATCACCATCCCTCAAACAAGTTTGTGAATACTGGGATTGTGCTCCTTAGCATTATTTCTTCTTTGACGTGTTTGAGATACAACAACAACACCATCTCTATTTCATCATCAACACCATCATCTTTATCCATCAAGACCATCAATTCCACATCCATCTCTATCCTTTATATATTTCATTTCATTCATTATCTTTATCATTTCATTAATCTTCCTTTATTAATAATTTTCCTTTTCTTATCTATGTTACAGCCAATCTTATAATTCAATGACATTAGTACTTTTCAATCCTAGATCGGGACACAATAAGGTTATCTACTCTCTTCTCCCAAAGCGTGTACATCATCATTACATCAAGCGGTAATCAGAGCATAGTTGGATTGACAACAAAAGTGTCATTGGCGTGCAAAGCAAAAAGAAGTTCAAAAGAGAAAAAACTCATTCAACAAAATTAGAGTGCAAAAGAAAGAAAAAGAAAAAAAGAAGAAAAAATTCAGAAAAAAAGAAAAGAAAAGAAAAGACATTCAAAAAGAGCAAGCAAGCCAAGGAAAGTGTTCAACCATTACAAAGTACATCAAAGAGGCCATCTACACTAAGAGAATATAACCTAATTATTTCTTGAGAAAGGTTGCAGTAAGTGTTGTTTCTTGAATTTTAAGTCACCTCTTCCTTTTCTATCCTTTCATTTTTACGTTTCTTCAACCATTTCCTTCTTTTAATACCTTTGAATTATTTCTTCTACCTTTCCATTCTCTTCTATTCTTTCTACCCTAACCTATTTACAGCTGATGCACACAAGGAAAGAATTAACTTGTTCTAATCTTGAGTAAGTTCCTCAAAGGACTTAGCAAGAGAAATTGAGTGGAAAAAGGCTATTGAGAGAGTGAGATCAGAAGGGGAATTGTTAAAAACCAATATATATTCCCAAGAGTAAACACGAGAGTTGAGTGGAGTGATCTATTAATTTTCTTTGGAGTGAAGATAGTGAGGCTTTGTGAGTGTGCTGGTAAGGTTTTAATTTTCTTTATTTTATACTAACAATGTCTTGTGATCTTCCGTCTTTCCAAACATTTCAGGACAAACAGCAAAGAACAAACACATTTCACACTCGTTGCCATGTAAATGGTAAAGTGTGTCTTGTAGCTATTAACGGAGGAAGTTGTTCAAACATTGCAAGCACATATATGGTGAACAAATTAGGGCTTCCAACGATCAAACATTCCAGCCCATATGAATTGCAATGGTTTAATGATGAGGAAGAATTGCAGGTTACTGAAAAAGTACTTGTTTCATTCTCACTTGGAAGTTACAAAGAAGTGATTCTATGTGACGTGGTGCATATGCATAAGAGTCATTTACTGTTAGGGAGGACATGGCAATTTGACAAGCGGGCGATCCATGATGGTTTCACAAACCGATACTCTTTTTTTCACAATGAAAGGAAAATCATCTTGACTCCACTTTCACCAAACTGAGCAAATGAAGATCAAACACCTTTAGAAAAACATTGAAGCAATGAAAGAAAACTTAAATACAATGCAACTAAAGAATGTTTGGAGAAACATTCAAATGAACAAAATCATTTTGAAGTTGAACAAAATATTGGTGTTAAAAATGATGAACAGAGAGTGGATGCCGAAACCATTGGAATTGAAAAGAATAAATCTAGAGGAGAGTGAAGAACAATTTTTATTTAACCTTACTTCTTCTCCTATTCTCTCTTTTGTTTTGTAGGATAATTCAAGAGATATATCTTTTCAAGGAGATGATTCAAAAACCATGGCTTTTGGAAAACCAAAAGATGTGAATTTTGAATAACCAATAGCCATGACTTTTGGTGATTCACAAAACATGTCTCTTGATATTACAAAGGTTATGCCATTTGATGTTCCAAAAGAAGCATCACTTGAAGTGCCAAGAGTTGTGTTCGTTGACATTCCAAGTACATAGCCAATCCAGAAAAGAATTCAACATCCAACTCCAATTAAACATCCACCCTGGCTTGATATTTCCTTTCATCTTGTCAATAGTTTTTCATTTGCATGTTTTAATTTATTTTGCAGAAAATCAATTCATGTCTATGGTATTATCTTATTAAATTTTGATGACAATGTCATTCGAGAATGCCTATGGACGAGACGAAAGATCAAGGATGATTATTCTCACCATGAAATTGCAGAATTTTCTTTGATTTGCAGGACAATCTAAAAGGAACAATTTTTCAAATGGAGGAACCAAGAGACATGATCGATGGAAGTTTAAAAGACTTATATTTTGATTTGCCAAAGCTTGTAATTTTTCAATCAAAGGGCATAATCCTTGGTGGACCAAAGAATGTGTCTTTTAGAATGCCAAAAGTTATGAATGTTCAAAGCAACATCTCTTGTGATTCAAAAGACATCACTCTTGGCCATGCATGTGAACAGGGAGTATACTTTCAACCTAACAATGGTTCATAATTCCCTTACTTATGAAAGTCTTCTTTCTTTTCAAGATAAGGAGGTTCAATGTACATATTAAAGGTTTATAACTTTTCACAAAGATCCTCTCATAGATCTTTTCGAAAGGGAATGTCTTGAACAAGTTGCTACTGAATGGATATATTTTGAAGACAAATCAACAACGTTTGAATTGAAAAACACTAAGGAGAATTCACCTTTCGATTTGAAGACAGATCGCCTAAAAGAAGAGGAGGATGATGTGATCCTGTCTAGCACTAACTTTCTTCATGACATACTCACATCATTGAAGATCCATCAAGTTCAATCTAAGGGAGTTCTACCTTACTTTATCTTAAATTTACTCATTTATGCACTATGTATTATTAAGAGCATACATTTGCATATTAGACTCTACTTGAATTATCAAAACATGAGCATTCATTCATTATGTCATATGGTTTACATCATTTATTGATATTCAAGCATATAATCTATAGTTTTAATAATAATATTCATTATCATATGATACATCAGTTATTATTATAACCTATAGTCCACATCATTATATTATAAGTTATTTACTTTAAATACTTAGCTTATATTATGCTTTATTTTGTAGGTGCATATTCGACCACATGATGGAAGCTAAATTTGACCTTAACTAAGGATAAGGAGCTAGGAAAATTTACATAGGTTACTCAAGAGATCATGAAGAACAAATGGTGAAAAGTTGTCAGCTGACCCCCGAGCTCATAGCTAACTTGAGCTGGAATTTTGAGCTAGCTAGAGATTTCATTTCAGCTGGAGAGTTGCACCATCACCACCACCAAATAGAGTACTTTAAATATGGTCTATGTCAATTTTTGTGGATTCGTACCATTTCGCGAATAGTTACCATTCCAAGAGGTGCCTTTTCACAACGAGTTGTCCTATGACTCATCTTCATGTAATTCATCTATGGCCAGCTCATCTTCAGCTCAAACACATGGAAAGTAGCTCAAATGATGAAAGGTTACCTTCCACAAATGTGACCTTTCATGACAAGTTGTTGCCCATTGAAGACCATGACACCTAGATGCACGTTGAGAGCTAAGCCATGCCTAGTTTCTACCTATCTTCATTCCATGGAATTCAAGACATCATCCTATGGTTGCAATCTCACCAAAGCCTTGCAAGAAGACCCATGTGCGTTCAAGTAGGCTGCCATGTACATCATTCAAGCATGTGCACTCTATGTGACATCAAATTAGCGCCAAAACACCAAGGGATGCTTCCTATTCGGCCAAAGACTTTTTCCTCTTCATTTTGGCGCACAAATAACTTCCAAATGCATTCAAATCATTCTTAGGGCCGAACCAACACATACCCATTCGGCCAATAGCTTGTATCTTCATTTAAATCATGTATTTTCATCAAAAATCATGTATTTTCAAAGGGGTTTCAACCTTGGCCGAACCATCAAGTATCTTTTTGGCCTAAACCCTTTGAAAACTATAAATAGGCTATTACCTTCATTTGTAATCATCTCGTCTCATATATAAAAATTACTCTTGTGAGTTATTTCTCTTCAAAGTTCTTTGTGAACTTTATCGATTAAACCAGTATAGTTCCTATACTTGTGGCCTCATTCCTTCCATCTTGATTCCTAAATTCCTAGATTAATATCTAGTGGGTTGAAGACACTATCACCATCCCTCAAACAAGTTTGTGAAGACTGGGATTGTGCCCTTAGCATTATTTCTTCTTTGGCGTGTTTGAGATACAACAACAACACCATCTCAATTTCATCATCAACACCATCTCAATTTCATCCATCAAGACTATCAATTCCGCAGCCATCTCTATCCTTTATTTATTTCATTTCATTCATTACCTTTATCATTTCATTAATCTTCCTTTATTAATCATTTTCCTTTTCTTATCTATGTTGCAGCCAAGCTTATAATTCAAGGACATCAGTACTTGTCAATCCTAGATCGGGACACAATAAGGCTATCTACTCTCTTCTCCCAAAGCGTGTACATCTGAATTACATCAAGCGATAATCAGAGCATATTTGGATTGACAACAAAAGTGTCATTGGCGTGCAAAGTAAAAAGAAGTTCAAAAGAGAAATGACTCATTCAAAAAATTAGAGTGCAATAAGAAAGAAAAAGACAAAAAGAAGAAAAAATTCAAAAAGAATAAAAGAAAAGAAAAATAAATTCAAAATGAGAAAGCAAGCCAAGGAAAGTGCTCTACCATTGCAAAGTACATCAAAGAGGCCATCTACACTAAGAGAATATAACCTTATTGTTTCTTGAGAAAGGTTGCAGTAAGTGTTGTTTCTTGAATTGTAAGTCACCTCTTCCTTTTTTATCCTTTCATTTTCCTTGTCTTCAACCATTTCTTCTTTTAATACCTTTGAATCATTTCTTCTACCTTTCCATTTTCTTCTATTCTTTCTACCCTAACCTATTTGCAGTCGACGCACACAAGGAAAGAATTAACTTGTTCTAATCTTGAGTAAGTTCCTTAAAGGACTTAGCAAGAGAAATTGAGTGGAAAAAGGCTATTGAGAGAGTGAGATCAGAAGGGGAATTGTTAAAAGCCAATATATATTCCCGATAGTAAACACGAGTGTTGAGTAGAGTGATCTCTTAATTTTCTTTGGAGTGAAGATAGTGAGGCTTTGTGAGTGTGCTGGTAAGGTTTTAATTTTCTTTATTTTATACTAACAATGTCTTGTGATCTTTCATCTTTCCAAACATTGGAGGACAAACAGAAAAGAACAAACACATTTCACACTCGTTGCCATGTAAATGGTAAAGTGTGTCTTGTAGCTATTAACGGAGGAAGTTGTTCAAACATTGCAAGCACATACATGGTGAACAAATTGGGGCTTCCAACAATCAAACATTCCAGCCCATATGAATTGCAATGGTTAAACGATGAGGAAGAACTGTAGGTTACTGAACAAGTACTTGTTATATTCTCACTTGGAAGTTACAAAGAAGTGATTCTATGTGACGTGGTGCATATGCATAAGATTCATTTACTATTAGGGAGGACATGGCAATTTGACAAGCGGGTGATCCATGATGGTTTAACAAACCGGTACTCTTTCTTTCACAATGAAAGGAAAATCATCTTAACTCCAATTTCACCAAACCGAGTAAATGAAAATCAAAACACCTTGAGGAAAAACATTGAAGCAATGAAAGAACAACTTAAATACAATGCAACTGAAGAATGTTTGGAGAAACATTCAAATGAACAAAAGTATTTCGAAGTTGAACAAAATATTGGAGTTAAAAATGATGAACATAGAGTGGATGCCAAAACCATTGGAATTGAAAAGAATTAATCTAGAGGAAAAGATGAGAGTGAAGAACAATTTTTATCTAACCTTACTTCTTCTCCTATTCTCTCTTTTGTTTTGTAGGATAAATCAAGAGATATATCTTTTCAAGGAGATGATTCAAAAATCATGGCTTTTGGAAAACCAAAAGATGTGAATTTTGAAGAACCAATAGCCATGACTTTTGGTAATTCACAAAACATGTCTCTTGATATTACAAAGGTTATGCCATTTGATGTTCGAAAAGAAGCATCACTTGAAGTGCCAAGAGTTTTTTTCGTTGACATTCCAAGTACATTGCTAATCCAGAAAAGAATTCAACATCCAACTTCCATTAAACATTCACCCTGGTTTGATATTTCCTTTCATCTTGTCAATAGTTTTTCATTTACATGTTTTGATTTATTTTGTAGCAAATCGATTCATGTCTATGGTATTATCTTATTAAATTTTGATGACAATGTCATTTGAGAATGCTTATGGACGAGACGAAAGATCAAGGATGATTATTCTCACCATGAAATTGCAGAATTTTTCTTTGATTTGCAGGACAATCTAAAAGGCACAATTTTTCAAAAGGAGGAACCAAGAGGCATGATCGATGGATTTTAAAAGACTTATATTTTGATTTTCCAAAGGTTGTAATTTCTCAATCAAAGGACATGATCCTTGGATGACCAAAGAATGTGTCTTTTAGAATGCCAAAAGTTATGAATGTTCAAAGCAACATCTCTTGTGATTCAAAAGACATAACTATTGGCCATCCAAAAGATGTGAACAAGGAGTATACTTTCAACCTAACAATGGTTCATAATTCCCTTACTTATGAAAGTCTTCTTTTTTTTAGGACAATGAGGTTCAAGGTACTTATTCCAGGTTTATAACTTTTCAAAAAGATCCTCTCATAGATCTTTTCTAAAGGGAATGTCTTGAACAAGTTGCTACTGAATTGATATATTTTGAAAACAAATCAACAACGTTTGAATGGAAAAACACTAAGGAGAATCCACCTTTTGATTTGAGGACAGATCGCCTAAAAGAAGGGGAGGATGATGTGATCCTGTCTAGCACTAACTTTCTTCATGACATACTCACATCATTTAAGATCCATCAAGTTCGATCTAAGGGAGTTCTACCTTACTTTATCTTAAATTTACTCATTTATGCACTATGTATTATTATGAGCATACATTTGCATATTATACTCTACTTGAATTATCAAAACATGGGCATTCATTCATTATGTCATATGGTTTGCATCATTGATTGATATTCAAGCATATAATCTATAGTTATAATAATAATATTCATTATCATATGATGCATGAGTTATTATTATAACCTATAGTCCACATCATTATATTATAAGTTATTTACTTTAAATACTTAGCTTATATTATGCTTTCTTTTGTAGGTGCATATTCGGCCACATGATAGGAGCTAAATTTGATCTTAACTAAGGATAAGGAGCTAGGAAAATTTACATAGGATGACTCGGGAGATCATGAAGAACAAATGGTGAAAAGTTGTCAGCTGACCCCCGAGCTCATAGCTAACTTGAGTTGGACTTTTGAGCTAGCTAGAGATTTCATTTCAGCTGAAGAGTTGCACCATCATCACCACCACATAGAGTACTTCAAATATGGTCTATGTCAACTTTTGTGGATTCGTACCTTTTCGCGAATAGTTGCCATTCCAAGAGGTGCCTTTTCACAAGGAGTTGTCCTATGACTCATCTTCATGTAATTCATATATGTCCATCTCATCTTCAGCTAAAACACATGAAAAGTAGCTCAAATGATGAAAGGTTACCTTTCACAAATATGACCTTTCATGACAAGTTGCTGACAATTGAAGACCATGACACCTAGATGCACGTTGGGAGCTAAGCCACGCCTAGTTGCTGCCTATCTTCATTCCATGGACTTCAAGTCATCATCCTATGGTTGAAACCTCACCAAAGCCTTGCAGGAAGACCCATTTGTGTTCAAGTAGGCTTCCATGTGCATCATTCAAGCATGTGCACTGCATGTGACATCAAATTGGCGCCAAAACACCAAGGGGTTCTTTCTATTCGGCCAAAGAGTCTTTCCTCTTCATTTGGCGCCCAAGTAACTTCCAAATGCATTCAAATCATCCTTAGGGCCGAACCAACACATACCCATTCGGCCAAGAGCATGTATTTTCATCAAAAATCATGTATTTTCAAAGGGGTTTCAACCTTGACCGAACCATCAAGTATCTTTTCGGCCTAAACCCTTTGAAAACTATAAATAGGCTATTACCTTCATTTGTAATCATCTCATCTCATATATAAAAATTACTCTTGTGAGTTATTTCTCTTCAAAGTTCTTTGTGAACTTTATCGATTAAACAAGTATAGTTCCTATACTTGTGGCGCCATTCCTTCCATCATGATTCCTAAATTCCTAGATTAATATCTAGTGGGTTGAAGACACTATCACCATCCCTCAAACAAGTTTGTGAAGACTGGGATTGTGCTCCTTAGCATTATTTCTTCTTTGGCGTGTTTGAGATACAACAACAACACCATCTCTATTTCATCATCAACACCATCATCTTCATCCATCAAGACCATCAATTCCACAGCCATCTCTATCCTTTATTTATTTCATTACATTCCTTATCTTTATCATTTCATTAATCTTCCTTTATTAATCATTTTCCTTTTCTTATCTATGTTGCAGCCAAGCTTATAATTCAAGGACATCAGTACTTGTTAATCCTAGATCGGGACACAATAAGGCTATCTACTCTCTTCTCCCAAAGCGTGTACATCAACATTACATCACTTGGTGTCCTCCATTGTCGGGCCTCATCGGAGTAGTGGCTAGGCCTTTGAGAATGGCTAACGTGCTGGAGCAGTCATGGTGATGGTCTAATGTCACAGCAACAACTCTGGTTTTGGGAGTTTTCTTCTCCTTGTTCTTCATTTCATATCTTTTAAGATCTTGTACTTAATGAATATTTTGGGATGATTTTAGCCCACACCATGAACTACTTTATTGCTCTTTTGCTCATTGTTTTAATCTTATGCCTTGGCACTGTAAGAGCTTTTGAGAGATTTCCTGGTGCCTTGGCATAATATTCCTAGTCTTTAAGAGATAGCCGTTTATAGGAGTTGATACCTAATATCGAGAGAGTTAGGTTAGATCTACGTGAATAAGGGAACTAATTCAGGATTGTGAGGTTCTAACATGCCTTAGAGATAAGGAGAGGGTTTTAAGCGACTAAAAAGGATAATACTTCTTCGATATCACACCATGAGTTGTTAAGAGATAGTCATTTTATAGGAGTTGATACCTAATATCGAGAGAGTTAGGTTAGATCTACGTGAATAAGGGAACTAATCCAGGATTGTGAGGTTCTAACCTGTCTTAGAGATAAGGAGAGGGTTTTAAGCGACTAAAAGGGATAATACTTAATTGATAGGCTAGAGTCATTGTTTATGCTGAGAGGTATAGTCATGGTAATAGTTTTATCAAGCTCCTTACTAGAGATAATCGAAGAACACTTCTAGTAAATCCTGTCAGGCAGCATAGACATAGTTTACTTAGATTATCCTAGGCATAGAATAATTTCTCGTCGTAGAAAATGCAACCCAAGTGCTCTGTCAGAAGTCTGACTGTGTGAGGTTGTTAGTCTATATTCAGAACTCGAGCATTTTTAGCCTTAGTAACTTTTATTTACTTACTCTTGCAATTAATTTTTTCCTTAGTAATTTTTATTTGTTTACTCTTGCATATTTTTCTTGCCACAACAAAAATTATCTGCTCATTTCACTTCACACAATTCTTTCCTCAGAAAAAAAATCCATTTGTTCATACCATCTTCCATAGTATATTTCTTCATTTGTTTATATCATTAGATTTCGGCATTAGGGATTAGTTAATGACACGTTTTCCTAGCTGTAGCAAACTTTAAAGAATTCCCCCAATCTTTGTGGTGACGATACTCACTCACTATTGTATTACTTGTATTAATTGTGTATACTTGCATAGATTTACGTGCCATAACACACATTTACACGCAATCAAGTTTTTTTGCCAGTTTCTTGTTTTAGTTATACTTGTTTGTTTTCTTTGTTTCTTTTATAGGTTTTTTTCATAACATGACCAGAAGAACTGTCGGAGAACCACTATTAGTCGTTGAACCTAAAATCGATCAATTTTTCAGACAAAGGCGATGTGCTTAGCGTGCCCAAAGAAACATGTATCGATTACCAGATCAGGTTGGTGACCCAGTGGATAACCAGGCAAATCCAAATGTAGCGGAAAATAATCCTTCTTGAGATGCTGCAAGGCCACGAGCTATACAGATCACTTAATCACTATTCTTGATGATCTCAATCCTGGAATCATGGCATTAAAAATTCAGGCAATCCATTTTGAGCTCAAACCGGTAATATTCAACATGTTAAATTCTATCGGTCAATTTGGTGGCTCGCCTGATAAAGATGCTAGGTAACATGTATGTGCTTTCCTTGAAGTCTACGACTCATTTAGGTAACAAGGAGTGCGTGAAGATGTGATGAAGCTAAAATTATTCCCCTACTCTTTGTGTGACTGAGAAAGAGCTTGGCTCAATGGAGTTTCATCCGACTCGTGGAATCTTGTGCTGACTTATGAAAAAAAATTGCTAAGGTATAATCCACCCAACATGCACATGCAACTTTGCAATGACATTGCAAGTTTTCACCAGGGCGATAAAGAATCTATGTATGAGTGTTGGGACTGATATAAAAGTTTTCTTTGCAAATGCACCAACCATGGATTCCACGATTGAACACAAGTCGTGATGTTCTATAATTGAGTCAATGAACCCACTCGCATGATGTTAGATGCCTCGGTAAATGAAAATTTGGTTGATAAGTCACCCAAGGAAGCTTTTAATATCCTTGATAGGATATCCAACAGCGATTATCAATTCTCATCTACAAGGCTTGGAACTGGAATGAATGTATCTAGGGCATTTGCACTTGACGCCAAGGATTTTTTGTCTGCCTAACTTTATACCATAACAAATATGTTAAAAAATCTGAAACGTTCCAATAAGGTGAAGGAAGTCAAAGCACCCAGCTCGGCATGTATTTTTTTTACCGCAACAACCACTATGAGAGTGAATGCCTAGAGAATCAGGAGTCTATCAATTTCGTGGGTAATTTCAATAGAAGAAACAATAACCATGCTAGAAACTTAAATAGTCCACAACAAAATAATTTTGAACCTTCAAATTTTTAGTATCAACAGATGTCGTGGCAAAATATTAACAAAGGTTCAGCATCTTCCTTAAATGCTAACTCCCTTGAAGTTTCTCTATAAGAATTTATGGCTTCGACAAAGATTTCATGGCTTCAACAAATGATTTAATGCACGAACATTCATCAAAAATTAAAAGTTAATGCACGTTTTTTGCGAAGTTAATAAGCCTTATTGCAAAGTCATAGCTCATCTTTAAGAGCATTGGAGAATCAAGTTGGCCAAAGTGCCACAGCATTACATGCTCGCCCACAAGGAAACCTCCCGAGTGATACTGAGGTCACTAAGCCTCACAAAAAATAGCAATGCATTGTGCTTACATTGAAGAGTATTACACAGATTAATCAAGAAGACAAGTTTGAGTGGAAGAAGCAAGAAATTTCTCGCCATGGCGTTGTACGAGAAGAATCTGAAGGTCAAGCTGAACTTGTTGAAAAGAAAATTGCCTATGGAGAATGATAAGGAAGCAGGTTTAACTAGTTATCCTACTGATAGAGGAAAATTTAATGCCACAGCAAAAGTTTTACCTCCACCTGAAGCAACTGAAGTCAGACCCCCTCCACCCTTCTCTCAACGGTTAAAAAACCACATCGATGAGATGCAATTCAAAAAGTTCGTTATGTCTTTGATAAGTTATATATCAACGTCCCACTACTCGAGTTCATTGATCAGATGCCTACCTATGCCAAATTCTTAAAAGAAATAGTCACAAAAAATATAAAGGTGGAAAGACTGGAAAATGTTGCCACGACGAAAAAATATTGTTTTGCATTGAGTAAACTTCCACCAAAGCAAAAAGATCCTAGAAGCTTTGTTATACCTTGTTTCATCAGTAAAAACTATATTGGAAGAGCTCTATGTGACTTGGAATCGAGTGTGAATCTGATGCGCAAGTCCATATTTTTTAAGCTTGGAATGGGTAATGCATGACCAACTACTGTGATCTTACAATTAGCTAATCGATCACACGTTCATCCTAAGGGTAGGATTAAAGATGTCATCGTGAAAGTGAACAAGTTTGTCTTTCCAGAGGACTTCCTCATTATAGACTGTGAGGTAGACGACAATACACCTATTATTCTGGGGTTTCCCTTCTTAACCACTGGGTACATCTTAAAAGATTGCAAAAAGGGAGAGTTCACGATGAGGGTGGTTGATAATAGTGTTACAATCAATGTCTTAAACACCTGAAATATATTGACGATTCTGAAGAATATCAATGCATTGAAGACATGGATTCAATGGAGGAAGCTGAAGTATACATTTTTTGCCATGGAAAATTTTTACATCTGGCAGAGTATGACAATATTTACCAAGGCACTATTTTTTAGCTTAAGGAGTATGATAACTTTGGCCACGACGATATTTTACAGCCTTAAGAGCATGACAATTTTTTCCAAGTCAAAATTTTTCAGAATGATGCGAACAACAAAATTTGTCAAGACAATTTTTTTAACTGGCGCAAAAGACAGACTTATTGAAAATGAAGCAAGTGCAGAGATCAAGGAATATTCATCAGAGGTGGAACAGTCTAGCTTTCTTCAAGCTAAACTAGGTATGAGATTTGAACCCCTTAACTTTGATGAATTCATTCCTCTAAAACCTTCGTTGCAGCATGCACCTACCTTGGAACTTAAACCATTTCCATCACATTTAAAATATGTTTATCTAGGTAGTGATGATATTTTACCAATTATTATATCTACTAGTATAACCCCCAAGCAATAGTTACTTTGTTGAATGTTTTGTCGTAGCATAAAAAAACCATCGGGTGGACTATAGCAAACTCGAAGGGAGTCAGCCCTACCATGTGCATTCACAAGATCCAATTAGATGATTTCCATAGTAATTCTTTGGAACCCCAAAGGAGACTTAACCCAATAATGAAGAAAATGGTGATGAAGGAAATCATCAAATGGCTAGATGATGGGGTGATCTTCCCATATCTGATAGCTCTTGGGTTAGCCCGATTAATGTGTGCCGAAAAAAATGGCTTGATCGTGGTGAAAAATGAGGATAATGAACTCTTAACGAAGAGGACTATCATAAGTTGGAGGATTTGCATAGACTATCAAAAGCCCTGACAACTTTTCAGAGGTGTATGATAGCAACATTTTCAGATATGGTGGAGGACTTCATGGATGATTTTTTGTATCAGACAATGACTTTGATAGATACCTCAACAATTTATCTAAAGTGATAAAGCGATGCGATGAGGCCAACCTTGTTCTTAATTGGAAAAGTGCACTCTATAGTTACAGAGGGAATTGTGTTGGGCCACAAAATTTCTCACCGCGACATTGAGGTTGACAAGGACAAGGTGGAAGTGATTGAGAAGTTTCCTCCACCCACCACTGTGAAGGGCATAAGGAGTTTTCTAGGACATGCAGGATTCTATAGGTGTTTCATCTAAGATTTTTTAAGGATTTCTAAGCCTCTTTGTCTTTTGTTGCAGCAAAATCAACCATTCGAGTTCAATGATGATTGTTTCAGCATATTCAATGAGCTAAAAGAAAAAATTGTCACGACACTAATTATTATTCCACCTGATTGGGATAGCCCTTTCGAGCTGATGTACAATGCGAGTGACTACGCAGTAAGGGAGGTGGTAGGACAAAGAAAAGGTAAAATCATCCATGTCATTTATTATGATAGTCGTACCTAAATGATGCACAACTTAACTATACCACCACTGAAAAAGAATTGCTTACCGTGGTATTCACTTTTGATAAGTTTAGGTCATACCATATAGGCACTAAGGTCATTTTGCACACCGATCACTCAACCATTAAATACTTAGTGAATAAAAAGGATGTCAAGCCTAGGCTTATTAGATGGATACTCTTGTTGCAATAATTTGATTTAGATGTGAAGGATAGGAAAGATATCGAGAACCAAATAGAAAATCACTTATCTAGGGTAGAGAACAAAAAACTTTGCCATGACATGAAAGAAATTCAGGAGGAATTCCCAGACGAGAAAATATTATTTGCCACGATAGCGCCGTGGTATGCTGACATAGTTAATTTTCTTGTTAGGGGTATTATGCATCCAGATTTATCTTGTCAAAGTAGAAAAAAGTTCACACATGATGTGCACATTACTACTAGGATGAACTGTTCTTATTCAAGTAATGTGTCGATCAAATAATCAGGAGGTGCGTCCACAAAGAAGAACACAAGGAAATCTTATTTCATTGACATACAACCCTGTGTGGAGGCCACTTTGGTGGGGTAAAGACTATTGTAAAGGTCCTACAATCTGGTTTTTATTGACTCACCTTGTTTAAAGATGCACGTGATGTCTATAAGTAATGTGATTGTTGGCAATGTACTGGGAATATATTGAAGAGAAATGAGATGCCATGGCAAAATATTTTAGAAGTTCAATTCTTCGATGTATGGGGATTGATTTTATGGGACTATTCACATCATCCTTTGGTGATTTATACATACTTTTAGCTATGGACTACATGTTCAAATGGGTCGAGGCCGTAGCAACACATAGAAATGACTATAAGACTGTACTAAAATTATTGCAAATAAATATTTTCACATATTTTGCAGTACCAAGAGCAATTATCAGTGATGAAGGCACCCATTTTGATAACAAAATAATTGTCAATATGTTACAAAGATACGGGGTGCGCCACAAAATTGCCTCAGCATACCACCCCAGGCCAATGGGCAGGCTGAAGTCTCTAACCACGAGATCAAGCTAATACTTGAGAAGGTTGTTAACACAAGAAGAAAAGATTACTCGTCGAAGCTAGATGAGGCATTGTGGGCTTACTGCATAGCTTTCAAGATGCCACTAGAGATGTCTTCATTCAAGTTGGTTTATAGAAAGGTATGTTACTTACCCATGGAATGGAACACGAGGCATTTTGGGCCATCAAGAAACTTAACATGGATGTACAACTTGCTGGGGAAAAGAGGTTGCTGGAACTAAACGATATGGAGGAGTTCAAAGCTCAAGCTTATGAGAATGCTCGTCTCTACAAAGAGAAAACAAATAAGTGGTATGACAAAAATTTTGCCATGGAATTATTTTCCTGGACAACAAGTGCTCTTTTACAACTCCAGATTGAAGTTGTTCCCGGGCAAGTTGAAGTCAAGATGATCAGGGCCTTTCCTAGAGCATCAAGTGTATAGCCACGGCGCAATAGAAATCAAGAATTTAGATGATGGACCAATATTTAAAGTAAATGGCCAAAGGCTGAAGCCTACAACGGAGCACTTATCATGCGCGACAAGTCAACGCTACTGCTACATGATGCCTAAGAGCTTGCTCCTATGCTTTGAAAAAAATTTCCTCGACAAAATATTTTTGCTATTTGTACAAAAAACTAAATATACTTCCTTTATTTGCATGTGTTTTATTTGCAATTATTAGATTTATTTTATTCTCTAACTTTTTCCCTTAGTTTTCTCTTGATAGGTGGCAACCTAAGGAGAGGTCTCATGTATTGAAGGAGAAAAATCCTAAACTATTGGGTTTGGGCAGCAAGTTTGGGGGAAGCACAACCCAAATTCGCAGATAATTTACTGACCAAAAGTATATTTCAAGCCAAATTTGGAATATAAAGAACATTAGATAAAGTGACATGGTTGTTAGTCTGAATTGAGCCACTGTCCATAATCAAGAAAGTGAACCATCAGTCGTTCGAACACTACATGAAGAATTTATCTTTGTAAAATTCTGAAAACGAGGGTAAAATCACTCGTCATATGGTCACTTGTACCTAAATCAACAATCCAAGAAACACAACCATGAGAGAATGAAGCAAAGTTAGATTTACCTTCACTCAGAGAACATGTGTGTTTCAGTTCAGAAGAGGACTGGATTTGACAAAAGATTTGCTTGAGTTCTTCTAGTTGTTGACGGTTAAACGAATTGCTATCAGTGTTGATTATTGTAGTATTTCCATGAGAATCACGTTGGGAGGATGATTGTTTCCAGTCAGCAGGGCGACCATGAAGTTTCCAGCACTTTTCACGAACATGGTCGACTTTCTTGCAGGGTCGCAGTAAGGACGACCTTTCTTTGAGCGAGCATCACTTGTCGAGTGAGTGACTAGTGTCGAACCGTCAATATCACCATACAGAAGCATCAATGAACGATGATTTTCTTCACGGCATACTTCGGCAAACACTTCAAGAGGGATGGAAGAGGTTTAATGCCCAAAATTCTACCACAGTAGTCATAGAGAGTAGTTGTTTGTCCGGATAGGAATTGAAACACTCGATATTTCATGAGCAATCCTTTGAAAAGTCTTGCATCTGCACCGCAGTGCCAGTAGTGATATTCGAAGAGATCTAATTGTTGCCACAGACGGGACAATTGAGTGAAGTATTGTGTGACACTCAGTTCGCCTTGTTTGAAATCACTAATCTAACATTCAATTCCAAACAAGGCAACCGAATTATCAAGATTGGAATAGGTTCTCGGGTGGCGGTCTAGATTTCAACGGAAGTCGAATATAGCATGAAATTTTCACTAATTTTGGGTAGCATGGAGTTGAGTAGCGAGGACATAATCATTTTGTTTTTGGTCTGTTATGTTTTATATTGAAGATCGAACGGGTCTAGAATCGACATATTTACCGAGAGATACTACTGCTTCCAACGACCAATGATATACAAACGAATCGATTGAGATCGGAGAAGATAATTATCGCCATTCAATCGATGACATGTGATGGAAAAAGAGCCTACATCTATGGTGATCGGGTGAGCGACAGAGGTGCCTACGTCTGAAGGGACTTCGGATGATTGTGGATGAACTTTTACCGACTAAAACAAAAAGAACTGTTTTTTAAATAATAATAATAATAATATAACAATGAAATTACCCACGATGGTGTTGCGATAAGTGTTGTTGTGATGGAGGATGCATCGATTAGGGAACCTATCCGATGAGGTAGCAATCCGGTTGGGAATCGCTGGGGCCAACAGCACGACGAGAGCAGTACTGCAAGGAGAGCAGCGCTATGACAGGAACGACACTGTGAGGAGAGCAGGGATGTAACAGGAGCGGCTTTGCTATAGGAGTAACACTACGACGGGAGTGGCACAACAAGAATGAAGGTTCTGTTATGGATTTTCACGATGGAGCGAGTGGTGGGGTGATGGTTTTTTTATGACCGAGAGAGCGACAGTGCAAGGAAAACACACTGTCGGTCAGATTTCTGTCAAACGACAGCGAGAGCAAAGCTAAGATAGATATCGGCGACTGATACCATGTATATTTTAACTTCTCAAAACATATTATTTTTTCTATTTTCACATTACAATCTGAGTATACAAAGGAGTATATATACAAGTGTTTTCAAGAGTTTTAGATTAACAAGAGTTCTAAAGTTGGAGTCAAAATAGAATACTAGTAATTACATCTAACTATAACTCGAAATAAGCCATGCTTGTCTAAACGAGAAATCTCCCTCATGATGAAGAGAGAATAATATGGCGAAAGCTGTTAACATAAGAATAGT
Source organism: Hibiscus syriacus (assembly GCF_006381635.1). Lineage (NCBI taxonomy): Eukaryota > Viridiplantae > Streptophyta > Magnoliopsida > Malvales > Malvaceae > Hibiscus > Hibiscus syriacus. Next base: position 759,463 of record NW_024063153.1, on the reverse strand, counting down.
TAAATATTGTTTCCTTATGACATCTCCAAGTGTAGGAATCGATGCTTAACTGAAGGATCAATGGCTGGTCGGGGTCAACCCAAGCAGATGTAAAGACTGGATAGTGGATCTTTCTTATCAATGTTCTTAATTGTTGGGAATTTTTATAGTTTCCTCTAAATTTTACATTCGATCTTGGGTGTTTCGAAACATGGATCACATGTTTTGGTTGTGAGAAGAAGAATAAGGAATTAATGAAGAAAGATGAGAAGAAAAATAAGGAAGTATGAAGAAGAGGTAGGAATTGTTGCTGCCACGTCATAAAGTTAACGGCGTTAAGTGTCACTTTAGTAAAAATTAAAGGAAGGTAACAACAGGGATCAAAATGAAAACAAATTAAAAGATTGATGATTGTATTGCAAGTTTCAAAAATTAGGTGACCAAAATACAAAAGCCCTAAAAGTTCAGGGACTATTTATATACTTACCCTTATTTTAAATTATGTATAATTGAACATTTATAAATTTAAAAATAATTTCAGTTATAATAAATATTGAACCATAATTAAGAGAGAGAGTATAAGCAATGATTAAGATTTTTTTAATAATTTATTATAGAGATTATTGACACTTACGAAAATATTAAAACACTCTTGCGACATCTAAAAAATTAGTACCTTGTTAAAAAAACATATGTTATCACAGTTTTTAAATTAAATGGCTCGAAAAGGTATGAGTAATGATAGTAATAATAATAATAATTAATTATAATAAATTAATTAATAAATATGCTAAAACAATAAATGAGGAAATAAATCATTAATGCTAAAAAATCTCATGACCAAGTTAAAAGAAACATAACATACAAGGATTAAAATTTGAATTAATTTATTTTTATCACTTGATTAATTTAGTTTAATGGTTGAGATTAAAACATTTTAAATAATAATAATTTATTTGTTCCATAAATCTTCGCATTCCCTTGTTATTATTCTTAATTACTTATTTTTACTCAATAAACAAAAAATATGAAACTTAAAATATTTATATCTTGCCAATAAGTCCTAACTTTATTTTCTTAGTTACCCTTTACATAATAAATGAAACTCAAAACAAGTTCAAAAATAATAAAATCGTTTAATTAAAATACTAATATATAAATATAAAATATTGTAAAGATGTAATAAAATATGCAAATTATGACATAAATATAAAATATTTTAATATAGTAGAGTATTGAGTAAATTACGCGTTTAATATATAAACTATTAATTTTAGCTCATTTTAATACATAAACTTTTATTTTTTTCAAAATCATACCTAAAATTTAGTTTTTGTTTTATTTTAGTGCTTCACCGTTAAAAACTTTAGTTTTTGTTTTATTCTAGTATCCCGTTCAAACTTTAATGTTAATTTTTGAAAAAAAAATAAAAGTTCGGGTTACTAAAATAGATCAAACTGATAATTTAAATACTAAATGCGTTAAGTTTTTAACGGAAGGTTCTAAAAAAATAAAAACTAAATATTATGTATGATTTTAAAAAATTTAAAAATTTAAGTATTAAACATACTAAAACTGATAGTTCAACATGGGCACACGTAAATAATTGAATAAATTATACTATTAAATATCGTCTCAAGATGTTTTGCATGGTTTTATTGAATAAACACATACAAAAACAACAAAATGCTATTGAACTTATTAAAAAATCTTTCTAAGAAAAAGACTGCATCGTACCATTGAAAGAACAAAAATTCAGTCATAACAAAAATATATGCAAACTGAATGACCAATACGCATAAAAAAAGTCAAACAAATAAACCTGCCAGAGAAGAGCCTAACCCGAAAACTTGAAGGATATTAGGCAATGTAAAGCATACTTCCAGAGTCCTCTAATAGTCAACTATTTTCATCAGCCAATTGTTTTGTGAACGTGAAATGTTCCAATTAAAAGGGAATCAACGGACCATTAACCAATATCTCAACAGTCGATAACATTATTAGTTTTATTTCATTCTACTAAGAGATGAACATTGCTGTGTGAGTAAATAGTACAAATCACAAGAGAATTAAAAGGTAGAAAATGGTTCTGGAATAACATCACATATTTTCCCTCTTTTTATTACAACCATAATTTAATCCATCAAAGCGAACGCGATCCTTCGATGAAAATTCTGGAAATATAGGTATTTTCAGTTGATTTTAGCTGTCTTCATGCTCCAAGCATTCAACTTTGAGATCTTTATGGCTTGAGTTCCATTGTTGAAAGCATACAAGTGGGCAGCCTTGTTAATTGCCAATGTGGGATAAACTCTTGATGTTATGCAGACTTTTCCACCTCCACAAAAGCTCTCCACGATTGAATGATCTATCTGTTCAAAACGATGATAAAATTTGATGAAAATGGTGTCAATGGAAGATTTTTCTTCCGATCTAATCCGAGCTTAATTCTTTAGAGTAAATATGTTAATCAAGGATTCGAACCCCGTACCTGCGACGGATTTATCCTAAATGTAAAAACTTATGTTAAAGCTGTAACTTACCAGGCTCCTCAATGACAGCTTTTGATGTTGAATGTCCACATCCAAGAAGGCTCCATATGGCGTCTTGTCATTGTCTTGGTTTAGGGAAGACCTGGATTGGTCACTGCAAATTAACACAACATGTTTGTTCTGGCGTTTGAATATTCTGAAGAACACTGCAGTGTTCTCTTTCAGGTCATCCGAAGCCAAAACCAGCAAACCGAAAGGACCGAGTCTGCCTTTAACCAATGCGCCCTTTCGGCTGCATAGGAGCTGTGCGTTGGTCCAGCTTGGTTTCAGCACCTCAGCTTTCTCTAAATCAGCAATCTCAAATGAAACATCAACATCTGCCTGTGCTGCATTGACGTTGGAAATTTCGATAACGGATCCTCCCCTGAGCGTTTTGTTAGCAAAGCTAACGTGGTTCGCACGTAGCTTCTGTATTTCGGGTACGGGCCATTGCACCAATTGTTTGCCGGATCCGTCCAGCCAAATCTTCCTAGGGATTGCCTGCAAATTTAGATAACATAAAGGATGGTCTTAATTGAAACTAGGTAACTTTCAACTTAAGTTACTTAATAAACAATCAATAAGTAAACCAGAACTTACATGGACACCAGACCATCCTTTCTTGATATCATCAGCCACACTTGATGATTCATTAATCCAACCCATCAAGATTCTCCGATTCTTGACATTGTCGAAGAAAGTCTTGGAAGCGTAATACTTTCCGTAATCATATCTCACACTGGAATAACTCTCGATGGATCCTTTGTCCGGTGTATATACGTCCTTCACATTATCATACGAGCCAATGGTATATATGTCATGTCTGGTATCATCTAAGCTGACCTTAAGCACATGCTTGACATAAGGACCGTTAATAGAGGTGTCAACGCCATTTCGGCCTTTAACCAGAACAGGGAAAAAATCAGGGCATTCCCACATTCCGATGTTTTTAGCAGAATCCAATGGTGTTTTGGATTGAACCCAGTTCACAAAATCTTTGCTTTTGAAAAGGATGGCTAAGCCCTGGCGGTTCACTTTGCTTCCGACGATGACTCTCCATTGCTTATCAGGGCCTAACCATGCAGTTGTTGGATCCCTGAACGAACTTGCATTGATATGATTCTGAGCAGTAGGTTGCATCAGAGGATTTTTAGCTGATTTGATCCATTCCCTAAGGTAAGGGTCGGACAAATTCTTGGGGATGGCTAGATTCTGGACTTGTCGGTTCAGGGGATCAATTCCGGTGTATAGAATCGCCGGTTTGCCACCGGGGAGGATCGTGGCTGAACCGGACCAGCAACCATTGATATCAGATGGCTGGGATGGATAGATGGCTGCCTCATGAGGGGTCCAATTCACAAGATCTTTTGATGTAGAATGAGCCCACACAATGTTGCCCCAGACAGCACCTTTTGGGTTGTATTGGTAGAACAAATGATAAACTCCCTTGTAAACCATAATTCCTGCAAATTATATCAGTAGTTTACTTGAGAATCATAGGCAAAATCATTGAGAAAAGAACATGAAACACGAGAAGTACTAACCATTAGGATCTGTCAACTCCCGAAGTCAAACCAGATACAAACAACAATCAAACAGGGAAAAATAGTTAGACATACAAGAAAAAAAGCAACCCCTTATGTGAAAAAACATATGTATGTACGTACGTATGTATGTATGTATGTATTATACCATTGATCCAGTTCTTGGGAGGTTGAAAATGATAGCCAGTTCTGTAAGGTTGTTTTGCAGAAACAGAAGATTTAACAGTTTGAAGATGACTGTAAACATGGTGTGAAGCTTGAAGCTCCACAATTCCATGTCCAACAAAGAACGCAAAGAACAGAGAGAAGGCGATATTAGAGTTTGCCATGTTTTTGCAGGGATTGAGATGGATGAGAAGTTGACAACACTATTTATAGAGGAAAAAATGAAAAATTTTGGCTGGATATGGATGAAAATGAGGTGAAATATTTATAGAAAAAAGAAAATCCATAGCTGTAGACTCGAATACTTGAAGGAGAAATAACAAAGCAAATGCTAACATTTCCAGTATTTTACTCCAAGTGAAAGGTCAAATCTCTTACAAACATTATTTTATATACAGATCTTGTTTCCTTCCGCTGATATATTGATTCTATGCTCCAATTTTAGTAGGAACTAAAATAATGTTTTTATCAATATATCATAAATAATATTTATTTAGTTTTAATATATTTTTTGCATTTAATATCATTATATACTTTTTCAAATTTAATAATATGATCGAGAAAAATATTTTTAGTGGGATTAGATATTAGATTATATACCGGGTGATTATAAAATAATATTTTTTAGGTTAAATTAATTATATTTGACTTTTCTCACCCTAGGGCCTAGTATTAGGTTTTGGTTAATTTTAAATATGAATATTAGAAGTTAGGATTAATGATTTGTTCGAATTGTCATTTAATTTATATTAAGCCTTGCCCCTCTTTAATTTTAAAATATTAATCATTTCATCCTAAAATCAATCCATTGTATTTTTTTTAATTAACTCAAATCTGAAATTCACCACCCTGAAATCAATTTAAATTTTAATTAATTTTATTGAGAATTTACCAAAAAGTAAATCACCGTCACTTCTAATTAATTTTGATAGCTTATGTTGTTACCTATAAGTAAGCTATCTCATTTGTTATCAAATAATTTTTGAATATTTAAATGAAATTGATTTTTTTAAACAATCGATAAATAAAGCAAGTTGGATATTTTAAACAATCGATAATTAATTTAGATCATGTACTTAATTTTTTATACAAAATAAACATACATAGAATAAGAAAATATCAGAAAATTATATTAAATAATAATTTTATTTATTTCATGTAAAAATAATTGTTTATTATATTTATAATATTTGATGTTATAAAATATTTAAAAATCATAATTTATATTTAAGAATATGCGTTTGAATAAAAAATTCAATGACTTGAAAAAACTGAATTTTAAAATAATCTCACGTGATAGTCAGTTTTTCACGGATCAGCTTATCTATTTAAAACTACAATATGTTTTTCTTATACTTTCTTTCCCTTTCTTTCTCTTTGTTTGGCCCCGTCTTTTTGCATCTTACTCCAACAAAACACAACAAAAAAAAATTAGAAAAAAAATTTATTTTGCAAATTGGGTCAAATGATAAACAGTTTGATATCATTCAAGCAAAATCTTGAGTTTGAATTTTTGTATATGTAAAAAATCTATATTAAAAAATTCATTCATCAAACTAAGTGGACGTAGTTTGATCGAATTAATCAGAGCGAAGTCTTGAAACTGCGAGAGCAACAAAAAGAAAAGAAAAGAACTGACTTTCATATAATACCAAGTTTCTACATTTTTTTATAATATAAGTCCGGAAGAAAGGATTTGAGGAGTGGTCTAATTACATATTAAGCTTTATAAGTTTAAATATTAGATAAATGAGATATTTTTTAAAGAAAATATTTTGAGTTTAAATATTTATTAAGTTTGTTATATTTTTTATTTCTAATATTTTTTTGACATCTTATGATGTTCGTTCATGGTTTTGTGACTTTCGTCTTTTGGATATAATCGTTGATATCTAATTCATTAGTTGACTAATCCAAGTCGATTATTACAAAGACTCATTTATGACAACTACTCTTAATATAGTTTACTTCATTCACAATATTAAAATCTAAATCTCTAAGCTATAAAAAAAATAGTGAGTTGAGAATTTGAGTTCATTAATATAGCTTAGAGATTTAGATTTTAATATTGTGAATGAAGTAAACTAATATATAATAAATAATGAATAATTTTTTCAATCCGGTTTTTTATAAATTTTAACTGATTTCAATAAGTCGTCAACAATTTTAGAGTAAGTGATTAAAAGCTCTTATTTGATATTTCTTCTCTCTCTTAGATCGTGGGTTCAATATTTGTTAGGAATAAAATTTTCTTTCCACCTCCCTTGAGTAGAAATTGTTCAAAAATTGTTTTCAATAAGTCAATTGACAATTTTCTTTTATCCAAAAGAAAGGGCAGTTGAAGCTTTCAAGTGAAAAACATTATACGATTTGTAATTATTAGTTTAGAGTAATTATAAGGTAGTATGTTCAAAATGTTCTTAACTATTTAAAATTGAACACTTAAATATTCCTATAGATATCTTGCTTGAATTTGAGACCCATAAAAATAATAATTATCTCTTTAACCACTTAAATTACTTAGTTTATGCGAGCAAAAAAGCGTTGCAGCTGCTGAAATTGGGGTATAACCTTTTCAAAGTTTGGTGCAAGTAGTTTGATTTTGCCTTATATAGAGAACAAAAGCAACAAAAGATTATTATTCATTAGTGCTAAAACTGTTCCTGGTAATCACTAGAAACTTCTTAATGCTTAATGGCTGCTGAAATAATTGCCTGTGTCTTGTAATAAACTGTGTTATTGGATATATCCTGCATTTTTTATGAGTAAAAAGTGGGAAATTATCACTGGTTGTCTGGTTCTTTTATGTTAAGAACAATTGTGTAATACCTTCTTTAACAATTTCACGAGATGCAAAAGACTCATCATTATATGGTAGATACAAGTGTGATTATAGCTGGTGTTGCAATTTCGAAAATACATTTCAATATCGTAAATGAACCTTTCATCGTATATAATTTACAGATAATCAATGTGCGATCATTAGACTTATTGTTTTCTTCTGACATTTTCTAATATATCTTTGGGGAAGAAACTGATAACATTAAAATACAAAATATTAAGTTGAAAAGACAATTTTTTATCGATACTTCTATCGATTCAGACTTTTGTCGTTGCCATTCAATTTCATCCATTTAAAGTGTTCTTTATATACAAATTATTTGCATCATCAGAATGGAAATTTTACTGTTGTGGTTTTATGAAGGCATGATGCATAAGATGAACCATGAAATAGTGGGTGAATTACAGGGAAGGATGCATTAAGTTCCCACAAAATTCAAGTGCGTCTCATTATTTTGGAAAAATAGTTCAATTTAGTTTCTTGTGTTCAGAAAAAAAAATTGCATACTCATTTTAGAAAAAGAAAATTAAAATTTTGGACCATCGTTTTTAAATCTCTAGATTCGTCACTGAGTGAATACTTGGAAAACTTGATAGAGTCGATGGTCTTCATATACAACTTAGCTACGATGGATTGCGTATAGGCAGTGGTGGATCCGAATTTTTTTTTAGGGTGGGCACATTTACGTTAATCATATAAATTTTTGAACGATGTAGGCATAAATAAAATTTCAGGATGAACATCATCAATAATATAGGTCATAATCGAAGAAAATTCATAATTCAGGTGAGCACCATTAATAAAATAGATGACTAATCGAAGAAAATTTGAATTTTAGGATGGGCATGTCAGCCCTTAATACATCTGCCATTGCGTATATGGATTCTTAATGAGTTGAGCAGCTCGTGAGCAGTTCGAACTCGACTCGATCAAAACTCGGTAAAAGCTCGACTCAAACTCGAGACCTTAACAAGCTGAATCGAGCAAAGTCCAACTCGACTCGATAAGTCCACCATCAGTTTGTTAATTTTTATACTTTTTTAGTAGTTATCTTAAAAAATTATTTCATTAAAAATTACTAATTTACTAATAGATAAAAAAGAGAGGATAAATTACTAATCTATTAATTTTCTAATAAATAATTAAAAACACTAAATTATCAATTAATAATCATTATTTTACTACACCCAAAAATCAAATCCTAATTATTATTTTAATGTATTTATGATTGTTATTTTGATGTTTAGACTTTGATTTGTTTCATACATTCTTTTGATAATTGTTAGTTAAATGTATTAATTTATGTTTATATTAAGTTTTATATAGTATTAGTAGATTTTACTTGTAGTTAAAAATAAAATAAAATATTCGGTGAGCTTAACGAGCAATAAGGTGAGCAACGAGCTTAATGAGTTTAACAGCAATGAGTCGAGCAATAAATTCTCTTAACGAGCACGAGTCGATCAAAATTTTAACCTCGAGTCGAGTTGAACAACAAAATATTTCAACGAGCACAAGTCAAACACTGCCCAGCTCGTGATCAACTCGCTCTACAAACACCCTAATTTACGTATAACATAGCACTTTGGTGAGAACTCCTTATACGTAGGTGAAATATTCAAACGCATAATTAATAATAAAAGACGAATTTATAAAATTTTAGAAAATAAAATAAATTTTTAATAAATTTTTTTTTAAAATATATCTAAAATTGAAATTCTCTATAAAAAAAAAAGGGCCACCAAGCTTTGAAAACCACTTTTTAACTTTCTAATTTTACATTTGATTTTAGTTTGAATTAATCAATTAGATAACATTGATTTACTATTATTTTAAAATAGAATAACTTGAAGACAATTTGTCTCAAATCTTTTTTCTAATTATTTTGATTAGTCTGTACTTATTATAAAATAATATTTATTTAAAAGTTTTTTATTCATTCGACAATACACGTACACCTCAAAGATATAATTGTTTGAGTTTGATATCTCTAAAGATAAAACACTTTCTCCTATTATTAAAATAGTTGAATGAGTTGTGTAATTTTAAAATTTTCTCTTTTGTAAATTCTTACACAGTTGGGGTGGGGGGAATCTCTTGGCTGGGCTCGTGTTCGCTTCAAGCTCTGCTGTGGTTTGGCGTGATTTGAAGGACAGATTTGACAAAATTGATGGTTCTAGATTCTTCTTTCTTCACCGGTAGATTGCTACCCTCACTCAAGGTGTTGATTATGTGTCAACTTATTTCACGAAGTTGAAGCTTCCATGGGATGAATACGGTGCGCTCGTTCCCTTTTCAACTTGCGATTGTCATTTATCTCAAAGGAATCTTGAGCATGTTAATTAACAGCGTTTGTTCCAATTTTTGATGGGCCTCAATGAAACATATTTTGCTCTTTGAAGTCGGGTCTTGTTGATTCAACCTTTGCCTTCTGCAAATCAGGCCTATTGGATGATGGTTAGAGAAGAATCTCACCGTCTACATTTGTCTGGTGTTGTTCCTTCTTTGGAATCCTCGGCTTTGTATTCTAATGCTACTGGGCCTCATCACAAGTTTACTGGAACGTGTGACCATTGCAAGGTCAAAGGTCACAAAAAGAGGAACTGGTATCGCCTTATTGGATTTCCTGAAAACTTCAAGTTTAACAAGAAGATGGGTTCTCCTTGGCTTCAGTTACAATCAATTCGGATGTTACTGATATACCAGATTCTGATTTGGTTCTTCCAACTTCAAGTTTCTCGGCTGTTTCTTCTGCTCCACCAGCTTTCACTTCCAAGTAGTATAATCAGATTCTGGGGCTGCTCAATAAGGTTTCAGTTTCAGATTCCTCTGTGAATCTGGCGGGTACTATTCCTATTTGCTTTTTTGCTCATTCAATTCAATGGATTTTGGTTTCTGGAGCAATTGACCATATATTGTCTGATTCCTCTGGCTTAATTGACCCTATTCCTTGTTCTTCTCGGTTTGTTCGACTTCCAAATGGCAAATCTTCTCCTATTACTCACACAGGACATGTTAGTCTTGCAAATGGTCTTGTTTTGTCTCATGTTCTGTTTGTGCCAAATTTCACCCACAATCTCATTTCAATTTCCAAATTAACTCATGAAATCCATTGTACAATTCTTTTTTATCCTGATTTTTGTTTCTTATAGGATCTTTACAGTGGCATGATGAGGGAGATTGGTAAGGAGTCTAGGGGTCTGTACTTGTTTACTTCCTTTAGTATTGTTAAGTCATCTCCTGTTTTTCCTTCTAATGTTGCCAATATTACTTGTATGGCTTCTGATGATAATAAAAAATAAATCTTTGGCATGCTAGATTAGGGCATGTTCCTGCTGTTCAGTTGAATAGATTGCCTATGTTCAATATTGTTTTTGTTAGTAAAAATTATGTTCATGAGTGTTCCATTTGTCCTCTTGCTAGGCAGTCTAGACTTTCATTCCCTATCAGCACGACTAGATATGAAATTCCTTTTGCTTTGGTGCATATTGATCTCAAGGGAGCTTATAGAATTTCCACCCATAGTGGTCACCGTTATTTTCTCACAATTGTAGATGATTTCTCTAGATTGACTTGGGTGTATTTACTGAAGTCGAAAAGTGAGGCTGTTCTTTATCTTCAAAAATTTCTTGCTTATGTAAAACTGTTGAAAGTCATAGCAGCCCAAGTGGAGCGGCTAAATGGTCAAAAATGACTTGAATTTTATTATTTTTTATATGGTAAAATTATTAAAATTAGTCATTGTAATTTTAGATATTTACAAATTAGTCCTTAAAACTTTAACTATAAATACCCTAGCTCATTTAGCTTTAAAACCATCCCAAAGTATTCTAGCTTTCTTCTAATACTAGAGAGATTTTAGAGAGTTTCTTGAGAGTTGTTTTCTCCTTTTTTATCTAGAGAGAATTATCATTGTTTTCTCCTTGGTAGATCGAGAGAGGTTGTAATTCCTATTTTCTCATAGTGAAATTCTTCTACCGTTGCACGTGGTTTTTACCCTAAATATTTTAGGGGTTTTCCACGTAAATTTTGTGTCTCTTTTATCTTCATTTTTATTTTCTCAAATTATCAGTTGCGATTTTGCTCTATCCGATAGCCGTCTTCCGCAACAAAAACTCAATTTAATGCCAGTGTCAAGATTATTCGAAGTGACAATGCAAGTGAATTTTTCAACTTTTGTTCCCCACTTTTTTTCTTCTCTTGGCATTTACCACCAAAGTTTTTGTGTTCATACTCCTCAGCAAAATGGGGTTGTTGAGCGAACACATAAGCATTTCTTAGAAGTGGCTAGAGTTGTAATACCTTAAATTTTGACTAGTGACTAAATTATATGTTTTAAAAGTTTGGTGGCTAAAGTATAAACTTTGTAAAAGTGTAGGTACCAAAAATTTAATTTTTAAAGGTTATATATTTTAGCCCATAAATGAATAATTTGGCCTAAAATAAAGATTTTCGTAGAAATCGGATTTTCGGTATGAGATTTGTGTTAAAAGTTATAAAGCAATAAATTTCAGTATAGAAATCGGATAATTATATCGAATCGAAATTTCACGAAAATTTGAAGGATACTAGATAAAGGTTGAAAATATTATTTTCATAATTTATACCAATGAAATTTAGCATGGGTCAATGGAATTGAAGTTAATTTTCCTAGTTAGCCGAAATTGGGGGGAAGTTAAGTGCTTAAATTGCAATTTTCCAAAATTTGCAAGACAAACATGAAAAATCAGAATTATGATATTATTTTATGGATATGATGAGAAAGGATGATGTCATGGAGTTGAAAGTTGTAGTTATGAAGATTCATTTTAGGTAAAATGGTAATTTAGTACAAATGAATTTTTAATTCATTTTTTAGAATTTAAACATGTGTAAAGGTGATTTTAATGATAGAAATTTTTAGAAAAATGCCTTCATCTTCATCCTCACCACTGTATCTTCTATTTCTAAGGTAAGAACAATTTTTTTTTAATTTTTGTTTCAATTTTATTGGGATTTTAAGTTTGGTTATTAAAGATAAAATAACCTATATAAAATTATCTTTCATTTGGTATAAAAATATTTATGTATTATGTTTGAGTTGGTGAGATGTGGATGAAGAGGAAGTGTGATATTTATGATTTAAGATTGATTATGGATGTTGGGAGTGTTATGGAATTGAAATCAAGCATGAAAATTGTTTAAAACCAAGTAAAATGTCCTATATATGATTCGACCATAAGGTTTTTTAATTGGGAAATATTGTGTTTGGATTATAATTGATATGGAAATAAGTTGAAATGGTTGTAAATGTTGAGGGAGTGATGAAATTGAGCTTGAATAAAGTTTAGGAATTATTGTGTAAAAAAGTTAAACTATTCGGCCTAAAGGAGGATTATTTGGGAAAATTCTAAAAAAATTTCTCAAGGCTTGGAATGATTATAGAAGTGATTTTGTGTACTTGAAAATCATGTTTGGACTCAATTGAAGTTTGTTGAAACTTAAGGACCCATTTCATAACTTTTGGAATTATGGAGGATTTGTGTACAAATTTCAAAACTTTAAGGTCCTTTGTTGTTAATTATTGTAGTATGATAGACTGTTGGAAGTGAGATTGATTTGGATCGATTTGGAAGCTTGAATAAGAAAAAGGACTAATATAAAAGTTTTGAGAATTGTTGGACATTATTGCAAGAATATGATATTTGGGGTGTTTAATGTTAATTTTTTTTATTTGAATGCTATAAATTTAAGTTGCAAAGTTGGTTGGAACCAAATTGCAAGTTTGGTAAAATTTAGGGGTGGAATTCAAAAAGTCCAAGAAATATATGGACTTGATTTCAAGTTTTTCAATGTGAAAGTACCATTTGGGTAAAATAGTACATTGCTGAAAACTTTATTTATGTGCTGACTTTTGAGTTTAAATGTTGAGTTGGGATCGAATTTCAAGTTTATCAAGTTGGGTGGTTGAAATTGAAGAGTTTCAGAAAGTTAAGGATGAAATTGAAAGTTTTTAAATGTTCAAGTATTGATTTGAATATTTTATTAAGGTGCTGGAAATTATATGTGATTAATGTGATATGACCGTGAAAGGCTATTATGAATTTAATGGGAAGTTAAGGTGAATTATAGAAAGAATTTATAATTAGTGGTTTGATTGTGCAATTAGAAAAAGTTGAAGGGTTGATCATGAAAATATATATTTTGGAATTGAAGGAAATATTTTGAGAAGTTTAAAATTTTGATGGGAGTACGATTTAGTTTTATATCAATTTAAGTATCGATTTTATTTCTATCGAATTTTATATTTACTCTTAGATTATGTTAGTTCAATACTAAATACTTTGAACATTTTATGTTATTATACGACGTCATCTTACCTCAATAAATCTCGTGATTTAAGTAACTCAAAAAAGAAGGAAAAAGTGTGGAAATTAAGAATATTATCGAGGAAAAGATTCGACAAGAAGGCAAATGTGAGTGCATTTAATTCGAGTTTGTGTTATCATACAAACATTGGTTTGCGATGAGTCCGTAACGGAGTTACTACGGTAAAAAGTGACTCTTATTGTTATGTGAATTGTGATTCTAGCCTAAAGGTTCATTTATTAAGCTTACAGAATTATGAAATTAAGCTAAGTATGCTAATTGAGGAAAGTTGTCTAGAAATTATGATTCGAACAATGAGTTTAGAAATTCATCATAAATTATACAAAATTGATTAGAGGATGATATCTACACCGTTAGATTTGTATGTTAGTCTAGCTTCGTTTAAAATAGACGGTGACTGATTTCAAGGTGTAAACAAAAATATATGAATTTTTAATCGTGAATATGTCAGAAAATAGGACAACAGATTTTGCTCAAAACAACTTATGTCAGTCAACTATGAAAATTCACTATTAATCTTACAAGTTGAATAGAAGAGGTATTTTATATGGTTAGATTCGTGTTTGATTCTAGTTTTCAGTGGTATTAACGGAATAATTTTTAAATATTTATTAATACAAAATAGCATTTCTTTAAAGGTAGTGCAAACTGCTAGAATATAAAATTTTGATAAATTAAGTAATTGAAGCATTTGTAAATAAATGATTAATTCTAAAGCTTAGTGAGGCTTATATTTTGATTTATAAGTAAAGTGTTAAAGTGAGTGCAATTTATTTATTTAATTATTATGACCGATGATGACTTGCGATAAGTCAACCTTATTTTATTTTCCAGTATGATTTATAAAATTTTTATTATGGAATATTTCCATAGTATTTCCCATCAAGTTTTATAAATGATTTTGTGTATAAATTGCCCTTTATGATGATAAATTTTAAATATTTACAGTTATCAGACGTAGATTGATTAACGATTCTATTATGATAAATAAGTCCATTGTATGTTTCATTGAAAGTCGTATATACATTTGGCATGTCATTAAGTGAGTACTTATCAGTTATCAGTTTCCAGTTATTTGTACCGTTGGTGTTTATGTTATGATTGCACTGAAGTACATTATATGTTTTAGTTTCAGTTATGACCGACACCGTGTTGTGCCTATCGCGTCTTTCAGCTCTACTCACGTACGTTGTAGTTTTTTACATCTACATTGGGTTATACAAATAAATATGAAAGTTACGACAGAATATGAAATGAATATGAAAGTTATGAATGATGTTAAGTTAAAAGAAATCATGATTTGGTGATTTTATATGATATTATTCATCAGAATCTTTATAAGTTTATAAGTTAAATTGACAGGAATATAAATTGTTTATGACAATTATTATTGATTTACAAGATTTTTTATTAAATCGCGAGAGGACGATTTTTAGGTTTCAAGGGAAAATCAGCTTGAACAACTAGTTTGAAAGTTTTAATATTTTCATTTAAATTACAGTTTCATGTTATAATACTTTATGAAATTTATATTTTATATCATTTTAGTTATTTATTGTCTCACTAAGTTTTACTTAGCGCGTGATGATTTTTATACCTAGGTTCGAATAAAATAGATGACGTGAAGTGAGGAGTTTGCCAGCATCTTATGAAAATCAAACCTACCGACAATATCAGTAAGATATCCTAAATTTAACTTTTTAGTGGCATGTACATTATATCTGTTAGTTGTTTATATATTTATTTTCAAAAGGGTATGTAATAGTAATTTAGAACTGTTTAATTTTGGTTAATTTTAGTTATAGTCGTAATTATGAATGAATATTACGAACGGTTTTTAAATGGTTTTAAAATTAAGCAATATTAGACAATTGTATATAAATAAGAAATCGCATGGAACTGGCTAATTGTTGCATAAGATCGATCTTTTTTGGAATGATAAATTATTATTTTACGAATATACGCTAAATGAAGCATATATAAAATTGATAAAGGAATATTTTAAAATGAAACAAATTTTTCTGCATTTACTTTCAATAAACGTTCCTAAAGTTGATGTGGCATATTTAACTCGTAATTTGAGTTGTATACAGATTATGGGTGTCACAAGGACACCAAAAGTTCAGTCGAATGTACCTTTAAAATTATGGGTAGAATGTGTTCTTGCTGCTTGTTATATCATAAATAGATTATCATCCTCTGTTTTATCTTGGAAATCACCTTTCGAGGTTTTTATGGTAAATCTCATTCTTTTGATCATTTTCGTATTTTTGGATGTCTTTGCTACTCCAGTACTCGATTGAATAATTCTGATAAGTTTGCATCCCGTGCCATTCCTTCAGTTTTTCCTGGTTATTCTCTTACGCGTAGATGCTTCTGGAAATGTTGACGGCGCAAGACTGGCTGATGAAGAAAGGGGAACCTTAGGGTTTCTCACAATTGATGATATATTTCAAGCCCTCCTAGTTTGGGCTTTCTGGTTTACACTTGGTTCAGGCCTTCTGATTGGTCTTGTAAATAACACTTTTAGGTTTGAGGTGTTTTGTGTTAATTGGTTTAATGGTTACTGGTTGTGGGATTAATGGATTGTAAAAGGACTTTTATTTTGTGGATCCGAATATATATATATATATCGGTATTTGAATTTGAATGATTTTAAAATACGAGCTTCGAACAACAAACATATGGTCACCCAAATCCAAAACAAACCCAATTAAGCGAAGGTACGCCCCAAATGCTTCCCAATGTTGTTTGGATCAATGTACGAGCACCTTTAATCACCTTCGATTCAAGTTGAAAGAGAATCGAAATATCCGAACAAAATTAGGTAATGACAAGTAATAGTATTAATGAGCTTGACTTTTAGTATACCTAGCTATATGTATAGAGTCTTATAAAGGGACTCTTGGGTTAAGAATGTGAAAGGGCTTATTTTAAAATACCCCTTTTATCATTTTGTGTTTGGTTTTATTGTGTGGTAGGAGTCGTAGTTTAGGCAAGGTATCCTTTTTTTAGAGGTATTGTAAGGACCATTTTCCTTGTGTTGTTTGTTAAAGCAGGAGGAAATAGCAGAGGTGGACTTTTACCACCCGCCAACCTATTAGGTCCTTTTCTTTCACCTAAGGGATGTAGGGAAGAAGCATTGTTTTGGCTTTGATTGGGTTTTGCTGGCTAATTTGTGAATTTTGGAGGCTATAAATTGAATATATTTTTCAATTTTATCAATCAAACCACTAAACTATTTAAATGATGTCAATCAAACCACTTCTCATTCATCAAACCACTTCTCATTAATATTTAACAAAAATGCTAACGTGACAGTTAACTAAATTGGTATAATTATATATTTGGTCCTTAATATTTATACATGCAATCAATTTAGTCTAAATTTAATTTAATTCAGTAAATTTAATCCATCAATTAGATAGTGACACATGTCACAATTAGAGTAAATCATATATTTTATAATTTAAATTTTATTTAAGTTAATTATTCGTCTGCCAAGCAGATGGGTGTTAAAATCAAATAACAAATAAATGAGGAAGAATGACGCTGGGGAAATTGAACCTAGAACCGAGTGCATGGAATAAGGACGCCTAACCAGTAAGGCAACCTCCACATCAGAGTTATAATTTACGTAATATGGTATATATTTTATAACGCAGTTAAAGCTAGAGAAATAAATGAAAAATGGCTATGTTGGGATTTAAACCTAGGCCACATGAAGAACTATAAACTAAAAAAACACTAGAACAAACCTTAAATTTGAATAATAATTGGGTGCATATTTTATATATATAGTAAATATTAGTTTATACAATATCAAAAGAAAAAATAAATTTAAGATTTATATATTTTTAAAATAAATTCAATATTTTTTCGTATTTATAATTTAAAATAATAAGGATAAATTATTTATATTTTAGTTAACTTTTTATTAGATTGTGTAGTTTTTAAATTACATATTTTGAACTATAAAATCATTAACTAAATAAAAAGGACTCAATTTAAGTTTATATATAATCCTTGATTATAAAAGTGAAAAAATATTAAATTTATTTTAAAAATATATAATTTTAAATTTAATTTTTTAATATTGTATAAATTAGTGTTTATATATATATAATATGTACCAATTATTAATCAAATTTAAGGTTTGCTATAGTGGTTTGTAGTTTATAGTTCTTCGTGTGGCGAAGGTTTAAATCCCATCATTGCCATTTTTCATTTATTTTCTCTAGCATTAACTGCGTTATATAATATATACCATATTACGTAAATTATAAATGTAATGTGGAGGTTGCCTTACTGATTAGGCGTCCTTATTCCATGCACTTAGTTCTAGGTTCAACTCCCCCAGCATCAATTTTCCTCATTTATTTGTTAATAGCTGGCGGAAAAATAATTAACGTAATAAAATTTAAATTATAAAATATATGATTTATTTTAATTGTGATATGTGTCACTATTAATTGGTAGGTTAATTTATTGAATTAAATTTAGGACCAAATTGATTGAATGTATAAATATTGAAGATCAAATATAGAATTATACTAACTTAGTTAACTGTCACGTCAATACTTTGTTAAATATTAAATAGTTTAATGGTTTGATTGACAAAATTAAAAGATCAATAATAAAAGGGTAAATAATTGAATAATTAATGGTATAATTTACCTTAAATTTATTCAATTTATAGCCTCAAAAAAATGTAGCCAAACTAAAACACAGTCAACAGCAAATTCAAATTATTGAAATGAGAAAAGATAAGCTTGGAAGCATATTCGAGACTTGGGTCGGTGAGATGCTAATTCAAATTCCCATATCATCGAAGAATACATATAGAGAGAGACAAGAAAATGACAACATTTAAATACTGTTTATTTTGCCTCCTGTTTCTTTTTCATTAATTTTATATGATTTCAAGTGATAGTAAAGAGACTTCAAACCATTTGACAATAAATATTCAAATGTCTAGAGGCAAGATTACAAGTGATAGTATAGAAACTCTGAATCATTTGATAATAATTTTATATTCTTGTCTCTGAAGTATAAAAAATCTTTATTTTTTTTATTAACCTTATATGATATCAAGTGATAGTATTTGTTCTAAAGACTCTTAATCATTTGACAATAAACGTTCAAATATCATACAATTTCCTAGCTCAAATTCGAGACCCCTAGGGATAACAATTTGTTTAAGCATTGATGCTAAAATATTCTTGTACATTGTTCAATATATCAACATTTTTATGTAAATAAAGTCACTAGTTTTATTTAAAAAAATAAAATATTTAAAATTACAATTAACTTCGTAAATTAAACACATAATTAAAATATTTTTTCTATAATCATTGATACAATAAACTAGTCACTTGAAATCATTTAATGATCTTACAAGGAAAAAGTTAAAATCATTTTAAAAAACTCAAACAAAAGCTAGACACAAATAAATTTGATCACATCATCAAACGAACAACAACTGATAATCGATCTATTGAAAGACTACCGACAACAATAAATTACAATAAAGCTTTAAGATATAATCATCTATGAACAAAAATCGCGTATCCATGTCTAATATAAAAATCTAAAACAAGAAAAATTAACAAAATAATATATAAAAATAATTTTGATAATTCTAGATAACGTAAAACCTAATCCTAAAAAATTAAATAAGAAAAAGGCCCATTGATCGAAAACTACAAACTATAATAAATCCGTATTTTATGAATTTTAATTTAATATTGAAAAAAATAAGTCAAGTAAATTATACAAACTAAATTTAATATAAAAAAACAAAACAAAATCAAATATTACGGCTCTAACGATTTTTCTTTCTCATTCCTAATCGTTAAGGCCAATTGTAACCATCATTTTCATCAATGGAACCCTAATAATTTAGTGTAAATTCACTTATATAATGTAAAATCTTTTAATTTTTACATTTTTTAATAGTAAGTATCTTCAATGCTTCAATGAGATCAACAATTAATAGTATAGTGAGATGAGATATTAGATCTCTTAAGTAAGATCATGAGTTCGAATTATGGCGATCGCGAATAGAGCAAATTGAGTTGGAGGGTTGTCATCGCCACTGCAATATCCGATCCATATTAGTCAATCAATAATTGAAAATCGGTGGTTATAAAAAAATACCTTCAATGAGAATAGCAAAACTTTGTTATTTTTTTTCAATGAAATGACTATTTTGTTATAAGTAGATAATGTTAGTAATCAATTAATTTCTTTTAAAACTTCAATAAAAAATAAAAATTTATTTAAATATTAATAATCATTTATATAATTCATCATTAATTTTTAATAACACGTGAACAAAATATAATCAAACATAAGTACATAACGTTAGGTAAAATTTAAAAAAAAGTTAATTAGATGAAAAAATAACTAATATATGAGTTGCTAAATAAATAATTTACCCTAAGAACTATTTCTTATTAAGTGATCACATTCCATTAAAGGCGAAATCATTGCTTACTTTCACTTCCTTGTGATATTGACGTTGAAGTCAACTATGGTGTGTTCGATATAATAATAATGTTGATAATTTTGCCACGTTCATGGTTGAATATAAGCTATGATCTATAGTAATTTAAAAATAATTATGACTACCTTGATTTTCAATATTCAAATATATACATTAATTATTGTGGTTGTTAGGACGAAACTTGTGAGTTTTTCATTAAAGTTCAATAAAAATTTTAGATAAAATTATTTTTGTAATTTAAATATCTATCATTGTGTCTACATCATGTCAAACTTTATTTTACCCCTATTTCTCTCTCAAATTTTTGGATATATTTCTAATTGATTTATGGTCGTAAGTTTTTCCAGATTCAATTCGGACCCGATCCAACCCAAACATAACATAAAAAAATGAATCTATTTTTTTTTAAAAAACTCGATCCGATCGAATCGAATTGGGTCGAAACTCGTTAGGTTCAGATTCCATGTACATCCCTAAATACACTTGTATATCAACATTTATTTTCAAACTGTTGGTAATGCTCAATCCCACATAGTATTGGAAATACTATTGGGAATGAGTATTTATGGTTTGGATTTCCTACTTTCTTGTTGAGTGAAAGAGAACAAGGGGGACTCTCGCGCACCGCCGCCGCCGCCGTCCGTCGGCTCGGCTCGGCACGGCTCGGCTCGTGATCGTGGAGTTATAACAGCTGAATAATAATGCAATGAACCTGGACTATTTCTGAGTCAGGTTTATCTAGACGTTTCAGCTGTTACAAAGAAGAGATTTAATCCTGAAATTTTATGGACGGTTTTAACCCTGTTTCTAACCTATAAATAGAGAGCTATATTCAGCTTCTCAACTCACTCTCAACATTTCAGAATTCACTCTCCAAGTGTTTTCTAAAGTTCTCTCTGTGTGCTTTCCGATCAGAAGTGCAATACCATCAGCAGTCCACTCCAGTTTCGGGTAGACGAAATTCGAAGCGACTGTGTTAACCTCGGAGAACGGTCCGCCTACTGTAGCGATTACACACATCGGGGCGAATTCGTTTATAAGGCAGTGGTTATACCACGACACGGTTTACCAATCTGTTCTTTTTCAATTACTGTTTATCTTTCCTATCAGTGTTAACGGTGTGGTTTTGCAGTCTATTTTACCAACAATTTAGAAACGAATTCAAAATACTGCAATCATGTCAACACCTTTGAGCAAACTGATACCCGATCTTTCCAAGCTCGATGCACTTGATGGAAAGAATTATAGAAGGTAGTCTCAAAGAATCCTGATATTCTTCGAGCAACTTGATCTTGACTACGTGTTGCTCAAGCCACCACCTACCATGCCGCCAACCCCAGCTACCGGTAATGATGTTGATGCGGTCCTCAACGATGATGCCCTAGCAACTGCCGCTGCTGCACTCGCTACCTACGAGAAGTACGAGAAAGACAACAAAACGGTGTGAGGACATCTGCTCAGTCACATGTCAAATAAATTATTGGATGTTCCTTAGAGAAAGGAGTGCCAAGGCAATATGGGATACTCTCGATAAAAAGTATGGTGTGGACGATACTGGCATCAAGAAGTACGTTGTCGGTGAATGGCTTAAATTCCAGATGACTGATGACAAGCCAATAATGGATCAAGTCCATGACTATGAGAACCTAGTCACTGACATCATCGCCAAAGGGATGCAAATGTGTGAGGTGCTGCAAGCCAATGTTCTCATTGAGAAGCTGCCCAAGTCTTGGTCTGACTACCGCAACTCTCTTAAGCATAAGAATAGAGAAATTTCGCTTGAAGAGCTCATGGGCCATATGAAGATTGAAGAAGCCAACCGTTTAAAAGATAAGCTTACTAATTCTATGAGTAATTTATCTTTTAGAGCTAACTTGGTTGAGTCTAAATTTAAGAAGATCATGAAACGTGGGAATCAAGACAAGAAGACGAAACCTCAGAAGGCTACCAACTTCAATAAGTCAGGAAAGGGCAAACCTAAAGGAAAGACGCTCAAGTGCTATGTCTGCGGTTTACCCGGCCACAAAGCTTACCAATGCCAACACCGCTCAGACCGCCAGAATGAAAACAAGCCACATATGCTCATTGTAGAAGAAGATGATGAGATCATTGCTACGGTGGTCTCAGAAGTTAATCTGGTGAAAAATAGTTCGAAATGGGTTGTTGACACTGACGCTTCAAAGCATTTATGCTCAAGGAAGGAGTTTTTCACCGAATTTGAGGATGGGAACGTAGGTGAACGTGTGTACATGGGGAACTCTAGCAGCTCTGAAGTGCTAAGCAAAGGCAAGGTTTTACTCAAGCTAACCTCTGGTAAAACTCTGGCTTTAAATAATGTTCTATATGTACCTGCCTTGCGTAGAAATTTGATAAGTGGTGGGCTTCTGAATAAGGCGGGCATTAAGTTAGTTTTTGAGGTAGATAAACTTGTACTTTCCCGAAATGGTGATTATGTTGGGAAAAGGTTTTTAAGCAATTGGTTTATTTGTCATAGAAACTCAATTTAATGAAAATAAAGCTACCACTTCTGCTTATATTGTTGAATCCATTGATATGTGGTATGCTAGATTAGGACACGTGAATATTCATTCTTTAAAGAAATTAATAAATATGAATGTTATGCCTAAACTAGACACAACTAGCTTTAACAAATGTGAGATTTGTGTAGAAGCTAAGCATACTAGACCTCACTTTAAGATTGTTTCTAATAGAAATACTGAGTTGTTAGAACTTATTCATACTGATCTAGTAGATTTTAGAAACACTGAAAGTAAAGGAGAAAAACACTACTACATAACTTTTGTAGATGATTATTCAAGATATACAAAAGTTTATCTCCTAAGGACTAAAGATGAAAATGAAAACTTCTTTTTATTTATAAGGCAAAGTTAAAATCAGTTAGATAGGAGAATCAAACGGGTTAGATCTGATAGAGGTGGTGAATATGAATCTAATTTCTT
The DNA here is from genome assembly GCF_006381635.1 of Hibiscus syriacus. Classification (NCBI taxonomy): domain Eukaryota; kingdom Viridiplantae; phylum Streptophyta; class Magnoliopsida; order Malvales; family Malvaceae; genus Hibiscus; species Hibiscus syriacus. The sequence goes on along the minus strand of NW_024063153.1, from coordinate 736,565 downwards.
AAAAGATATTTGTGAAAAGAATGACATAATTCATGAAACTTCAGCCCCTTATTTTCCTCAACAGAATGGTATAGCCGAAAGGAAAAATAGAACTTTAAAAGAGATGATGAATTCTTTACTAATAAGTTTAGGGTTATCTGATAACATGTGGGTAGAATCCATTCTATCGTCAACTCATATCTTAAATCGAGTTCCTCATAAGAAATTAGATTCTACCCCATATGAATTGTGGAAAGGATACGCTCCTAATTTATAATACCTGAAAGTGTGGGGGTGTCTGGCTAAATTGGGTTTGCCAGACTTTAAGAAGTCCGCCATTGGACCTAAAACATTGATGCAGTGTTTATAGGGTATGCTACGAATAGTGTTGCATGCAGATTCATGCTTTTACAAGATTATTCTATTTGTGAGTCAAGGGATGTTGTTTTCTTTGAAAATACTTTTCCTTTAAAGGAACCGAGAATAAATATTGAAACACAAATAGAATATATTCCATCAACTTCTTCTAGTAATCCTGCTAGGTCTTCTGAACAAATTGATTTTGAGCCTAGAAGAAGTAAAAGACAAATAGTTGAAACCTCTTTTGGACCAGACTTTATTACTTCTTTTATTTCTGAGATAAATGATTTAGTCTCCATTTCAGATCCTATAGCTCAAATTTTTCTATTAGATGAGGATCCTAAAACTTTTGAAGAAGCTATAAGATCTATCGATGCTAGTTTTTGGAAAAGCGTTATTAATGATGAACTAGAATCGATAATGTCTAATCATACTTGGGAATTAGTTGACTTGCCTAAGGGATTCAAACCAATCTCCAACAAATGGGTCTTCCGGAAGAAACTAAGGCCAGATGGTTCGATTCAGCAGTAAAAAGCAAGGCTAGTCGTCAAAGGGTTCACTCAAAGGTTTGGTTTAGACTATTTGATACATACTCTCCCGTTACAAAAATCTCAACGATTTGTGCATTATTTGCACTAGCCTCTATTCATAAGTTGCAGGTACATCAAATGGATGTTAAGACTGCTTTCTTGAATGAATATCTAGATGAGGAGATTTACATGGAGCAACCACTAGGTTTTGAATCACCTGGTATGGAAGGCAAAGTCTGTAGACTCAAAAAGTCACTCTATGGACTTAAGCAGTCTCCTAAACAGTGGTATGAGAAATTTCATAAAACTATTCTTAGTTTTGGTTTTGTTATGAATGTTCGGATGCTTGTGTGTATTCGAAGATGTTTGACACTGAATGTGTTATCATAAGCCTTTATGTTGATGACATGTTGATTTTCAGTTCTAACATTGAGTCCATTAACAAAGTTAAAAATTTCTTGTCCACTAAGTTTGAGATGACAGATTTGGGAGAAGTAGATGTAATCTTAGGAGTCAAAGTTACCAAAACTGAGAAGGGATTTTCTTTATGTCAAGCACATTATATATAGAAAGTGCTAAAGAAATTTGACAGTTTTGATGTCGTCCATGTTCGAACTCCTTATGACCCTAGCATACATCTAGTTAATAATAAAGGAAGTAGCGTTTCCCAAACTGAATATGCTAAATTAATTGGAAGCTTAATGTTCTTAATGAATTATACTCGGCCTGATATTGCTTATGCTATGAGTAGACTGAGTAGATATACTCATAATCCGAGTGGTGAACACTGGATTGCTCTTAAACGCTTATTGAAGTATCTTAAGGGTACTTTGGATTAGAAACTTGAGTTCGTTGGCTTTTCTGCGGTACTGGATGGATATAGTGATGCCAACTGGGTTTCTGATAATGATGAGGTAAGCTCTACGAACGGGTATGTTTTTACTTTGGGTGGAGCAGCAATCTCGTGGAAATCATCAAAACAAACTTGTATTGCTCGTTTTACCATGGAGTCAGAGTTTATAGCTCTTGACCTAGCTGGGCAAGAAGCCGAGTGGCTTAGAAGCTTGTTAGCAGATATTCCGTTGTGGGGAAGACCGACTCCTCCGGTTTCATTATTGTGTGATTCACAAGCTGTGATATGTGTGGCTAAGAATCAAGCTTACAATGGTAAGAAAAGACACATTCGCATAAGACATGAATATGTTAGACACTTAATAAAGAATGAAGTGCTCTCTTTAGAGTAAGTGAAGTCAGAAAGAAACCTAGCAGAACCACTTACCAAAGGGTTAAGTCGGAAGCTGGTCCTAGATTCATTGATGGGGATGGGTCTAAAGCTCATTGGTTGAGGAATTCATGGTGGATACCCAACTTAGTTATCTAAGTTCCATGAGGTCAAATGAAACCATGGAAAGACTCATAGTGCACATTCCTACTGCCTATCCTTATGATGAATAATGTGCATGCCCAGGATGAGCTTAATTGCTCTTAATAAATTCATAGCCCAGGCTTTGGGTGGTCTTAGTGAGAAAGACTTGATGAATTTACCGATTTTGGATGAATATATATTCTTAATAAGTTCATAACCCAGAGTGAGTGGGTAGGAAATGATGAACTTACCGACAGAAAGGTTGAGTTTGTTAAGCTCTTCAAATCCAAGTATTTGGATGGTTCTAGTGAGAATGACTTATTGAATTTACCGATAAATGAGATTGAATATTTATTCTTAATGACTTCTTAGCCCAGAGTTTGGGTGGTTCATTTATAATGAACTTGAAGAAAGTCACCATACCCTTTGTGAGGTTGAGCTTTTATAAAAGCTCTTAATTATTTCATATCCCTGTTAAGGGTGGTTTATATCGAGATAAACTTGATGAAATAACCTATGTAAGTGAGAAAGGTTAGCCGCCTTCTATGAAAAATGTTGGGCCATTTTTCTAGCACACTTACTAGAATCCTGAGGTAAGATGGCCAAATATATACTTTTATATATATATATCTTACACATCGAGGACTCATGTGGATGAAGGGGTTAGTTGTGTGTTATGAGTTTACCCCCATCTTAGAAAGTTCCAGACTAGTTTCACTTATCTAAGAGAAGAATTGCTCATCATCATTATGTACTAGTTCCAGATACGTTCACTAGTGCTTAAGCAACTAATCTCGCTATTGCTCTTCTGGAAAGTTTGTTTTCGAGTTTCAGAAGAATTCTTTCGCATTAGTGGGGGAATGTTGGTAATGCTCAATCCCACATAATATTGGAAATACTATTGGGAATGGGTATTTATGGTTTGGATTTACCACTTCCTTGTTGAGTGAAAGATAACAAAGGGACTCTCGCGCACCGCCGCCGCCGTCCGTCTCGTCTCGGCACAGCTCGGCTTGGCTCGTGGTCATGGTAATACGTGTCTTCGACACGTCCGCGCGTATACTATCTTTTTAGAGAAAATTCTTGAGGAATTTCTCTTTGAAAGAAACAAATGGGAAAATGTGAAAGATTTCAATTGATATTTATAGGCTGCTAGGACTGTTTAAATTTAAATGATAACAACTGGTTTATGAGAGTTATCATAAATTAAACAGCTTTTCCTAAATTAAATAAAAAACGTTAAGATGTATCTGGACTGATTTCCAGCTTTGTACAAAGGGGACAAGTTGTTAATATCAGGAGTTACATGAGTTATTTGATTTAATTTCAGGGGTTACATGATATAATTTCGGAGTTATAACAGCTGAATAATGATGCAATGAACCTGGACTATATCTGAGTCAGGTTCATCTAGACGTTTCAGCTGTTACAAAGATGAGATTTAATCCTGAAATTTTATGGACGATTTTAACCGTATTTCTAGCCTATAAATAGAGAGTTATATTCAGCTTCTCAACTCACTCTCAACATTTCAGAATTCACTCTCCAAGTGTTTCTAAAGTTCTCTCTATGTGCTTTCCGATCAGAAGTGCAATACCATCAGCAGTCCACTCCAGTTTCGGGTGTACAAAATTCAGAGAGACCGTGTTAACCTCGGGGGATGGTCCGCCTACTGCAGCGATTACACACATTGGGGCGAATTCTTTTCTAAGGCAGTGGTTATACCACGACACGATTTACCAATATGTTCTTTTTCAATTACTGTTTATCTTTCCTATCAGTGCTAACGGTTTGGTTTTGCAGTCTATTTTACTAACACAAACGATTGAGAATCTTTAAAAAATATTATTTTATTCATCACATATTAAAAAAATCATTGAATATTAAAATTTCAATGTTCTAAATGTAAATGAAAGAAACTAAATTAAAAGTCATTTCAATAATAATTATTTATAATATTTAATTTAAATTAATAATTAAATAAATTAATGTTCAGTAATTGAGCGTTTTTACCCAAATATTATAATATTAATGTCAAGCACCGTTTCCTCAAGTTTCACTGATCTAACACCCTTTCTGACAAAGTGATAATAAGGCGCATTACGCAAAACACGCCTTTGCTTAAGTGGACCGAAGGTGCATCCCCTAGAGTGTGCTTTCTAGGGGAAATGTTGATATAACCCACGTGGGAAGACACGTTTCAAGAGGCGTATCTTCCAGGGGTTTTCTTCCCACTTCAGAGGCGCGTTTGGGAAGAAGCATTCCCTAAAAGCATATTAAAAAATATACTTCAAAAAAATTTGAAAAATAAAACTATAAGGACTAATAACGTAGTTTAATACATATTAGTTCCATGAGTTGAGGAACTTAATGGTGTTGGCATATTGGAGTGTTTAGCTTATGTTTCTTGATAATGTGATATAAAAGCTAAAAGGTGTATTCCTTAATTTTTTTTATCTCTATATCTATTTAGCCCACTTATACACTATTGTTAAGTGACATTAAGTTAATATTTATTATTAAGATTATATATTTTTGATATGTTAATATATTTAAATATTTATTTTTTTAATTATGAGTTCAAAGTAAATATTGAACACAAAGAATAGCAGATAAACAACCACTCAAATAAACAATTGAGACTAATCCTAGATGCTAGTCAAAAAGCAATCACTTTTTGCGCAATTTAAAGCAACATGTAAGCAATTGAACATAAAAGAATGCAAGTAAATGCATACGACAGTTGTTCATGTCACATACTAACGGCAGGAAACAAACCCTCATTGTAAGACTTATGAATAAACAACAATGATAAATGCGTACCTATATGGTATGTGTTTATGAGTTTGAAGATCCCTATACTTTTTAGCAAGGCCGTAATCAATGACATACACCTGTTACAAAATCAATGTGATGATTATTAGCAAGTCAGACATTTAGTTAATGGCCCTTTGCATAACAAACATATACAACTACAATAACATTTGGAATGTACAGTTATCAACTATTGATACAGGCAGGAAACTTGAAACAAACTTCAATACATACTAAAAAATGACCTAAAGTATCGACATGCAATAATATTTGAATAAAGCTCAATATAAAGAAACACAATTAATCCAATAGGAGGATATCATGATAAACTTTTACTTGCCCACATGTAATTCCAATACCTCAATTTAATGCTTAATTGAAATAAATAATTGAATCATATTTAAGATGAAAAGATGCTTATGTGAAAATTTCACAAAAGAAAATCATATTGATGCATTAGCGATACAAGATCTTGTAGATATCCTCTCTTAAAATTTTTTGGTTACTATGTATCAGAAATTGAACCATTGAAAATCACAATTTACACAAAAAAGATTAGCTTTTACTCAAGAAACATGATAATTTGGTTAAACTCACTTATGGAAGCCTAAAACTATTAACCGCTACAACTATGAGTGTGAACCATAATATCTTATTATTGATGGATAATCTTAAGAACTACTTATCGGTATTAGCGTATGTCAATGAACTATTTTTAATTTGTGTTACATAAATTTTTTGAACTCATAATTAAAAAATAAGTATTTAAATATTTTAACATATAAAAAATATATAATCTTATTAATAAATCTTAATAATAAATATTAACCTAATGGAATTTGACAATAGTGTATGAGTGGATTCATTAGATATAGAGATGATATAAAAACGTTAAGGAATATTTATTTTAGCTTTTATCCCCATTGTCAAGAAACATAACTTAAACACTCTAACAGGGTATTGAATAGTGTTCCGAAAACGTGATAGTGATCGTGATATTGCGGTCACACCACCGTCCGAAACCGCTATTCATGATTTTCGCTGTGAGTCACGGATTCACGCCGATCGCGGTCGATTGCAATTTAACGGGAAACAGACGATTGCGCCGATAACGGGACGCAGTCACCGTTATTCAACCGTGATTTCAATTTTAAACCGTAATTTTTTCTTTGTTTCAAAAAATGAAAGGTCGGGAGGAGGAATGGGGAGTTGAGAGTGAAAGCAGATTTTTATTTTGTTTCAGACAATGAAATCGGAGGAGGAAGGGGAGGAGGATAAGAAAGATCGACGAACCTGAAGAAGCGGCTGGAAGGAAAGCAACTGGGCTAGACTGCTGATCTTCTGGAGTAATATTCCCCTTAAAAACATATTGTAATCGCCGACGAGAATAAACATGTAAGAGGAAAGGGGGAGGAAGGGGGAGTGTAAAAGAAGAAAATTGAAGGGGAGGAGGAAGGGGAGGGTCAAAGCAAAAAGATCGGGGAAAGAGGGGCTTTATTTATTTTTTAATAATTTTTAAAATATAATTTTAAATGATATATTAATTTGACATCTCTTCAACTTTTAGAATTTACAATTTAATTCCTAATTTAAAATGTAAACTTTAATTTTTATTTAATTTAGTCTTATATTAAGTAATCTAAATTTATGTAATTTAAATTTTATAATTTTATTTTAATTATATTTAATTTAGTCATTTTAGGGTAAACTGTGCGATATTTAAAAAAATCACGACCGCGATACCCGCAATGACATCCGTTATGTCTGTAACCGTGATAAACGCGACGTGACCGAAAACGTGACTGCGAACGATATTAAATCCCTGCACTCTAATATACCTATATAAATTAATATCATTAGACTCTTTAACTCATAGAACTAATACGTATTAAATTACATTGTTGGTTCTTATAATTTTATTTTAATTTTTTTAAAATATATTTTTTAAATATAACTTTTAGGTATCTGGCATGGGAAGAAAACTCCCAGAAGATGTGTTCATTGAAATGCACATTCACACGTGATGTCATTTCAATATTTTGAAAACATGTACAAAGAGACGTGCCTTTAGTCTATCTAAACGAAAATGTGTTTCATGTAACATGCTTTATTGTCACTTTGTTAGAAGATGTTAGATCGGTAAAATTTAAAGAATTAATATGTGACACGCAATATTATAATACTTGAATGATTTTTTTTTGTAAAACAGATCAGTAATTATAAAATAATAATAATTAATTTTAAAATTAGACATAAAAAGTAAGGTACGAAATATAGCATTTGGCATGCCTAAAAAATTTTGTCAATGGATCAATCATGTCACTGTAAATCTAGAAAAGCTGAGAGAGGTCTGAGGTGTGAAAATATAAAATATTCTATAAAATTCAACACCTATTTTTATTTTTATTAAGTATAATAATAACTTATAAAAGATATAAATATTATATATAATAATAAATAAACATATAAATGAATATATTAAATATAAATGTATAGAGAATGATATGCCATGAGTTGTATTATAGTGGTCAAGATAAAATGAAATTAATTTTAAATCATTTTATTTTAAAATTAATTAAATAAAGTATATAAAAATATTTAATTATATTCAAATAATTATTTTGATTATTAAAATTTTAAAAACTATAGAATAATTTATTACGAAATAATTATTAAATTTATCAAAATTTTACATTTACTATAATGATAAAACAATTACTCCATTCCATAATTTGTATCTTATATTGACTATACGCATAGGTTAACAAATTTCTTCCTAAAAAGTGATTAATATATTTGACATATTTATTTTGATAGGTCTAAAGTGAGACATATCCTATAAAAAAATATAAGTATTGTTGTTTGCTGACTTCTTCTAAAGTAAGATTTCGAACGAGACAATTTTAAAAACTAAAATAAACACATTTAGTGAGATATAAATAATATTTTTTATAATAGTTCAATAAATTAATAATCAATTGATCGTTATTAAAAATTTAGTGACTAAAATAATTATTTAAGTATAATTTAATAAATTATGGTGAAATTTATTCAAATTAATTTTTTAATGTTTCAATTTTTTTTATTAATTTTACTTTTTATAATTATATATTTTTTGTGTTTCCCTTAATTCTCCTCGTATCTTAGGAAGATCTATATACATATTTGAATCTAAGATTTCTTTTGCACCTCATAACCCCAAAAAAATGCAAAAGTATTATCTCAAGTCATAAAACCTTCGAACCTTACACCTCGTAAAATCACAATCATTTGACATGATCTTTGATAAATTCAAATGATATATCAGAGTCAAATCTAATATTAGTTTTTAGATTCACCTAACGTACTAATATACTAATAGTTATAATAATCTTATGTCAAACAACACCACTAAGAATTATCATAAAATCTTTCACTCAAAATCGAGAGAAGGGATTTGAAATCTTATTCTGACTCATTAGGTATTGAAACTTTTTATTGCATTAGGCTATTAAATTTAATCCTATGTCAAACAACTACACTAAGTTATCATTTGATATGATCTTTGATAAATTCACATAATATATTAAAATCAAGATATCTCAAGTCATAAAGCCTTCGGAACCTTACACCTCATGAAATTACAATCATTTGACATGATCTTTGATAAGGTCACGAATTTACCATAATCAAATCTAATGTTAGTTAATCACATTCTCCTAACGTACTAATCTACTAATAGTTATAATAATCATATGTCAAACAACAACACTAAGAGTTATCATAAAGTCTTCCATTAACTACAATTTTTTGTTCAAACAAGAAAGAATAAATCGACTATAATCATGGTAATAATATTTAAAATAATTTTTATTACACTAGAATATTAAAACTAATTGCTAATAATTTATTAAAATTTTGGGTATTTACATATTTAAAAATTTTGGATATTAAATATTCCCAATAAAAAAAAGAAGGAAAGAGATATTAATTTAATTTTATAGGGCTGAGAAAAGAACAAAGGAAAAGACAAAAAACAACGTCAGAGTTGGCCGGCATAGGGTGGTTCTTGTCTTTCTTGGACTGCTTGCAGGATTCCATTACAAACCCATCATCTTCTTCTTCTTCATCTCTTTCACATCTCTCTCTTCCTATCTATCTGAATTTTTTTTTGTTTTTTTAGCATTTCTTAATCTATCTGTTCATATATGTGTGTGTTATTATTGTATTTTTCTTCCTTGGGTATCGGTAAATATCAAAGATTTTATTGAAAAAGTGCTCTCATGAAGCTCAATAGTGATGAAATGAAAGATTACATACTCCATCACCAACAGAAACAACAAGTTTTGGAAGATAACTTGTCAAATTTGACATCTGCTGCATCAGGCGAAGCAAGTGTTTCTTCAAGGAATAGTGCCGGTGGTGGTGGCGCCACCAACCAACTAGCTCAACCTCAGCCGGTTAAGAGAAAGAGAAACCAACCAGGGAACCCAGGTTCGTGTTCAAACTTCAGAAACCTATTTAAAAACACACCATGAGTTTACTTTTATTACATGCTGTGTTGGCTTCATGAACCAGACCCAGATGCAGAAGTGATAGCTATGTCCCCTAAAACACTGATGGCAACGAACAGATTTGTGTGTGACATCTGTAACAAAGGGTTCCAAAGAGACCAGAACCTTCAGCTTCATAGGAGAGGCCATAACCTGCCATGGAAGTTAAAGCAAAGAACAAGTAAGGAAGTGAAGAAGAAGGTGTATATATGTCCTGAACTCAGCTGTGTTCATCATGACCCGTCGAGGGCACTCGGTGACTTGACCGGAATCAAGAAGCATTTCTCGAGGAAACATGGCGAGAAGAAGTGGAAATGTGAAAAATGCTCCAAGAAATACGCTGTTCGATCGGACTGGAAAGCTCATTCCAAGACTTGTGGCACTAGGGAATATAGATGTGACTGTGGTACCCTCTTCTCAAGGTAAAACAAAAACTCTGATTATTCGTTTATTGATCGATAACATGCACACATACTACAGGTGAAATCAGTTAAATTTGAAAACTTTTCTTTTTTACAGGAGGGATAGTTTCATTACTCATAGGGCATTTTGTGATGCATTAGCAGAGAATTCAAGAGCAATCATGGGAGAATCTCATTTATGGGTACCTCAATTCAATCCCCAAGACATGCAACAACAACAAAGTTTCACCAATGTTCCACCATGGCTAGGGGGTTTTTCTTCATCATCATCTTCCTCAATATTCTCCCCTACTTTTGATGGAAACAGTGGTCTTCCTCTTTACCAGCAAACACCAGTGGTTTCCCCTCACATGTCAGCCACTGCATTGCTTCAGCAAGCGGCTCAGATGGGTGCAACCGTGAGCGGCAAGGCCGGAGCTAGTACTATGAGAATACTACCCCACCAACAAACTCACGTGTCTGCTGGTTTTTCTGGCAGTAACAACAACACAACAGCTGTTTTTGGTCTCAACTTGTCTTCACGTGATGGATTCATCCACGGTGCTCCTCCTCATCCATGTGAAGATGACCATCATCATCATCATGCAGCTGCAGCAACCACGGGTGCTCCTTTTCATCACCCATCACTTCTTCAAGACATGATGAATTCTCCAACAGACGCTTCCTTTGATGATATTGCATTTACGGGGATTTTGAACTCAAAGAACAAAAACGACGCCGGAAATAACGATCACCATGAAAGTACTGCCATTGGTACTCAAGTTCAAGGCTTCACAAGAGATTTCCTGCGTCTTAAAGTTTTCTCCCATGGCGATTTTCTCAACATTGCAGATGCCAGCAACTCCATCAACACTTCCCAGTCTCAAAAACCATGGCAAGTTTAGGTAATATAGAAACACTTTTCAAATACATTTTTATCTTAGATTTTTATATTAATCTCCTACATTTGCTAAAATCTTTCCCAAAAAAGAAAGGACTGATCTCCAAATAATCATTTTTCCATTTATATATGTAGTACTCCATGTTACAAATTTTGTTCTTGTTGGTATGTTGTTTTATATACACACATATAAAATAAAACCTAACATGAAAATATAATGTGATTAATTAATATTGGTTGACTTTATGATATATGAAATTAAAAGAACTTATTGACCATGGTTGGGGTTTAATCTTGTGATGTAATCATATATTTGATTTGTAGGGTTTTTAATTTTTTAATTCGTCACCTCGACGTGTTGCTTGTTGTTAGGAAAGGGAAACGAACCTAAATTAATTAAATTAGGGTGAGCTACTCTTTTCATCACCCAACTTTTCTCATATTCTTTTTTTAGTCGTTCAACTAAAAAAAAGTTAATTTGATCACCGAATATTTTATCCTTATGTCATACTGGCTTAAGAATTGTCATTTTTTGATGTCTTCTCTAACCATTCAGGATATCGATGAACCCATCTCAACATCCTCTACCACTGTCAATTTAGATTTTCTAATATCTCTTTAAAACTCGTGAAAATCCAAAACTCAAAGAAAAATGATTTTGATCTATATTTTCCACTATTCGATCAACATGAAATCAATATATATATATATATTGCTCGTCTCCTCCTCCATCTCCGTACTAGTAAGATTTGGAAGTAAATGCTCCAACATTAAAAAAAATCAAAGGGATTCGAAAAATTAGGTTATTAGGGAAATTTGAGGTTTCTTCACAAAAAATTGAAGAAAAGTTTTGAGTCTTTTCATAATAAAAAAGAAACAAAAATTCTTTCAAAATATCGTTAATTATTTTAACCATAGAGTGATCAAAACAGAAACAAATCAAAAGTTGAGTGATTAAGTTAAAATAATTTAAAGTTCAATTACCAAAACAAGAACATATGCAAAATTGAGTGATGAAAAGCACAATTTACCATTAACTTAAAGCTGAACTTTAATGTCAATTGTTTAACGTTAATTTTTGTTTTATTTGATAGCGTAGCAGGGAGGCTACCCATTTTTTTTATGTTTATTTTATTACAATTAATTAGAGTGTAAATCATTGGTGGCAAAGTCTTGATTATGATTCATGCACATGAAAATCACAGATTTATGGTTAAAATGTAGATGTTATGTCATAAGGATTAATAAATATTAAATTTTTTTTCAAAAAAATATTTTCTGATAAATTGAATTAAAAAATCTCCATCAAATTAACACACTTCTAAACTTAAATGAATGAATTTAAGATTTAGTGATTTCCAAGTTAAAAAAAAAAGATATAATGATTTTCAACGTGTAGTGATAAAATATTATATACATTAATAATCTATTTATTCTCTATTTAATTTTTAAATCTTAATTAATTCATCATACTTTAAACGTATAAAAGTAACGTAATCACTAATTTATTATGTTACAATTATTTAGAACTACAATTGGATTTTTTATTTGATTAAATTAATAAAATGCGGCTATTATAATACATTATTTCCATTGAAAATAACTGCCTGTGATGTAAGCTAGGTCCGATTCTGTTATATAATTATATTAAATATATGTTACATTGTTGCATTGATTTTGCATTGACACTATACATGATTGAGCATATGAAAAAGCATATAAATACGCATTTAAATATGAGTACGAAATTGATTAATTTGTCCACAATTATTTGCCTTTGTTACTATATAACAGCAAGACAAGTTTTCATGACTTTATAATGTGAAGGCAAAGACTTCCCATTATAAGTAGTCTCATGTGGACCCTCGACTTTTCTTTTTCGTAAAATTCCACATTTCTCTACACTTTGTCGATTGATTTATGTATCATGTGAACGTGGATATCGATGCTTATATTTAACAGGGAAAAAACCAAAAAAAATGAATTATTTTTTTAAACTTTCCGTGTTTACTAATAGGTTAGTTTAAGTGGTAAGCAACTTGATATTATTTAAGTAATGTCTTAGGTTTAAATCTTTGTGTATGCAGAAAATCTCCGTTGTGAGACTCACCTACCAATATTAGGTGTGTAATCAGGATATGTCCAGATTAATCAAAGTAAATCCTTAGAATTGGAGGATAAAAAAACTTTTAGGGTTTAATAGTTAACTCTGATTATATGTAAAACCAGAAAAATAAATTGATGATAAAATTCTTTTAAAATTATGATTATTATTCTCAATTAGTACTCAAACTTTTGAATATTTTAATTTTATTTTTAAATTATAACTCTCATTCTAAATTGGTTCTCAAACTTTTCGAATATTCTAATTTCATCACAAACTATATATATATATATATTAATCACATCCCTTGTTAATAAAATCGTTGATTAGACCAAGTTATATTATTATATGTTTGAAAAAAATTAGGTTAAATTATGGTTGAAACTAATTACATATTTGAATGGATTTGGGGATGAAATTGAAATATTCAAAAGATTGGGGATCAATTAAGAAAGAGGGTCATAGTTCAAGGATCAAATTAGAATGTTCAAAAGTTTAAGGACTAATTTAGAATAAGAGTTATAGTTTAAAAATAAAATTAAAATTAAAATATTTAAAATTTTAAAGGCTAATTTAAAATGAGAGATATAATTTAAAGACATACGACGGAATTAACTCATTTCTTAATTATTTGGCCCAAGAGAAATTGATAGTATCAAGTCTTTATTAAATTAAAAATCCCATTAATTATTTTTTTGAATAATAACCCCTGAGCTGATTTGTTAGAAAAATAACCCCGTGAATACGTAGGATAAACTCGCGTCCTACCCAATGCATTTCTGATTCATTCTCGTCCTTCAAAAGCCTCAATCTTCTTCAGCGGTTCATACTTTCATCGGTTCTTCCTCCAGAGTTGATACCCAGTAACCGACATCAGCAAGTCAAGAGTAGAAGAACTTTTAATTTCTAGCAAGGTAAGTATTTCTTTCCGTGATTTTTGACATTGTTTGTTTTGCATATGTGAAAAATATGCTATTTATGGAACCCATAAACTGCTATGGAGATTGGAGAACATGTTATCTTGTTTTCTTAATTTTCTTTTGATTTAATATTATAATACTTGTTTAGTTTACTGGTTAAAGATTAAAAGTATGAAGTCATCAAATCCACTGTAATTTTCATTCTTAAACCAACCAATTAGTTCTACCAAACTAAATAAAGAGTAAAGATTACAAAAACTAAGTATTTAATTTTATTACTTGTGCACTTTCAATCCCATAGTATATGAATTTTAGACATTACAATTCCAGAAAGTATATTCTCTTGTGAAAGAAAGAGAGCTGTCAAAACAGTAGGCTAAAGAATGATGAATTAATCGGTTCGGGTCGGGTTTTCAAGCTGTAAATCAGTTCGGGTTGGATTTCAGGTGAAGGAGTTATTTTTCTCAAGTTGGGTTTAGTTGACCAAAAACCCGACCTATGCCCATCCTTATTTAGAACATATACTACTTTGTAATCATCTTAGCTCAATAAAAAAAGGGTAAACATGAACAGATCTGATCATATTAACAAATGAACCAAAAAAGAGAAGAAGCTATTAAAAGGTCACTGATAAATCACAAAGCATAGTTGAGCGACGTGAATAATATCCACAAAAGCAAATCACATATATCTAAATCCAATCTAAAAGTCCAAAACATATAAGATCATTATTATAACAAATAAAGCATCATTTTGATATATTGTGAAGATGCCAAATTCAACCATGAAAAATGATAAACAAAAATAACGGCTAAACGACCAAAAATGTGTCATAAAGACGAAGAAAAATATATCACAAATATATATGTATCATAAAGACATAATTATTAAAATTAAAGAAAAGAAAAAAAATAAAGATATTTTATAATAAAACAGGAAAAACATGAATATTGACGGTCGACATCAACATTAAGGTTGAAGCCGCGGCCAATCACAAAAATAAGAAGAAAAGAGATTAACAACGCCTTTAGATTCAGTTTGTGTGCCTTAATTTAACCTTATAATTTAGTCATAGTTTTCTTGTATCATTTGAGTGAATATTACAATTTTAAAATTAAAAAAATATAGAGACTAAATCTATAATTTGCACATGGTATAAAAACTAATGACATACTGATCATAATAATGATATAGTGAAGCTTGTATTTAAATAAATCCAAAATAAAATACACAAATTTGAGTGAAGAACTATTAACAGGGAAAAAATCAAATCCTAGAATGGTAGATGTATATCAAATTCTAGAATGGTAGTTATATATATACACACGTGCGCGGATACAATAACACTAATTGAATCAAATTATATCACAAATTATTCGAGCTGAATTAAACCGATTTTGGGTCTTATACTGTCACAGAAATTCATATATAAACAATCAAAATCATTGGGATGAAAATGAATACAAGCATCCTGTAGACATTAATTTTTTCATAAATATAATTATTATTATTAATATAATATATATTATTATTATTTATTATTAAATAAATATATATATTACAAATTATATCAGAGGCCCAATAATCCCGAAGCCCAACAATGGAACCTTAAACCAATTAGGGTTTGTGCCTCATTCTAGCAGCGCCATTGATCACAGCCGTAAGATCCAACGGCCTAAAAGGGTTTGTATCATTTCAGTTAGGGTTTTTAAATCCTAGCACTGCTGCCGCCGCCTCCAAGAACTCCTAGCAGCCACCTCTGCCGACACCTCCCAAGCCAGATGGTCCAACCAGCTGCTGCCGACGCTACCACTGCCACGACGCCCGTCGAAGCTCCTAGAAGAGTCAATCTAATCGTCCACGCGTCCCGTTCTTCGGTGAGTCACCACAGGTTCGGTTACTCATGAGAACTCATCTCTGGGACCGGTCCAACGAGAGCCTCGGTGGTGGCTATAAAAGCCACCCCACCTGCAAGAGAAAAAAAAACGAGCAACCAAGAACCAGGGGAGCAACGGACAGGGCAACAAAGAGTAGAAAACCACCAGGAACAGAGGCGAAAGATCCAAACAACAAGCCAAATACCACAACAACAAACAACCATTCAAAAAGAAAAATAAAGAGAAGGGAGAGAAACTCACCACGTCCGTCGGAGCCCTCCAAACCGCTGTCGAACCGAAAATACCGAAGGTATTTTCCCTAGATCTAGGAAATATTGGAGGGTTTTAGAAGAAAAGGGTATCGAATTTGGCTTTAGAGTTTAAAAGCGGAGGATTTGGAACGGTAGCCGGCAGGAGTGTCGGTGCCGGAAAATGGTTACCGCCAGTTTTCTTTCTGGCCAAAGAAGACGAGAGAAGCCAAACCAGAAAATGAAATAAACTGGCCCAAGGAGGCCGGTTTTTGGATTTAAATACCCTCCCCGAACGACGTCGTTTTGGGGAGGGGCATGTCTGTAATTTAATAGGGGTAAAACCCTTTCCGTAGTCATTAGAGTTCTATAAATTTATATTATGCTCACTAAAATCAACTTATATGTCTTTTAATTTGGTATTTCAATTTTATTTTTTTTATATTTTCGTCACTAATTATATATGTTTATATATGTTTAGGGTTATGGTTAAATTGCATTATTAATGTTTATATTATATTAATGTTTTGAATTATAGTTTTAAGTTTTAATAACTTTTATTTTAAACCCCGAAATGACTAATTAAGGCTAAATTACATTATTAGTACATATCTTTTGAATAATTCGAATTAGGATCTTTAAATTTTATATTTTAATCCCTAACAGTTTGATATTTTTCATTTAATATATTTTGCATTTTAATATTATTGCTTTTAATTTCTTTCATTTTGATTATTATTATTTTATTTTGTTATTATATATGTTTAAATTATTAATTTCATTATTATTATTATTATCTTAAGTCATATAAATATATATATATAATAAATAATATTTATTTATTTATTTTGTTTTGTTTTGTTTTTCTTTGAAATAAAAATCCTATTTATGAACTATTTATGTTTAAATTTTATTTTATTATCATTTTAAGAAAATGTTTTAGTTATTTATTTATTTTTTAATATTGAAGGAAAGAGTTGTGTTAAAGCAACTAGAAGCCCTTTTCTAATATTTTTAAATAAATAAATATCTTACTATATTAAAATAATTTATTATTATTATTTATTTATTTTTTAATACCAAAAGAAAGAGCTGTCTTAAAGCATCTAGAAACCATTTTTTGATATTTCTAAATAAATAAATATGTTATTTAAATATATATATATATATATATATTTTCTTTAAATTATATTAATAAATTTGAAATGACAGGATTATAAATTAAATATATCTTTGAATTTTTAAATTTCTAATAATAGAGACAATTTATAATTAATAAGTACCAATTTTGGGCGTTGTGGGGGTGTTAATCCTTCCCTAAACGTAACCGACCACTAATCCTTTTTTATTATTAAAAAGAACAAATCTTTGGTTAAAACGCAGACCGATTTATCTTTTGACTGATGTTTTCTTAAAAGCTCTTTAAAAAGATAATTTTTAGGTATTCGACCTACCTGACCCCAAAGGCCGATGGCGACTCCCAAATCATTTTAAAAACCATTTATTCACATTACTTTCCCGTTAAGAAAAAAAATTTGTACCCAGGGCAAAAACCGGTTACGACAGCTTGGCGACTCCGCTGGGGACCTGGTCAAGCTTTTAAAAATCAATTATAAATTGTCTCTATTAATTAAAAATTAAAAATTCATATATTTAATTTATAATTCTTTCTTTTCAAAATTTTTATATATATTATTTTCATAATATTTATATGTATATTATTTTTTTATATTGTTATTTTATTTTCAAGTATTAGATTTCATTATTTATTTGTTTGTCAGAGGTCTGAATATTTCTCCTCACACACAACACGTGCATTGCATAACATAAGCTTTATAATCAAGCTTGTCCCTTTTAAGTGGGAGTGAAAGCGACGTCTTCGTGAGAATTTATTCTCCGTATCAGACCTAGCAAGTAGCTTTCAGGGTTCATATGCTCTATGTCTTCATGGGAATTTATTCTCCGTGTCAGGCATAGAGAAGTGTATCCCCTCGAATTGAACTAGATCCACTTTAGTCTGTGATAGACTAGGATTGAGGGTTAGCAGCCCAAGAGGACACTAACAAGGACAGTTCGAGTACCTTTACTCCCAGAACTAAAACCCTACATATAATAAACCCTAGAAATTCTCCTGATCTAAGACTGTACTGAACCTCTGTCCGTATGTATACACAAAGGAGAAATAAGCTCTAGCTTTTAATTTATTTTATTTTCCTTTCTTTTTCCTGAATAAACGCATGCGAACTAGAAATCATGCAGTTAGGTTAATTTTTCCAAACAAAGCATAGAACTAGAAAGCATGAGGTTAGGATACATTATATACCTTGATAGATAGAATCTTTCTTGGTACTAACCAATTTATTTTTTCCCTTCCCATTTTTATTTTTCATACATTTTGTTTTGCTCTAACTTGTTTATATTGATTTCTTTCGTTTGCATTGCATGATCATAGCATAACCAAAAGGTGTTGACTTGAAAGACTATTCATCAAATTGGAAAGAAATCATAAATGGACAAAAAGTTTTATGATCGAACAAAATATGACGCAACCATGGAATGACATACTGAGGGAACTCCGAAGATAGAGGAGAGCTATGCACCTAAAGATCATGTGTCCATTAAGGAGCAAGAGGAGATACGAGAAATAAAAGAGCAAATGTCCAAGATGATGGATAGAATATATGTTTTGGCTAAAGGAGAAGATATTCCTACACAGAAAGAGAGAAAGCTTAATGAAATAATCCTGCAATTTTAGATATGCAAGGGACTTCTGATCCTAACCAATTTGAGAAGTTGCAAACAATCATTATTTGTATTCACAAGTTGTCTAGAGATATTAAGGAAATGGTGACAACTATAAAAGCTCAGAGAGATGAGAAGAAATCATATAATCTGAAATCGACGAAGTTTAGTCTGCTCCGACGTCTAAAACTCAGGTTCAATCCAAGACAAAAGGCGGTTCTCATTTTGATGCTATTCCTATATCATATAAAGAGTTGTATGAAAAACTACGTGAAGCACGAGAAGTGGCCCCGTCTACATAAAACCGTTCCAACCTCCGTATCTGAATTGGTATGACATCAACGTTTATTGTGAATATCATGCCGGAACTCAAGGACATATCATCGAGAATTGTCTTGCCTTCAAACTTCAAGTCCAAAGTCTTTTGGATCATGGAACATTACAATTTATGACAAAGGATCAGCCTAGTTTGGTAACTGAAGGTCCTGTTAGATTATTACCAAAAGTGGACAAAGGTAAGACTATCAGTAGGGGCACCCAGAAAGAAGATAATTTGCTGAAGTATGAGGCTCAAATACGTCATCTAAAGATTATAAACGATAAATTGAGCACCAAAATGAAACCATGCATGAAGATTTCCAGAAGGTTAGTCAAGCATTTCAAAATACTGGCCTAGAAAACACCCCATAAGAGTGGATAACAGGGGTCACCAAACTGAAAAAGAACTGTAACATACATGAAGGACGAGCCAAGAAGTTTTCTCATGATTTACGATTCACAGAAGAAAGACACAATACAACTGTCGTCAATTTGAAAAAATGTCAAGTCGAAAATCAAAGGTTGAATAGTGTTATGACCAACATGGAAGCATTATATCAGATTCATCAGCTTGAGATCGATACTGAATTAAAAGCCATTATGGAAGAACAAAACATTGAAGAAATATTTAGATGATTATGGAGATCTTGTACGAAAACTTCTTGAACATAAAGAATCTCTCACAAGAAAAAATGAACAACATTGTTTACAAACCCGAGAGTTGACACAGAAGATGAAGGAAAAAGACAATGTCACGAAGGAAATTGCTGCTCAAGCAAGCAATGTGGCTCATAAGCCTGGTGAACTTAACTGGCTTCGTGAAAGAATTGAAGCAGATGGATAACTCCACACCTGAACATGAGTGGACGTTAATTTGGCTTTTAAGAGAAATAGAGAAGTTAGGAGTAAAAGTTATTCCCTACATGTAAAAGTTTTGTTTAATGCACGGAAACTTTTGTGTTCAATGAAATCTGTTCTAAGATGATCACTCTTGAGTAACACCTTTTCATACATGCATTTGCATTTTGTATTTTTGTTTTTTTACGTTTGTATTTATATTTACATCATGCATTAAAACATATTTAAATGTTTATTTATTTTCAATATCAAAGAAAAGGGCAGTCTTAATATAACTGGATGTCCTATTCTGGTATTTTAAATAATTTACATTTACATTTTTGCATTTATGCATTTTGCATTTTGCATTTACATTTTTTATTTGTTAAAGTATTGGTATATACATTAATTATAAAAACATATAAATAATTCATGAAGGGTTCTGTAGCAGTAAAATCGAGACCATTCATTCATACTGTACCATCATCATGAAAACAATGGAGCAATCTTATGATGGACTACAAGATCAGTGGCCAGAACAATTGATATGGTTACCTCAGGATACAAAGAAAGAAACATCGAATTCAGTACCAGATGGACCAAATCAAATTATTCAAGGGATGACATCTTACAAGGAAGAGATAACTGCTAAAGAGCAACAGTGCTATTAGATTAATGAGTCAAGAATGATAATATACCCTGGTGCACCCCACTTGAACCCAAAGAATAGCCTCATTAATTATTCACAATATGAGGAGAGATTCAAGAAGATGGATGAATCAATCAGAAATATGAAAGATGTTAATGCCTCCCCACAAAGAATTAGAAGCAAGAGAGCTCAGCTTGATTCCAGACTTGGTTATTCCCTATGAATTCAAAAGGCCTGATTTTGAGAAATATGATGGCACCATTTGTCCCCTAATACATCTGAGAATGTTTTGCATAAAAATGGAAGGATATTAAGTTCTGATGATCTGTTAATTCACTCCTTCCATGATAGCCTCATTGGCCCAGCAATAGTCTGGTACAATCAGTTGACCCAAGAACAGATCAAGAGATGGGTTGATCTAGCTGATGCATTTTTGGGACAATATCGGTATGCTAAAGGCTTAGCTCCAACACCTATGGATCTTCGAGGAGTAAAGAAGAAATCTAATGAAAGGTTTCAAGAATATGCCTTAAGATGGAGATGAGTGGTAGCACAAGTTCAACCTCCTATGTTAGAAAAAGAAATATCATGTATGTTTCGTGATTCCCTTCCCGCTCCTTTCTTCGAGTTAATGCAGGCAAATCCGACGAAGGAATTCGAGAATCTTGTGACAAGTGGAGAATTAATTGAGAATGTAATCAGCGAAGAAAATTCAAAAGTCACATTCAAGAATCCGAAAGGTCAGAAAGCGAAAGTTGATGATGTAAATGAGTGTCGTATCCAGAATCCCTGCAATTGCAAAAGAAAAAGAGCAAGTAGTTGTTCGGATCGACCAAAGAAAGTCATACGATCAAGAAAAATTTTGGAAGTGTTCCAAACTTCCATTTCAGACTTGTACCCTCATTTGGTTAAAGGTCAATACATTACACTAAAACCAACGAAAGTATCACCAAACCTTTTTGCCCATTGCTATGATCAAAATAGTTTTTGTAATTTTCACTTGGGGGTGAATGGGCATTCAACAGGGTATTGTTGGCCATTGTTAAAAGAAATAGAGACGCTTGTTGACAAATGAGTCTTGACACAAGCAATGATCAAGAAATGGGGGGCAAATAAGGATAATGACCCTGATCCTATTACACACCCAACATTAGATGAGTAATGATGCATAAACAAGTGGAAGTTGATATCTACCACTGTAGTACCTTTCATTTTCAGCATCTTGTTTGAACTTGTTTTTTATTCCTTTCTTGCTTTTGTGCAATAAATAAATTTGTGTTGCTTTTATGGTTATGAGCAATGAATCAAATTCTAATCTTGAAATTCTTGAGTATCAAGTAGATTAAATATTCTTTTTCAAGAATTATAGATCTTTGGCAAGTGGTGAAATTATATCTTCCATATCTCATCCAACGCCAATTACTTAACCCTTGCCAAAACCAAATCCTGACACTACAATTACCTGAGACTCTGAAGAAATGTCTCTACCTATTTTTGAGAGACCAACTCCAGACGTTTACTGGTTTATGATACTATATTCCACCACATACATGACTTCATAAGTCACACTTTTGTTCTTCCAAATACAAAATCATCATTTTACCAGTTAAACCAAATGACCTCAAAAGAACCAAACCTTCAATTATCCATAAATTTTCCTGCAAGAAGAGACGAGATAAGGCATCGTGGATCAATTTATTGAAGATAATTTGAGTGATTTGGGCATACTCAAAGAATAAAAATGGATTGATTTAAATAAATATATCATGCATTAATTACATTGTTTTCATGTAAATGAAAGTTAATCTTGAATATTCATCCCCCTGGAGATATCTCTTTTTACAAAGACTTCTATGTATGAGATGACTGAACTTTGTGCACAGTTCAGGCATGCAAATTCAGTGACATATCGCCCAAAGATGAATGGGGCAGTTGAAGGAACAAATAAGAACGTTAAGAGGATCATTACAAAGATCACTGAAACTTACCAGGATTGGCACGAGAAGCTACCTTTTTCCTTATATGTATATCGAAATACTGATCGAATCACTGAGGCAACACCTTATTGTCCAGCCCTACCAATTTGAGATCCCATCACTTTGTATCTTGAAGGAGCTAAAATTGGAGGAGGTTGAAGGGATCCAAGATCGATTTGATCAATTAAACCTTATTGATGAGAAGAGATTGAAAGCTATTTACCATGGGCAGATGCATCAAAAGAGGATGATGAAAGATCACAACAAGAAAGTACATCTGAGAGAATTCCAAGAGGGTGATCTAGTGCTGAAAAATCTTTCCTATACATAAAGATTTCCGTGGGAAATGGATGTAATTGGGGTCATATGTTGTAAAAAATGGGCATTTTCCAGAGGAGCATTGATTTTGGCAGAAATGAATGGGAAAGTTCTGAGAAACCAAATAAACTCAGATTCTGTCAAGAAATAAAAAAGAAAAAAAAAAAAAAGGAAAAAGGGACAGAATTGAACCAAGATGAGTAACTCATGGAGCCTCAAGTTACAAGATTGATCAAGTACAATTAGTTCAAAGATTCATATTCAACAAGAAGCGTAAGAAATATTGGAGATGAATGAATCTTATGGAAAAATCCCCAGCAAAGCAGATCCAAGGCAAGAAAAGCAAGATTGAAGGCATCTAATTAAAAGAGAATATCTTCAGAATTCATTCCGCCTCTCAAGATTGATTTTTATTTGCAAAAATTGGTTTTTAAAATCTTTAATGCATGATATGGAAAATGATAAAAAGGGGGGTTCAAGATGTAAATTTCGAATAACATTTTGAAACCAAAGGAGGATTCGAGTTGAAAACCTGAAAAGGTGGCTCGAATATTAAATGGTGCAACAACGACATAAGAGACGATCTTAAGCTCTTAATGAAGCACCATACATCCCAAAGATGTTCATGAGAGTCGGACATAAGAAGTATCTCTATGAGATAAGCATAACAACGAGAAGTATCACTACAAGATGAACATAACAATCATTTCTTCAAGTTAACCCAAAGAGACATATATATTGGACTAACCTAAGAGACCTTACTTTACCAGAATCCACCTACACCTTAAATCAGTCAATAGTTTTGACACTTGCCATAGGACTATGATTTTTGAATGAGTTAAAAGAGTAGTTGATTTATTTGATATTCATTAATTTCATGTCTTATGATTTCATTCTATTGTGAACCTGTAAAGGGCAATACTTTACAAAATTCTGTCATTCTTCAATAAAGAAAGGAGAAAAAACATTTTCAAACAGGACAGTCCCAAATGAGGAAGGTCATTGAACCAAGTTGTTGCCTATTCTACCTCTATTGAAGAGAAAGAGTAAGTCAGGCCAAAATGATGAAGTATTCTTGAAATCAAGTGGTCTAAGAAGCCAGAAAGTTTGGAGAATTGAACTTATGATGCTTTCCTGTGACATTATCAGCAACTTATCAAGAATGATTACTTTGTTTTAAAGGGAGATACTGAAAGCCCATTTCAACTAAACCTTTCCATGGTTCGGGAAGAGTGGGATATGGAGGTGTTTATCTTGAAGTAGCAGAAGAGCCAGTCACTGAATCAGTCATTGCAAAAAAATACATCAACAAAAAATCTTCAAGCCCATCCCAATGATGTTTATTTCTTCCGATAAGGTTGTTACACTAGATGCCACCACCAACAAGGTCAAATTCGACAAATATACTCATCAATTGCTCCAATTGATCACCATTCAATTCTTGCACATTTGCTTTCAAAGGTATGCTGAGCCGGTAAAAGACAACCTCTGCATCACTAATCCCCGAAAAAAAAAGACAGGACATTGATATCACCGGAGAACATGTCTCTAGCATATCCTCCTCATCGTGTATGGCTTTTAGGGAAACCTAGAAGCATTTCCACCTCATCAGGTTCAAGTGGAACAACTTTATTCCTTCCAACCCATACCATATTCCATTTTTGGCACTCATCAAGAAAATACTTCTGGACACTCGAAGGTCTCATCGTCATAAGCTTCAAAAGCCTTAAGGATCATTTCTGTCAATTTGGTATTTCCTGTACATGTTTGTAAATAGTTCAACTTTGTTCTGGGATCCCAAGAAGGTCATCAGTTTGTTGTCAATGGAAAAACATCATGTATGGTGCGTGGAGGAAGCGAAATAAGAGGAAATATATTCTCAATTGGCAGATTATGAGTATAGCCCTTTTCCGTGCATCAGTACAAAAATGCTTTGAATCTACAAATTTTGGCTCTACATCGTATAAGTACCGTGACATTTTGGTCCAAACACCAACTGGAGCAAGTGCCATGTTCTTGTAGTAGAAATAAAGAGGCACAATAGCATCTTCTGGAAGTGTTCTTTGAGTTATCTGATCTGGTTCGGTAGTAACCCCAAAACCAATCATTATATTTGGAAAATGAACGGCATGATCGTCTTCATTAAGAAGCTTCTTTTCAAGCTTCCTCTGCTTCTTCCTTTTCTAAAAATAATAGCCGGAGTTTCTCCTTTGCTTGTAATTGGGGTCATTGCATAATGGTTTCCTATCTTCTATCAGAATAAGTGCGTCAGCAGCCTTAGCTATTTGAGTAGCACATATAAAATCTATCAACTCTGCAATTGATGAATCCGGAACACATCTCTCCATGGCTATTGAAGCTTCAGCCTCTGAGTACTCCATTTTCATCAAGTATAACAGTTCATTCTCCTCATTAGCATCAGAATTCAGGATTTCCTCGGTATCAGAAGAACTATCAATATCTGTGAAATCATCCTAAAAGATCGTTTCATAATCAGATGAGTAGTTATCAGAATCAACATGTTGCATGAGTGCAGACCTTTCAAGAACCTTTACCACTGTATATGTAGTCTTGTTTTTGCATCAAAGTAAGATTATTGTTCACAAAAATTGGTTTCTCTCCCACAAAAAAGTATATTCCAGAAATAGCCTTCACTGAAAATAAGGTTCACTATGTCGACCTGGAATGAATCACCAAACAATTTATACCACTCTGCCCGACTAGATTCCTCTAGATCCAATGGGCACCTCATTCAAAAGAGGCACATATCTCAGACATTTTCGTCTGAATAATTGATTCTTAAGTTTGTGACAACATGAAGAGAATTCCTCAAGTTACTTGACAACTGCTGTTTAGTGACATCAGAATGAGAGTATTCAAGATAAACAGATTTGAGGCACGGATAAAGCCATAAGTACCCATAACAGTGCATTGTCAGAACTGGACCTTGTGGGGATCATGATATTCCCGTCAAACAGACAT
Source organism: Hibiscus syriacus (assembly GCF_006381635.1). NCBI lineage: Eukaryota > Viridiplantae > Streptophyta > Magnoliopsida > Malvales > Malvaceae > Hibiscus > Hibiscus syriacus. The sequence goes on along the minus strand of NW_024063153.1, from coordinate 710,711 downwards.
TGAGAGTGAATCAGAAGCAGAATATTGGGGCATCTAGAAAGCCCATTTCAGACAGAAATGTTTCATGTAGGGCATCCTGAAAAGCCCACATCAGTGTGAATATTTGGTCATTCTTGAAGGCTCATCTCAACAAGAAGTAATGTGAATGCATTTTTAACATCTGTATATGTACATGTTAAGGCATTTTTTAAGGCCCAATTCAGACAGATCTATGCGATCCATCTTGAAAGCCCATTTCAACCAGAAATATAATGGTGGGGAATTTTGAAGGCTCATAGTAATATGAATATTTGGGCATTCTTGGAAGCTCATCTCAGCAAGAAGTAATGTTGAGCATACTTTTAACATCTGTATCAGCAAATGTTGGAGCATTTTAAAGGTTACTTCAAACAGATCCATGTGGGGCATTTTGAAGTCTCAGATTAACAAGAAAAAAATGATGGAGCATGGTGAAAGCCCATTTCATTCATGATCAGGAATGTTGACACATTTTGAACGTTTGTATTAGCCAATGTTGGGCATGCTGAAGGCCCACATCGTCATATGTTAAAGATCATTTGACGTGAGCAAATATTTCCAATAAGACAGAAATGAATGAAGAATGAAAATGGTGAAACAGTGACAGTGGAGCTGACTATACATTATTGTTTCGTTCATCAGACAATTACATCAGGATCATATTGTTGAACAAATATCTACTCAGTAAGAATGGTTTCAAATACTCAATCTTCTTAAATCATGTGTCACACGATAGCATGTTCTTTGTTAAGCTACATCACGGTTGCATGAATAAGGATGGTTCCCAGGCAAACCATTTGATCCAGGGTTCAGTTTCTCAAAATTGAATTTTGTATTTTGTGTGTCGGTGATGACTGGAAATATTTCTTTGAGATTCCTAACAGTTAGTTTCAATCATGTTGTTGGGATCACGAAGTTGTTTTTCACATCAGTGTTTGTTTACTTGATGATATTGAACAAATAAAGAGGCTCAGCTTATGTTATTCTTATTCCCGTTGTTACTAGGGTTATCATTACCATCCAAGGTGAACTGAGTTTTCATCTATTTAGTTTATCCTGTGTGTTTCATCCCTAGCGGCAAGAATTCCATAAACCTCCTTCTGTACATAGATCCTATAGCTGAAGTGTTTCTACTTTCTACAATGCTCATTTCGGAAGAAAACGTGATCGATATCACACTTGCCCTTGCTCGAGAAGATATCAAGATCAATTGGTATCTCTTATTCAACTCGGCACTAGCATATATCGTGAATTTGACCAACTTTTTGGTCATATCAACATCTCACTTGTATCCCCACTGAGTTTTGTTCTTAAGTGGTCTTGTGACATCATACAAAAGCTTTGAACACTATGCAAAGAGCTTCATTTGATTGAGAAATTTGAGCAGAAGCCACAGGAAATGATAAATGTATTATTAAATGTTTACGAAACATCTGTGCAGAAATAACAAGAAATGATGAACGTGTTGTCAAATGTTTTACAACAAGAAACTAGTGGAGCCAAATAAAGTTGAATGACAAGTTGCCTTGTTCGAGATCCAATTAGATGTGGAGACATGAAAGGAATCAAGATACATCCTCCTTATAATGTGTTGCAAGAGTCAAATCAGAATAGACATTGCTCTCCTAATTAATCCCTGCTGAGTATGATATATCTAAATCTACACTTTTCAAAGAGAATAGACTCTTTCTTCAAAGATGATAGCCTATCTCTTTAAAGATGGTAGATTCTCTTTTCAAATATGAAAGCTTTAATGAATTTCTATACAAGTCCAGATCAAGAAAGCTGATGTTATCAAAGACAAAATGGGGCATCAAGGTCATAGTTCTGACTACGGCAAGAGTTTCATAAATAAAACATTTCTTCTGAACTTAAATGAAACAAAGATACAAGTTGATCAGATGGTTTTTCAGAGATACAAGCTTGATAGCATAAGTTGCTATACTGATATCCAAAGGTAACCCTGGCAATAAATGATGAAGTAAAAGAAGACCAAGTTCACCACTTTGAAGTAAAATGAAGATTGCATACACATCATGCATTCATAAGAACATCATTTACACAATAGACAATGCATTACATTGATACATCTGAATGCATTCAAACATGAAGTTTTACAAATCTTCGTATGAAAAAGAAGATTCATGATGAACTACCTTACAAAAAGAAGGTAGGATTCAAAACCTCAAATACGAGAATCACGCAAACATCTGAAGAATAGATGGACTCAATCTACAAAAGAAGAATTATTTTGGGGCATGTTACCCAATCAACAAATTATTTCAATGAGAAAAACGCTTTCCAAAGTTTCTCATTTAATCTTTTCTAAAAATGAAATTGTTGAAAAGTAAGAAAACGATTTCCATAGTTTTTTTTACTTAGTAAACTATTTCCAACATCTGTAAGCCCTTCAGTGCATGATGTTTTCAAAACCTTCAGGTCATCTATAAGCCCTTCAATGCATGATGTTTTCAAAACCTTCGGGTCATCTGTAAGCCCTTCAGTGTATGATGTTTTCAAAAACCTTCGCGTCATCTATAAGCTCTTCAGTGCATGATGTTTTCAAAAACCTTCGGGTCATCTGTAAGCCCTTCAGTGCATGATGTTTTCAAAAACCTTCGGGTCATCTGTAAGCCTTTCAGTGCGTCATCTGTAAGCCCTTCAGTGCATGATGTTTTCAAAACCTTCGGGTCATCTGCCCCTTCAGTGCATGATGTTTTCAAAACCTTCGGGTCATCTGTAAGCACTTCAGTGGATGATGTTTTCAAAAACCTTTGGTTCATCTGTAAGCCCTTCAGTGCATAATGTTTTCAAAAACCTTCGGGTCATCTGTAAGCCCTTCAGTGCATGATGTTTTCAAAAACCTTCGGGTCATCTGTAAGCCCTTCAGTGATTGATGTTTTCATAAACCTTCGGGTCATCTGTAAGCCCTTCAGTGCATGATGTTTTCAAAACCTTCGGGTCATCTGTAAGCCCTTCAGTGCATGATGTTTTCAAAACCTTCGGGTTATCTGTAAGCCCTTCAGTGCATGATGTTTTCAAAACCTTCGGGTCATCTGTAAGCCCTTCAGTGCATGATGTTTTCAAAAACCTTCGGGTCATCTGTAAGCCCTTCAGTGCATGATGTTTTCAAAACCTTTGGGTCATCTGTAAGCCCTTCAGTGCATGATGTTTTCAAAAACCTTCGGGTCCTCTGTATGTCCTTCAGTGCATGATGTTTTCAAAAACCTTCGGGTCATCTGTAAGCCCTTCAGTGCATGATGTTTTCAAAAACCTTCGGATCATCTGTAAATCCTTCAGTGCATGATGTTTTCAAAAACCTTCGGGTCATCTGTAAGTCCTTCAGTGCATGATGTTTTCAAAAACCTTCGGGTCATCTGTAAGCCCTTCAGTGCATGATGTTTTCAAAAACCTTCGGGTCATCTGTAAGTCCTTCAGTGCATGATGTTTTCAAAAACCTTCGGGTCATCTGTAAGTCCTTCAGTGCATGATGTTTTCAAACATTTCCGTCCTACTCAATAGAGGCCAAATGAAAAAATTATTGTCTTTTTCGTCTTTGCTCTATTCTTGTTAATATAAGAATGAGTAAAGAGGGGCAGCTGTAGACATTAATTTTTTCATAAATATTATTATTATTATTATTATTATTATATATTATTATTATTATTATTTATTAAATAAATATATATATTACAAATTACATCAGAGGCCCAATAATCCCGAAGGCCAACAAGATCAATAATGGAACCCTGAACCAGATTAGGGTTTATGCCTCATTCCAGCTAGGGTTTGTATCATTTCAGCTAGGGTTTCTAAACCCTAGCACTGCTACCGCCGCCTCCAAGAACTCCCAGCAGCCACCTCTACCGACACCTCCCAAGCCAGATGGTCCAACCAGCTGTTGCCGACGCTACCACTGCCACGACGCTCGTCGAATCTCCTAGAAGAGTCAGTCCAATCGTCCACGCGTCCCGTTCTTCGGTGAGTCACCACAGGTTCGGTGACTCACTAAAACTCATCTCTGGGACCGGTCCAACGAGAGCCTCGGTGGTGGCTATAAAAGCCACCCCACTTGCAAAAGAAAAAAAAACGAGCAACCAAGAACCAGGGGAGCAACGGACAGGGCAACAGAGAGTAGAAAACCACCAAGAACAGAGGCGAAAGATCCAAACAACAAGTCAAATACCACAACAACAAACAACCATTCAAAAAGAAAAATAAAGAGAAGGGAGAGAAACTTACCACGTCCGTCGGATCCCTCCAAACCGTCGTCGAACCGAAAATACCGATGGTATTTTCCTTAGATCTAGGAAATATTGGAGGGTTTTAGAAGAAAAGGGTATCGGATTTGGCTTTAGAGTTTAAAAACGGAGGATTTGGGTTAATTTGTAAAATTCCGGCCACCGTTCAAAGTGGCCGACGGGAGTGTCGGTGCCAGAAAATGGCTGCCGACCGGTGGCGAGTTTTCTTTCTGGCCAAATAAACTGGCCCAAGGATGCCGGTTTTTGGATTTAAATACCCTCCCCGAACGATGTCGTTTTGAGGAGGGGCATGTCTGTAATTTAATAGGGGTAAAACCCTTTCCGCAGTCATTCAAGTTCTATAAATTTACATTATGGTCACTAAAATCAACTTATATGTCTTTTAATTTGGTATTTTAATTTATTTTTTATTTTCGTCACTAATTATAGTTTATATATATGTTTAGGGTTATGGTTAAATTGCATTATTAATGTTTATATTATATTAATGTTTCGAATTATAGTTTAAGATTTAATAACTTTTTTAAACCCCGAAATAACTAATTAAGGCTAAATTACATTATTAGTACATATCTTTTGATTAATTCGAATTAGGATCTTTAAATTTTATATTTTAATCCCTAACAGTTGGATATTTTTCATTTAATATATTTGCATTTTAATATAATTGCTTTTAATTTCTTCATTTGATTATTATTATTTATTATTTTATTATATATGTTTAAATTATTAATTTCATTATTATTTATCTTAAGTCATATAAATATATATACATATATAATAAATATTATTTATTTATTTATTTTTTTGTTTTTCTATGAAATAAAAATCCTATTTATGAACTATTTATGTTTAAATTTTATTTTATTAATATTTTAAGAAAATGTTTTAGTTATTTATTTATTTTTTAATATTGAAGGAAAGAGCTAACTTAAAGCAACTAGAAGCCCTTTCTAATATTTTTAAATAAATAAATATCTTACTATATTAAAATAATTTATTATTATTATTTATTTATTTTTTAATATCAAAAGAAAGAGCTGTCTTAAAGCACCTAGAAGTCATTTCTGATATTTCTAAATAAATAAATATGTTATTATATATATATATATATATATATATATATATATATATATATATATTCTTTAAATTATATTAATAAATTTGAAATGACGGGATTATAAATTAAATATCTTTGAATTTTTAAATTTCTAATAATAGAGACAATTTATAATTAATACCAATTTTGGGCGTTGTGGAATTAGAAGTTACTTTTATTGGCCTAAACTTTAAGGCAATGTGGCTACTTATGTGAGGGTTTTGTCCAGTATGTCAGCAAACTAAAGTGGAGCATGTTGCTAAAACTGGTTACTTCAGCCACTGCCTATTCCTCACAGGCCTGGAAATTATCACTATGGATTTTATAGAAGGTTTACCTACTTCTTTGAAGAAGAACTGTATTTTAGTGGTGGATAAGTTCACAAAATACAGTCATTTTGTGGCAATATCACATCCTTATACTGCTGCTGAAGTAGCTAAACTCTACTTAGACAACATTTATAAGTTGCATGGCCAGCCTAAAGTGGCCATTTCAGACAGAGATAAAACCTTCACTAGTCTTTTTTGGAAAGAACTAATGAGAAGTTAGGTACTAAGATCTATTTAGTACTGCCTACCACCCAGAGACGGATGGACAAAGTGAAAGGGTGAATCAGTGTCTTGAACAGTATCTAGAGGGTTGTGTTTCTCCTAACCAAAGCAGTGGCTAATGGTTATCTCATGCAGAGTGGTGGTATAATACCACCTATCATACAGCCCTAAAGTTGACACCATTTCAAGCTCTATATGGATATGCACCTCCTACAATGGTATGGCAATCAGATCACCAGTGCATTCTGTCAGTAAATTAATGAAGACTAGAGATGACATTCGCAGACTAGTCAATTTAATTTAGAACAGGCAGCCATCGCATGAAACAAAAAGCTGATAAAAACGATCAGAAGAAATTTTGCAGTGGAGATGAAGGTACCTGAAATTACAGCCTTATCGCCAAACAACATTGGCTCTCGTAAAAACTTAAAGCTAGCAGCCCGATACTATGGCCCTTACAAATTACAGAAAAGATTGGGGAGGTTGCTTACCGTTTGGCTTTACCTGAGACATCACGTTACATCCCGTTTTCCATGTGAGTCTTTTGAAGAAACACATGGACAGTCAGCCCCTTCTTCTACGGATCCTCCTGACATGACAGAGGAAGGTGAAATTAAAATTGAACCTTTGCAAGTCATGGGAAGAAGAATTGTTAACAGGAAACACAAACCTGTTATCAGTTGTTGGTGAGAGAAAAATCTAGATGATTCGTGCGATACTTGGGAGGACTATACTGTTCTTAAGGACAGTTTCCTAACTTTGATCCTTGGGGACAAGGATCTGCTCCAGCAGCGGGTATTGTCATGGTTGGAGAAGGAGATGAGGAACATATGCCACAAGCTATAACATTTTCTCCTGCAAAACCACCAGGTACTTCAATAGGCGCTGCATCAATGGCAGTTAGTGCTAGTGGGATGACATACACAGGATTGCCAAAGAACTTCATTTTAAGTGATATAGAAAGAGCCACCAATCGGTTCGATGAATCACGGATGATCGATGAAGGAGGTTGTGGCATAGTCTACAGAGGTATGTTAGATAATGGAGTTGCAGTAACTGTCAAAGTACTGAAGAGGGTGGATCAGCATGGTGAACAAGAGTTCTTGGCCGAAGTTGAGATGCTGAGCGGCCTGCACCATCGGAATCTGGTTAAAATGATCGGTAACTGCACCTAAGGAAATATACATTGTCTCGTCTACGAACTTGTACCAAATGGAAGCCTTGAGTTCCATTTACTTGGTGAACATACATCTTCAGCATAACTACAAATTACCTTTCAGTACAGCTTAGAGATTAAGTTTGTTTAATTTTGTGTTCGGATTCTCTCAGGAGTTGACAAGGAAACTGATTCACTTGACTGGGGTGCTCGAATGAAGATTGCCCTCAGTGCAGCTCGAGGCTTGGCGTATTTACACGAAGACTCCAGTCCCAGGGTCATACACAGAGACATCAAGTCCAGCAACATCTTGCTCGAACATGATTTCACGCCTAAAGTTTCGGATTGGCTAGTACAGAATTTTATGAAGGAAACAAATATGTTCCAACAAATGTAATGGGAACATTCGGGCATGAACAACAGGGCACTAAAACACTGTCATTTCGATCTTTTTTTACAAGCTTATTCGAAACTAATCTCATTTTTTTCAGTTACTTGGCTCCCGAGTATGCGATGACCGGTCGCCTTTGTGTCAAAAGCGATGTTTACAGTTACGGTGTGGTCCTACTCGAGCTCTTAACAGGGAGGAAACCTGTGGACTTATTGCAGCCTCCAGGCCAAGAAAATCTCGATGCATGGGCTCGCCCGCTCCTTACGGCCAAGGAAGGTTAAGAAACAGTCATTGATCCATCCATAAAATCCGGTATCTCATTCGATAGCATTTCCAAGGTAGCGGCGATAGCATCTATGTGCGTGCAGCCCGAAGCATCTAATCGTCCTTTTATGGGCGAAATTGTTCAAGCATTAAGGCTAATATGCAATGAATTTGATGAGATTAGTGGACATTCAAGTGAGCTTGCACAAGACTCAGAGTCATTTCAGATATCAATGTCTGCATCGAATCACTTAAGTATTGGACTGGTCGTCGAGCAACCAGAACCGGGGTCCTTTACAAGGCATTTCTGGCTGAGAATAAGAAGATTATCAAGAGGCAGCCAAAGTGAGCATGGATTTTCTGTTGAAATTTGGCCAAGGTCTCTTAAACTGTAAAGAAAAAACCAGTAAGAAACAAAGCAGGGAGCCTTAAATCTTTGATTATATGGCACTAAAAAATCAAAACAAGCACATAGCTAAGCCTAATATCCCAAATTGTTTCCCTTTCTTTTCCAGTTCGTCATATATAAATAAAAAGCACAATTCGAAAGGCAAAGCTAAACCTAATTCTCTACATATGAATATCACATTCATTTCCTAGTGCTACTGCTACCACAAAACGAACGCTGGTAGACTGGTAGACGGTGGTTGGCCCCTTACATGTGAGCAGCCTTTCCAAGTCGTCGTCTCAAAATCTTGATCCCCATGTACCTGCAAAAATCCGAAAGAAAATAACTGTAACTTTTCCCTACCACTTCTGTGCATAGTTAAATTCTTTGTAGTGCTGATTAAATGTGCCTTTAAAGCTTACCTGCCCATCATCAAGACAGTTCCCTGAGGGTTAGTCCAGGGGATTCACTAAATGTGGACCCGTCGACAATTCAGAGTCTTCTGGTTCCGAGAACTTTGTGGTCATGGTTCACCACTTTTCCTACATGGCACCCTCCATGGTAATGCCAAATTGTGATCACTGTGTCTTTGCAGAACTGTTCTAGGGGCTTTGTGTCATTAATATGCTTTGGTACGAGGTTAACGTTGGCATTGACACTCATGTTGAGAAGCTTCTCCATGGTCGGTTTGTTGCATTACGTGAAGTTTGTGAACTTATCCGATTGTATATCCTTGGCTGCCATCCGGATTCCATTGACGCATCGTTGTAGGTCACAAGGGTGGCTGAAGTAGTTGAAGGTAACGGAAGGGTTGTCATCGACATTCGTGTTGGCCAAGTTTAGGTGGCCTGTGGAAAGAGGCATTGCAATCTTCTCCAAAATGAAACCTCCCTTGAATGCCTCATGTGGAAGTTCTTTTTTGCTTTTGATGAATGCTTCAATGGCTTCTTTTGTTCGTTGCTTCGGCGGCAACGTCGACAGTTGCCCAATTTCGGCAGACAGCATCCCATGATGGCAACGAATGCTGTCTTGGGAGTGTCAGAATCCGCTGCTAGCTTCGATGTAAACTCCCATCTTGGTAATGCCTACAGTCTGTGTAAGAGATTGTTCCTCGTGGCGAGTCACCAGGACGAAAACTGTGTTCATCGGGTTGTTAGCTCTGCCTTTGCCAACAAACTCATTGTGCAACACCATAGAAATGTTCAACCTCTCGAGTTCGGCTTTCAGTCCAACACCGCTGAGCATCAGCAATTGAGGAGTCCCCCCACACGATAAAATCACTTCGCTCCTCCGATTGTTCGTCAATAACGCCTGATGTTGGTTCCCATTTTCATCCTTGAACATCACTCCCATTGCCTTCGGTCTCATCCCGGTTTTATCGAACATGACCTTTTGGACAGTGGCGTATACCAAGACAGTGAGCATTTTGAGGTCGGTAGAAGTGAGAAGCTCCGCAGCTGTATGTCGATGGCTGAAGCGGTTGAAAATGGTGCCGCCGACTTTAGTTCCGTAGATATGATCATAGGTGAATCCATTATAAGGTGAGACCCCAACATCTAAAAGATCATCCTTGAAGGCATCTTGCCATTGTGCTAGTTTAGGCTGGTGAACTATTTGTTTCTCTACTCATGGATATGACTCATTCACTAGCCTTGCATCCCACCCACTCTTTTAATGAAACTGCAAAATCTAAATTTTTTTTGATTCGATTTACTTAATTCGTAAAATTATTTTTTAAATTAAAATTGAGTACGAAATTCAATATAAATAACATTGCTATACTTGACTTTTTGATAAATATTCCATTCAAAGATGCCCTAATAAGCCATAATTTTAATGAGGTGGACCAAATGTGTAGGGAAAAGTGCAAACAATGAAGTCCTAGTGTTTCCATTTTGGACCCCAACATCTAAAAGACCATACTTGAAGGCATCTTGCCATTGTGCTAATTTAGGCTGGTGAACTATTTGTTCCTCTACCCATGGATATGACTGATTCACTAGCCTTCATCCCACCCCACTCTTTTAATGAAACTGCAATATCCAAAAAAATTAATTCTATTTAATTCATTCGTAAAATTATTTTTAAATTAAAATTAAGTTCGAATCTCAATATAAATAACATCGTTATACATAATTTTTTGATAAATATTCCATTCAAAAATGGGAGAAAAGAGAAAAGAAAGATGTCCTATTAAGTCATAATCTTAATGAGGTGGACCAAATGTGTAGGGCAAATAATGAAGTCCTAGTGTTTCATTTTGGATATGAAATAGACCTTACCTAATCAAACCCCTAAAACAAGAAAATTAAGGGCAAAGCCCCTCCTAAATTTCAAATCCAAACATTTGTTAAGAAATAAGTCTATGAATTGTACTCCATTTTCAAATAAATTCTTAAAGAGAAATCTAAATTATCATTTTATCTCTCTAAATACGTAAGATGCCAAATAAAAGTACGTCACGTGTTGCATTCTTATTAACTAAAATCATTTTTGGATAAATTAAGATAATATTGATAATTTAAACACCAATTCAAATAAAAAAATTTATATTTAAGGAAGAAAGAGGTATTCATCGAAAAGAAAGATGGTGAACTTTTCAGGTTTCACATGAACACCATCCGTCTTTAAATATAATAATATGTGAACAACTACATATTTTTTATATTCTTGGACCAAATTCTCCTATATTTAAGACCCTTTTCTTATTGCTTCAAAGAGAATTCAAAGGACCATTGTTTTTCTATAATGGTGACGTTAATTTAACTTAAAGATCGAAAGTGTTAGTATTACTTACTCTGAATTAGCTCGGGTGTAAAAGCCGGCATTGATGCAAGTGCCACCACCAAGAACCCTAGCCCTAGTATTAATAACGCCGTCTGTCGAAACGAACGGCTGAGAAGCGGAGGTCGGAGAAGTGTCAGCTAAAGCGATTTGTAAGTTGCTGAGGATGGAGACATTGGCGTTTGAGAAGGGAACTCCACCTCTCCAACACCAACAAGCTGAAGTTCCGAGACAATGTGGCAGCTAAGGGACACCCGGTCGTACCACCTCCGACGATTATGTAGTCGTACGAGGCTTCGTCGGTGTTCGAAGATGAGAAAGACGATGCCGATGAGAATGAACTCTCCCTTCTGATGAACGGGTACCGAAATTCGTAAAAATCCCTCGCACCTATATCAAAATTTTCAACATCATAGCGGTACTTTGTTTTCGTCACTGAAAATGTATAATTGGACTTCTACCATCGCTAAAACTATCAGTTTCGGCGATAATTCATCATTAGCGACACTATATTGTCGTCGCTGAAAATGTTTTGTGTGTGTGCTGAATGCAAGAATCCAAAGAATTATAGAAAAAAGAACAAATGTAAACAAAAAAATGAGGAGACCAGATATATATACATATGTATGTATCAAAAGTGGGAAAAGAGGAAGAGATGAGAGAAGCAAGAAAAGACCTTGAAGAGAAGAGAGAGTGCTGAGGCAAAGAACCAAACAGATAAAGAGCTTCACTGCCCCCAACAAAAGCAGCCATTGAAAGGCTACACAACAGAAGAAGAAGACAAGTTCCTGTAAGCGGCTTTCACTGATTGGTCTTGTTTTGTGTCTGTTAACAGTCACAGCCTTAGCTTCAATAGTCGATCAATGCTATATAAACACCAAGATGCAGTGTATAGCTAAGCAAATACAGCACGGATTTATAATTATATATACTAAGAAATGTGTATTGAATCCAACAAGGAATGCGACGCAACTATCAACTGCAATTAAGACCACTGAAACATGGGATAGCTTCTAGCTAGCTGGTGCAAGTCATTAATGGTGAAATGAATTCACGGTTGGAGTAGGAGACCTTGTTTCTGCCTCTTGGGGGACCCTAAACTCATATTCACATCCAATCCTAATTATTTTACATGCCAGCTCATATACCCTCTGCTTGTACTAAAAATTTTAAATATGAAAAATTAAGATGAACATTTTATTCCGAAATTGATAGAGTCTAACATGATTCAATTCTATTGGATCTAATTTTTTAAAGAAAAATTCGGGTTTAGGTAGAGGGTGAAAAACTAACTTACATTAGATAATAGTACAGCCTTTTCCTATAAGCTTAGGAATGATTGCTATAATATCTCTTTTTCTCTATATTTCTTTGTTGGGCTCTAAACTTTCAGCCGAAATATGCAAAGAGAGTTAAATTGGCTTTTTGAAGTTTAGGAAGTACAAAATATAAGATGGGAAATTTTGTACAATGATTTATAGTGGTTCGACTTCTCAACCAAGTCTACATCCATTATCTAACCTCCTTACATAGGATTTTTCAACAAATCCACTAATTCGTTCTTTCTTTTTCAATGATCAATAGTAACTTTTACAACTCCCTAGATTTTCACTTGGCTAAATTAGAACCAAAACCCCTTTACAAATGATAAAAAGATGTAAATAAGATTTTCACTTGTGTTTGAATTCTTGGATAGGTGTTGGTCTGCTTCTTCAAGTGTCCTCAACTTATTTTTATATATTGGAATGAGTTACTAACCCTTAGGGATGATTCGGAGCCCGTTGGAAGCTAAAAAATTTGCAATTCTGTACGGGGGTTTCGAAACCTGCATTTAAAATATTTGTTCGTTGGGCAAGGGGCTTCAAAACATTTGGCAATTTTTGCATTCTGTCATAGGGGTTTCGAAACCTCTTGAAGGGGTTTCGAAACTATGCCCAAAATCACCTGTTTTACCTTTTAAAAACTTTGAATTATTTTTGCAATGTTTGAACAAATTCAATTCGGTCCAAAAACATTTTTTTCCCTTTTTGATATAACAAACCTTTGAAAAACATTTGATGAAAAAGAGAAATATTTTGGAAAATATTAAAGCTCCTCATTTTTCATTCTTGAAATTGAATTTATTTTCAAATATATACTTCTCCCCCTTTTTGTTATATAAAAAATAATTCAAACATTTAGGTTCAAAAAAATAACAATAGAGAGTAAGTAGAAATTTTACATTAAAGTTCATTTGAAAAATCAAAAGTTCTCCCTCAACAAAAGCATTCCAAGAAAAATTTATCTTTAAAAGTTTGACACTTAAAAGGCATTGAATTTCATCAAAGATGAACAAACAAGTTAGTAGCACAAGAAATTCAAAATATCCAAGTTTATACTACTTTATGCACAATCAACATGAGACATTAAGGTTTGTCGACATCGTTTTTCGCCTGGGTGGGGAAAAAACTAGTACAACTAAAGGGGTTTTTCTTTGAAAAAGTTTTAAAATGTGAAGAGTCGCCACCAATCATTTTAAGGTGCGATTGGGATACCATAACACTGGGTAATTTTAATAAATATTTTTTTTATCAAAATACTAAGTTTTAGGGTCTGTGAAAACCAAAATTAAGTTTAGGAGCGGTTAAGCGTGGGGAAGAATTAGTACCCCCACAGAGCCCGAAAATTGGAACCTAGTTGATTACCCTCCCTTTAGAATCAAATATTTTGAGTCCAAACTTTATATAACTTAAAAATCATTACGGATGCAAAGTTGAAAAAGGTATTCGTTTATTAAAGCCAATAGCATTCGCCCCTAGCATGAATGCGGGAGATCAGCTATTGTGCCCAATAACCGGAAATTACCTCGATTTTAGAAATCATGATGCAGTCTTGAAAAAGATATCGACCTATTTCGGGAATCACTAGTAGTCACCACCTGAGCATACTTGCGGGAGATATACTATTGACTCCCTAATAAGTGAATATTGTCTTAGGTTTTAAAACATGATGCAATCAAACAATTTATCATTAACCCTAATTAAACTAAGAGTATATTAAGACTTTTTCTAGCTTAAAGTGTCAAATTATGAAGAATTAAAGAACCTAGAGGAATAAACCTAAAAATGTAGGTTCTAATATTAATCCTACTGGATTTTAATCAGTTATTGAATCGAATAATCGATATGATCCCTTTAGCATTTAGGCAAGGGCAAACTCAAATTACTCCCTAAATTAAAAGGACTAAATTGAAATATAATCTAAAGTGGAGATTCTAATATAAACTTAAATTAACTTTAATCAATATTGCAGTTTGAATAATTAAATTTGAACCTCGAGCAAAAGCGAGGACCAAATTAAGAATTCTCTTAATTTGAGGACTAACTATGAAATTAAGGCTAAGATAGAGGCTCTAATATTAATCCTAATTAATTTTAATGCATAATACGATATGAATAAATTAAAAGCTCTAGGGACTAAATGAAAATGAATCTAAATTTAAAAGGTAAACTTAAAGATAATCTAAATTAGGACCAAAATGCAAGATAGCAAAAGAAGGGACTTGATAAAAATATGGAACATGCATATACATATTTTCGGGAATAAAATAAAATAAGCAGAAAATAAATCACAATAATTAACGGACAAAAATTAAATTGCTAAAAAATAAGGGACAAAATAAAAGATCAGAATTAGAGCAAATAAAAGCTAAAGACTAAAAGTAAATAAAGAAAAAAATAAAAGCATAAATTTAAAGGTGCATAAAATTAAATAACAGAAGTTAAGAGTGCAATAAAAATAAAGTGTTAGTGTAAATTTTAATTTTTAAGTCGGACGTAAATAATGTGAGTCATATCATGGGGCGGGTTTTTGCAAGGTCGTACATGTTCGAACATAAAATAAAATGCATAAATAAATAAATAACAAGTTAGTAGTTAGCGGTTAGCGGTTAGAAGAGTCCGAACCATAATTGCAATACCTCAAACATCGGGTCAATGACTAAAGTGTAAGGATTTAAAAGTTAGTGGTTATATTTTGATAAATTGAAAAGTTTAAGGACTAATTTTGGAAACTGTTGTCTAGGACTTATTATTGAATATTGAAGGATTGATGGGAAAAGTATTCTTTTGATAAGAAATGAATTTAAAATTCATTTTAAGGGTTATTTAGCATGTGAGGAATAGAGAGAGGGAAAGAAAAATCTAGAACTTTTCTCTTCTTCCTTTCTCCACTGAGACCCACCATAGCTAAGGTAAGTGATTTTAAAGTTGATTGTTTCTTTTGTTTTTGAGTTGGTTTTTAGTCCTTGGGTGATCTCAAAGCTTAAGGAAGCTTAAAAATAACTAAAAACCATGGAATTGATGAGTTATTGGTAAATTAGTAAAATGAGTTTTTAAGAGAATTGATTGAAATTGATTGTATTTGGGTTTCTAAAAGTATATTTGACTTTTCAAAGGTTTAGATAAGATGTTAGAAGCGTTAGAAGTGATTGAGAACATGTTTGAAGAATTAGTATGACTTTTAGTTTCAAGTGTTCTATAGAGAATTTTAGATGTTAAAGAAGATTTAAGTGACATAAGTTGGTTGTGATAAGTGCTATTGAGTTTAAGGGTTTAAATGGGTTTAAAAGTATGATATTTAAGTGAGTTTTGGATAAATGTCGAAATTAAATAAGTGAAATATGGGTAAGGGTATCGGTACTAGAAGAACAATATTGATACTATAAGGTTAAATGGGATGAAATTATGAATCATAGGAACAATATCGATACTGAATGGTAGTAGAATCGATATTGGTAAGGGTATCGATACCAATAGTAAGGTATCTATATTGTAAGTAAAGATTAGAATCCATAATATTGAAATTGTATCGATACTGAAGTATGTATTGGTAGCATAGAAGAGAAGCATCGATACTATAGGTAGAATACCGATATTATTCAGTCTGAAATGTTAAATGAAGGGTTTCATTCTGTTTAAGTAAATGATGATTGGTTAGTAGTTAAGTAAGCTTCGATATTTATCGTGGTCAAGTTATCATGTAGATTTGATCGAAAGCTAGTACTAAATGAGTTGACGTATAAAGACAAAGTGTAAATGAAAATGAGTTGCTTAGGGTTTAAGTGAGGCAAATGTGAATGCTACTTACTTATTTTATCTATGATTGGAGGACGGCTTGCAATGAGCCAACCTCAAAGGTTTTTTTAATAAAATGAAATGCTATGAGTATATATATGAATATGTTCCATGTAAATGTTTTCTATGTGAATATGCTCTATATGAGTAAATTGATAAGTTGAAGAATGATATGTAACATGAAATAATATTGGGAAACACTATGAATATAAGTTCTATGTGAAATGAAATACTATGAGAATAAGTTCTATGTGAATAAATGTTAAACTTGGATAATGCTACATGAAATTTGTCTATGTGAAAATGTTCAATGTGAAAATAACCTATGTGAATGTGCTCTACGTGGATAAAACACACTTAGAATAATGAAATGCTAAATAATTATATGGTTAAAGCTGAAGGTATATTTTATGAGAATTAGGGGTATAGTTGGCATGCCAAGAATCGAGGATTCTACGCGGTCCTTCGGAAAATATTCTACACGGTCCTTCGAGACAAATCTATGTGGCACTTCGATGTATATTCTACGTGGCACTTCGGTGCAAATTAAATGAACAGTCGTGACTGCATTTAGTGTATAACCTCAATGTACTCATATACTTTGAGTTCTCAGTAATATGTGTTGGGCTAAAATAATAAAGTGATATAATTTGAATAATGAGTAACATTATACAATGTTCATGAAATGTTTTAAAGAAAATGTATAAGCAAGTGTTAATTAGATATAAATTCATTAATGTTTAATAATGTATGTTATCAGATATAAAAAGTATGGTGTATTTGTACTTAATGTTTCTTTTGAAAAATTTACATAAATGTTTTATTGCTTTATTATACTATTAATGCCTCACTAAGTCAAAGACTTAGGTGTGATTGTTTTCACACGCAGGTTCAACGACATCAACAAAGTAAGCAAGGGGCAGGACAACATATCTCTAAAGGATATCAAATCAGAGTAAATTAAATAGTATGTGATTTGATTGTTAGCATGTACTAAAAAAATTGTAAATCATAGATGCTCTGAAATGTATTTTAACTATGTTTTATCAAGTTTTGCTTTCATTGTCATGTTTTAGTTGTATTTTAAAAAGAGTAACATTTTAAAGTTAATGTGACACCTCAGCTTTGTATCTGGTAGGGTACGGGTCTGGGGTTTTACATTTATTGGTATCAGAGTTTAGGTTAAGTCAAGTTTTCGAAATAGACTAGCTGGTCGACTGTAAAAATGCTTGGTTTGTACATGCCAACGAAATAACAAGAATCTCTGATCTAATAGTGTAATGAGTATGTTGTCCTTACTAGTATAGTTAAGTTATTAGATATTAATAGATGTAAGACTAAGAGATCTCACGAAGTGAAACGGAAGATAGAGAGTTAATGGGAGAAGTAGTAATTAGGCAAAGTGAATAACAGATGCCTCAAGGGAATATTTTTTCGGAATTAGACACAATTTTGAAGTGTTTCTAATTGTCTACTTCATTGGTTATTAGAAGAAATTTTATTTTGGTTATTAGAAGGAAGGTTATTAAATAGATAAAAAGTTTAGGAGCACCCGAATTTAAGGGCAAGTTGAGGAATGTCATGTTTATACGGATCATTGGCTAAATGACGATAAAATTTTGTTGGATGGTCTCCATTGTTCTGAAATGAAGAAGTTGGATGGAATAGTCTCACAGTTAAGAGGTCAAGCACGTGTATGATGGATTATATGTGATAAAGAGAGTAAATATGTTCCCTACTGAAATTTTTGGAAGTAATTATTATGAAGATATTGCTATTAGGTTGTTAATCCTTCTTAATGGATGAGGAGAATACTCAAACTTTCATAGTTAAATTAAAAGATATTTTTACTCTTTGAGAGTATCTGATTATATATCTGTAAGGGTTACCTGAATTATCTCTAGAATGAAATGTAGAAAGAAAGATGAGTTATGAATTTATGGATAGATTATCATTCATTAAGTAAGGTAGTAAAGAAGAATAAATATTATCTTCCGAGGATTGATCATCTTTTGATCAGTTAAAAGAAAATATTATGGTACAAATTTTTAGGTTGGTAAAGGAATGTTATGCCATTGGATAAAGAGTAAATTGAAACGAGACTATAGTTCACCCAATTGGAAAAACAAGGATATCAATATAGAGTGATTTTGGGCCACCAAGGCAAGGATAAATAACATATAAGTCGCTATCAAGAATTTATAATAATTTTTTGTTGTAGATTAGATACTTTTGTTGTTAAGTCGAATAGAATGTTTAGATAAAGGAAGGATGTGAAGTAGAATCTGGATTAATGGTTTAAACTTTCAGAAAGAATATAATGGTGAAATGGTAGAAAGTATAGTATATACTCGAGTTATGATTGAGTGGAAGTTTGAAAAGTATTTTGAATTTGAAATCTTTTGGAATTCTCCGATTATTCAAAAGATTCATAGAGGAACTTTTAATGACCCTTCCCAACTAAGCAAGTTATTAGTAAATGAGGCAACAATTATTTGGATTAGTAAGAAGTAAAGAAATACAAGTTAGGTAATAATAAAATCGGTTGAAAATTATGGTTTGTAAAGTAAGTCAGAGAAGTAATTGTAATGTTATAGAGGATACTTGAAATGATTTTTTCTATGGTAAAGAATACAAATAAAGCAAGTGGGTTTTGTTCAGAGTAAGAAAATTTTATTTCGAATTATGAATAAGGAGTTAAGAATTGTTAGTTGATAAGAAGTCAGGTTTAAATGTAAACTTTGTAAATTGGATTAGAAAACCCGTCAGAAATTATACAAATTGAAGTGGACGAGGTATTCTAAATGGTTAAATATATATTTTAATTTAGTTCTGATGGATAAAGTGGAGAAATTTTGAGTATAAGGAATAGTAAATAATAGGATTTTTACAAAGTAGTGTAGATTACCAAAGTTAGAAAGGTGCAATAATTTGGCAATTAATAATGATTATAAGTAGCATGATTATGCTCTTCATACCATTGTGAGAAGGATATTGGAGTACGAAGTAAAAGAGATGACCTATGTTACAAGGAAGTTTCGAATCAAGAAGGAAAATTTTCTGAGTTTTGAGTAAAAGTAAAATAAAGAAAAAGGATATGACTTTCTAAGTATTATAAGAAGTTGTGGAAATTGATATGCTATGTAGATTGTTTGTTGGAAGAAGAATATAGCACAATGAATGCAGAGGTAAAGTTTAAGTTTATTTTGTTAGAGTAAAGGAATAATATATAAGTATATGTTAAGGTAATAAAGACATAGGAAATTAAAGTGAATGGTTTAGAGGATTTAGTATGACAAGGGTTATAAAGAGGTGTAGCTTATAAGATTGGTACTACAGTAAATTGGAATAAGGTAATAAATAAGTTTGAAATTGAAGTAAACAATTTTTAGTTATCAGTAGAAATGAGAAAGAGTTATTATGAATTTTGTATCAGGTTTGATTTAGAGACTTAGTGCAAAGAGTGTAAATTGGGGAATGTTAGATAGATTAATTAAGTCAGCACAAATTATTACAGTCTGAGTTGACTATTCTATGGGTAATTAAGCTAAGTTGTATATAAAAGAGATTGTTTGATTGCATGAAAAAAATGTCTCAATTACATTTGATGGAGATCTAATGTTTATTTCAAGGTTTTAGAATTCTTTGAACAAAGCCTTTGAAACTCGAACTTTAGCATGAATTTTCATCCGCAGATAGATGGTTGATCCGATTAGGTTATTCAAATTTTAAAAGTTATGTTAAAGCATGTATAATCAAGTTTAAAGGATCAAGATAAAAATGGTATGCTAAATTGACCAAGTATAATTGTGGATTTTCTAAGGTTGTATTCATTGGCCATGTAGACTCAGCTACGAGGATAAGTATATGTATATTAGGAAGCTTGAGATATAGTCAAATGAAATTCCAAAGAATGATAAGGATAGTAAATGATTATATGTTCTCTTACCAAGTTATTGAGGATAAACATATCACTTATTTGGACTGTTAAGTGCCAAGAAATTTAGAGATGTTAAAAAGGATATGGACATGTGCTTCAAGGTCAGTAATTAGAATTTGGAAAAGATTATGCAAGTCATGGTAATGTATATTATAATTATAAGATTTGTGTGTTTGCACAAAAAAAAAGAAAAGTTTTAGTTACATTGTTAAGAAATTAGAGAATTATGGAAGAAATCAACAGACTCATGATTTTGAGTTTACAATGATTGAGGTTACTTTGTTGATTGAACATCACTATTTACATGGGAATGACGTTACATCTATATAGATATCAAAACAAACTTATCAGACATGATACAATTCAAACCTTTTATTACTTTCTTTTTAATAAAATACATATTATCCCTATACTTTTATGATCTAATCTTTAGAAAGAAGAAGTTGACCTGTCTTGCCTTGCCTAAATCACTTTACTCCTCAACCTTCTCGAAACCTACGTGTGAAACATTCACACGCTAAGTCTATGACTTAGTGAGGCATATAAAACATATAATGTAAACTATAACTTCTAACAATGAATGCATGTTTCATACTATCATATCATACAACCTCATATACACTTTCATGTAATAAATATATACATACACATATATCATCATATCATATATGATTGTATACAATTTCATGTGACTATAATCATTTATATCATACCACTTAGCTTATATCACATTCTTCTGATATCATTTAAATCATTTTATTTACATAATTCCTAAATCATATAATTCCTATCACAGAGCCACATATCTTATCTCTTATTTTCATATGTTCCTATTTATAATATAACCTATAGATTCTCATTGCATATTCTATATCATATTCTTGTATACTAATTTCTTATATTTTATTAGTTCATTTTTCACATAGTTTGACACAAAAACACATATTTTCATAACTTATAATTATCTAATTCCCATGATATTCTCATATGATTTCTTAGATCCTTGCACTATATTTCATATCACCTAAGAATTTAACAAGTTTTAGATCACAGTTTTATTTAAACATATAGACCTTCCTATACAACTTATCTAATATATATTCTTATATTTATTTATGTACATGTTTTCTAATTGATATATTATTTATTTTATCTCAATTCTTATATAATTCCATTATACTAGTTCACATACAAAGTATATTCCCATAATACAATCATAATTATTCTATTCATATAATCATATAATCAACCACCTCATTATCTATACATATACTTATAGAACTCGCAACATTTCTTATAATCATTTATATTATATCATATAAGTTCATTATATTCTCTTGTATTCAAATATATCATACAAACATATTTTCACATAAATAATATAACATATGCACTACATGTAACCTACAAACTCATATCCAAGTACTCAACCACATATAATAATCATACAAAATTTATTTATATTATCTATTTATTAGCTTATGTACACATGTGAAAACTAAAGTTATATGAGTACATTGAGGTTGTGCACCTATGCTGTCACCACAGCTCGTATAATTCCCACTTAGTGGCATATGAAATTTATCCCGAATGACAACTATGTCCCGAAGGACCACTATGTCCCAAAGGACCACATATCACATATATATCCCGAAGGACCACTCCTTAAAAACCATATACATATTCCAATTGACCAAATAAGTGTATCGAAGTACTGCATATATGTTCCATAAGATTACATATATGTCCCGAAGGGCCACGTAGAACCCTTGACTCTTGGCATGCCAACTATACCTCTAGCTCTCATGAAACATAACATGGGCATTATCATTTATATCATTTCACATATTCACATATTCATATCACATAGGCTCGTAGCTTCTTATCACATAATTTCTTATCACATAACTCATATAACATTTTTGTATGATCTCATAGCTTATAATTTGTTTTCTTATGTTTACACATATCATGTAGCATATATAGTCACATATCACATGTTCATATCATTCCTTATGTTCATATCATATAACTTATATAATCACATAGATCACTTATACCAATTCACATGGCTTATCACACTAACATGCATTCGTACAAATCATGTAATATATGCAATACCATATATACATACACTCATATCAAACATATGCTTACATTCATGAATTCATGCATTATACTATAGGAAATAGACTTGTTGCAATTCTTATTTCCATTAAACATTATATACTAACTAGTATGCACTCACATGGCCTCACTAGTCAATACCGATCTCTTTCTCGATGATTATTACTTGATCGACTTCTCCAGACTTTGCTCTCAATCGTTATCTACACGAATACACAATCCAATAAATATTCGGGATTCGAATTACTTGAAAATATTCTTACTATTGCAAGCTAATCAAAGCATTAATCTTAAATTTAGCTTAAGTAGTATCGATACTACAAGCACAGTACCGATACCTCTATGCTTGTAGTATCGATACCCCTCCAAGGCATCGATACCCAATTTCGATTTTTCCATCCTTATTTTAAAAATAGTACCGATACTTGCTAGATGGTATCGATACCTTCAGTATCGATACTACTCCTTTGGTATCGATACCCCTTGAATGACTTACCAAATCTTTGCTTATGGTATCGATACCCATTCTTAGAGTATCTATACCCTCTCACCAATATTAACCCTTTTCTCTATGAAGTATCGGTATTGGATGAACAATACAGATACCCCATGCCCAGAATTCATCTTTTTAACTCGAAAATTCACTCATACTATATATATACCTTCCATTTATAACTCATTTCATACTGCTAAACTCAAATATACTTATTAGAACTAGCTTATATCACTTAAGCACCCTTTAACAACTACAATCCCCATGGAATACTTAGAAACGAAATTCACACCAAATATTCAACATGTTCATAATTCACTTTTATTACTTCCAACTTCTTAGTTAGACCCTTGACAAGTCAAATTCAACTTAAAAAATCTATTTACTCCTTCTTATTCAATAATTCACTTAAAAACTCTTTATATTTAATCCTTCATAACTCATCCATTTTGGAGTTTCAACACACTTTAATCTCTAAATAATCTTTCTTAACACGCCAAGAATTAAAACTAAGCTTAAAACTCAAGAAATAATTAGTTTACCAAAACTCACCTTTAAAATAAAGCTCACGGCAACGAGGGAGAAGAAGAGAACTAAATCTCCAGACTTTTATTTCCTTTAATCCCCTTTCCATGTGTTTAATGTCCTTATAAAGTGAAAAATAAAAATCTTTCATATCAAATGACCATTATACCCTTTCTACTTTCAAACCTTGCTATTAACTCCAACACCAAAATTCTCTAATTAAGTCCTTGAACTTTTAACTTGTTTTGAAATTGAGCACAAAGTTTTCAGAATTTATATTTTAGTCACTAGCACTGTTTTGGGATGTTACAAAGGGTATCGGTACTAGAAGAACAGTACTGATACTATAATGTTAAATGGGATGAAATTATGAATAAGAGGAACAATATCGATATTGAATGGTAGTAGAATAGATATTGGTAAGGGTATCAATGCTAATAGTAAGGTATCGATATTGTAAGTAAAGATTAGAATCCAGAATGTTGAAATGGTATCGATACTGAAGTAGGTATCAATACCATAGAAGAGAAGCATCGATACTGTGGGTAGGATACCGATACTATTCGGTCTGAAATGTTAAATAAAGGGTTTCATTTGTTTAAGTAAATGTTGATTGGTTAGTAGTTAAGTAATATCCGATATTTATCGTGTAGATTTAATTGAAAGCCAGTGTTGAATGAGTTGACGGTATAAAGACAGAGTGTAAATGAAAATGAGTTGCTTAGGGCTTAAGTGAGGCAAAGGTAAGTGTTACTTACTTATTTTATCTATGATTGGAGGACGACTTGTGATGAGCCAACCTCAAAGGTTTTGAATAAAATGAAATGCTATGAGTATATATATGAATATGTTCTATGTAAATGTTTGCTATGTGAATATGCTCTATATGAGTAAATTGATAAGTTAAAGAATGATATGTAAAATGAAATAATATTGGGAAACACTATGAATATAGGTAATACGTGAAATGAAATACTATGATAATAAGTTCTATGTGAATAAATATTAAATTTGGATAATGCTACATGAAATTTGTCTACGTGAAAATGTGCTAAGTGAAAATACCCTATGTGAATGTGCTCTACGTGGATAAAACATACTTGAAATAATGAAATGTTAAATAATTATATGGTTAAATCCCAATGTATATTCTATGAGAATTAGGGGTATAGTTAGCATGACAAGAGCCGAGAGTTCTACGTGATCCTTCGGGACAAATTTCTACGTGGTCCTTCGAGATAAATTTTACGCGGTCTTTCGAGATAAATCTATGTGGGACTTCGGTGCATATTCAATGTGGCACTTCAGTGTAAGTTATATGAGCAGTGGTAACTGCATTTAGTGCACAACCTCAATGTACTCAGATCCTAGAATTCTCAGTAATATGTGTTGGGCTAAAAATAATATTGTGATATAATTTGAATAATGAGTAACAATATACAATGTTCATGAAATGTTTTCAAGGAAATATAAATAAGTGTTAATTAGATATAAATTTATTAATGTTTAATAATGTATGTTACAAGATATGAAAAATATGGTGTATTTGTACTTAATGTTACTTTTGAAAAAATTACATAAATGTTTTATTGATTTATTATACTCGTAATGTCTCACTAAGTTAAATATTTAGCGTGTGATTGTTTTCACACGTAGGTTCAGCGACATCACCAAAGTAAGCAAGGGCAGAACATCATATCTTTGAAGGATATCAGATCAGAGTAAATTAAATAGTATGTGATTTGACTGTTGGCATGTACTAAAAAAATTGTAAATCATAGATGCTCTTATATGTATTTTAACTATGTTTTATCAAGTTTTGCTTTCATTGTCAAGTTTTAGTAGTATTTTAAAAATAGTCAAAATGTTTGAAAAGTCAATGTGACACCTCATATTTGTATTTAGGTAGGGTACTGGTCAGGGGTGTTATAAGAATAATGTGGGTCATACCCCGGATTGGGTCATCGCTATATCAAATCAAATATTAATAATAAATAAATAAATTAAACAGTGGCTAAAATGTAATAAAGTAAAGAGTTAGTGGTTAATTTGAATTAGAATAAAAAATCAGTGACCAATTTCTAAATAAACAGAGTAAAAAATGATGACCAAAATGAAATAAAATACAATAGGATGTCAAAATCGAAATAAATAAACAAAACATGCACTTAATGACTAAAATGTAAAAACAAGGCAAAGTTATGAGGACCTATGGATGATTAACCCATAAAATAGTGAACTAAATGTAGAGCACGCTAAACAAGATGTACCTGCGCGCGATTTACCCCTAAGAATAGTGAAAAAAACGTAAATATGCGTCTAACTTAGAGTGACTATGTGGTGATTTACCCAAAACTCAAAATCTAAATATCCTAATATATTAATCTAAAAAAACTAAAATCTAAACCTAAAAACTAAACCCACGCCCTCGTTTTTCACTCGACTCTTTCTCCCCAACTCCCTATGCGGTCGGCGGCTCCCAATACCCAAACCGGGTTCAGCCACCGCCAATCGGCGATGCTCACATCTTAATCGACACCAAGACGGCTGGTGAGGGCCTCGGGAAGGTCTAAATGACCAAAGGCTCCTCCCCATCTCACTTCGAAACCTCTAAACATGGGCCCTAGGGGCCAAAACACCCCTGAAGTCGACAGAAGACCAAGGACGACCACCGTACTTTGGTGGCTGTCAACACCCGATGCCCTCTAGCTCCGACGACGAAGGAAAACCCGACTGGTAAACCCTCATTTCTCTTTTTTTTTAACTCGGCTTTAGTTTGAATAAAAAAATAGTTGTCAAGGAAAGAAAAAAAGAAAGCAACATTGAGAGAAATGCCTTTGTATTGTTGCATATTGTTTTAATCTGGAAAAAATCCCCCTTACAAAATGTTTTTGATGGGCTTTTATATTACCCTTGTACAAGAATATAAAAAAATTTGCTGATTTTTTATTCCTTTTTGTTGTTGTACGGTTGTTGATCTGGTGAAGAATGGTTGAATCGGCTACTGTTGTGGCATAGAGCAGTGGAGACCACGGGGAGATGGTGCACAGTAATGGGGGCATTGAATACCTTGGATATTTTGGGATCACCTTTTTTTTCTTTTAATTTTATTTATTTATTTATTTATAATATATGGTAAAAATTGTTTATACGAAATTATTATATGAACAAAAATGATTAATTAAATATACTACAAGTTAAAAGTAAATCTTAAAAAAAGTGATCTGTTTTTAGCATGGTTTTCAGAACCGGACCGGTTCGCTAATCGGTCATGCTACTGGTTCAACCGGTCGAACTGGTTTGACCGGTCGGAAGAACCGGACGACGTCATAATTATTTAAAAAATTAAATAAAAATATCAAAAATATTTAATAAAAAATAATTTTTTTATATCACAAGTCATATTCAAAGCAAACCATAACATATATAAGTTAAAAACCATAAAATCAAGTGAAACAAAATGATTTAAATTAACTACAACATAATATTTAAGGTAAAACATATTAAATAATAAATAAATATAATTATATAATTATAATTAAAAAATAAATTTGGGGTTAAAAAAATCATAATAAAATGATATTGTTTGGTTTAATTTTTTTTTAAAACAATCCCACATGGTTAAGAAACATAGAAGAGCATCCCAAAAGTCTAAAGAGTAAAAATATGAGAAGAAAACAATCTCACATTGCTAAGAAACATAGAAGCGCATCACAACTAACTTCTATAAATAATAGAGGTAATTTGGCATTCAAAATCATGGAGTCTTTTGGTGAGCATTGAGTGAACTATTCTTTCACTTCAATCAAGCTCGAATTTTAGGTTTCAATCGAGCTTCAAATTTTTTTTTGAGTTCAAATTTCAATATTATATTTCGAGTTTGAGTTGAACTTGATAATTTTTAACTTGTGAGTTTGAGTTGAGCTTACTTTTAAAGTTTTTAAGTTCGAGTCGAGCTCAGCAATACTCGAGTTCGACTTGACTCGTTTAACAAACGACATTGTTTGGTTTAATTTTTTTTTTTAAAAAAAACAAAAATCTCGGTTTTTTCTGGTTTTCAGCCGATCCGGTTCAGTAATTCTGGCCGGTTCACTAATAGTGGTTCAACCGGTTTAGATTGAACCAGATTAAGCAAAGATTCCCGATTGAACCGGTTGAACCGACCGATCTGGTCCGATTTTCAAAACAGAGGTTTTTAGTTAACCAATGGCATGCTTCCAGTCCAACCAACAACAAACTAAAACCTGGATGTCAACTTTATAATATATATATATATATACACGACAAATAAAGATTTAATTAAAAATATAAAGATATTATTATAATTATTTTTTAAATATATAAAATTATTATAATATTTAGATAAAAATCACTATAAACCTAAATTCGATCTTATCCTGTACTATCTTTAAAAGAAATTTAACAAACATGAGCTTACTTTAAAAAAAAAAAACGAATTCAATTGTTTTATAAAAAGTTTCAACTTTATTAAATCAGACCAAGATTTAACAATTCCGAGTCTCAAACAAATCACTATAGTAAACATTAATAATTACAAGGTCACCGATTGGAGAAAGGTAGGAAGGAATGGGTTAGCAATACTTAAGGTAGGTACGTAAACGAATATAAATGGGACTATGGAGTATGTTTATGTTAGTTCATTTTATTTTAACCGAATAAATGAATAAACACGAATGACTAAACAAATAAATTTTTTTGTTCATGTTTATTTATTAAGAAATTTAATTTGTTCGTGATCGTTCATATTTGTTTGTTCAAATGATAAATGAACACAAATAAACGAACGTAAAGGAAAATAAACAAATGAACATAGAATTAATTGGGTTTAGATTTGAGAAGTGTTTTTTTCTTTCTAAGTAATGTTGTGATTTATATTTTCTTTAATTGATTTGAGTATTTTTATTTGGGTTTAAAATTAATTGGGTTTTAAAATATTAATTAGTTTAAGATTAAAATTTATTGGGTCTTAATATTTCAAATCGATCTAGAGATTGAGCAGAATAGAAACGAACGACTATAGACGAATATAAATGAATATTAATAAATGAATGAACATTTTTTCGCGTTTGTTTATTAAATTAAATGAACATAAAATATTATTCATGTTCGTTTGTTTAATCAATAAACGTACATAAACGAATTTTCTGCCACACAATTTCGTTGAATATTCGATTTGTTTAAAGGAAACTGTGAGTAATTAATATTCGTTCATGTGATGTTCGTTTTTGTGTGAATCGTGCATGTAAATGCTATAATTTTCAATTATTTGATTAACGAATTAATGTTGCACTTATAATCAATTATGAAATGATTATGAGTTTCAAGGCTAACCCACGAGCTTGTTATGACTAATAGGCTAAACAGTTATTAAAATGCTTGTAATTACCTCTTCTTACCTTCTTCTTTAACAATGGCTTTTTACAATTTCTTGCCTCTTTCCCTCGTCTCCTTTTTCCCCCTTCCTTGGTTTCTTAGACCTCACAACCTCAGACCTATTAGTAACCTCATTGATAGAACGAAATATTGTTCTTCCCAAAACTTCGGATTTAAACAGTTGTATTTGTAATATATTCACATGTTAAATTATTAAAAAAATTAAACATATACTATCTAATAATCATTCCAGACTATTAAAACCAAAAAATCTTACAACCTCCACCTCTCCGTCCCTTGTGAAATTCTGAACCAATTGAAAACTATTCAACTCTAGTATCACCTTCCGATATACCCTAGCCTCCAAGCTTCCAAGAGCCCATAGAGTGCTCTCAAACACTACAAATCCCAAACCCTAAATTCTAAAATTTAAACCCGTGTTTTTCAATGTATTAATTACTTGGTGATATTTACATAGCACAGATGAGAAAATGCCAATGTATTATATTTCAATGTATGGTATACCTACTAATTTCCACTTTACACTAATATAGTAGTATTAATTACTTGGTGATAATTAAAGAACATAGATTAGAAAATGACAATATATTATATTTCAAAGTCTAGTGTACCTACTAATTTCCACTTTATTCTAATATAATGTTTGATTACTTGGTGAAGGGAATGATGCTGCCCTTCTAAATATAGATAGTACTGGAAACATTTGTGCTTGTATTGTTGGGGACTCTACCTTTGTTTAAAGGCCAAATTTAACACGAATACAACAATTAAGGATTGATTTTGAAACAACAACCAACACAATGATTTTTTTATTAGATGGTATACATTTAATTCCTCATAGAAATTAAGGATAAGAGATTCATTAATTGATCGAATGACTAAGGGTACATTCATATTATTTTACTTTATGTGGATTCGAATCCTAGTATGTATCGTAAAAATATAAATATCTCTTGGGTGTTCGTGAGAGAAGATATCATCCACTACCATCTCAGAAACCAGTACAATGATAACTTCGTACCAAGTAAAAATTACAAATTCATATAAATTATTTAAACTTAAATAAATTTATATATAAATATTTTATTAATTTATAATTATTTATTATCTATATCATAAATGATAAAATTACCAAAATATCAATTGGTGTAGTGAGATGAGACATTATATTCTTTAAATAAGATTAAGAGTTTGAATCTTAGGGTTTACAAATGGACTAAATTGGATGGAGAGAATATCTCTTACCTAAATTTAATAAAATATTACAATTATGTACATTTTTATTTCATTTTTAAACTAATTTATTTATTTTACTGTCAACAAAACATATAAATAAAAAATATTTTTGCTCATATATTCCCCACCTTTTAAAAGGAAAGGTGAAGAGTACAACCCCATTACCCCATATCTCTCTGTGTTTGGTCATGCAGGTAACTCTCCCCCACGCCTCCCACCCCAATTAAGGCTATAAATAATATTTCAATAAAAACATTGCCCCATTATTTATTGGCAAACATTATTTATTTATTTGCATAGAAAAGCTGGAGTTTTATAGATGTAATAAATTAAACAATTAATGTAACACGTAGTTTTGGTGTGATTCGATTAATACAAAGTACTAAACGACATATGCATACTTTAATATTTGTTTTAAATATGAAAAAATCCCATGATTTTACTTTAATTTGTGTGATTATTATTACATTTAAATTTTCTCCATGTAACATGAATCAACTTATATCAGTGGTTAAAGGAATCATTATTATTTCTAGATGTTACATATTTAAGCATCAACGGCTGTAATATGGTGAATAATCACCTTAATTTAATCAATTTTTTTCTGCATGCAACTTTTAAAGAGCCGATAGCATGGCCCTCAATTCATACTGAGCAACCTAACCAAGAAACGCATCATGTGGTGGCCTTGAAAATCAATTAAGATAATATATATATATCAAATATAGATTGAACAAAAGGATGTTGAAATACAATGGTAATTTTTTTATAATTTTTAATTATTGTATAATTTAAATATTTTATTTATATTTTTATAATTTCATTTTATATTTTTTAGATTTTATATCTATGTACTTTTAAATTTGAGTAAATTATAAATTTCATTGCTCAACTTTCTTCTCACTTTTATTTTTGTCATTAAAATTTAAAATTTATTCATTGAACTTTTAATTTGTTCTTATTTTGATCACTCAAACATAAAATCATAAATGGAACTATGGAAGGGTGACATGATATTTAGGGGTGTTCAATTGGTCGGTTCGGTTAACTTACCGAACCGAACCGGCAAAAAATCATTAACCAATTTTTTGTTACCTTTAACCATTAACCAAACCGAATTTTTTAAAAATTTTCTAACCTAACCGAACAAAGTTCGGTCAATTCGCTCGGTTAACCGAATTAACCAAAATTTTAAATGATATATATTAAATGTTTAATATTTTTAGTTATTCCAGTTAATTTTTTTATATAATAAAGTTTAGGTCAGGGGTAGCTCTCCTAGTCCAGGTCAGGGCATATCTAATACCCAATTGAAATTTTTTTATATAGGAATTTACAGATTGTCCACCAAGAGTGACAGTGGTAGGATTTGAACTTGACCTTATAAGCTCAACTTCCTGAATCTCAACCACTTGTGCCAACACTCATTGACAGTTAATCTGGTTAATTCGCTCTATTAATTTGGTTAAAATTGAATTTTAAACTCATAAAACTAAGTAATATATAAATAATATAAATAATCTATTAAATTTAAAAAAATGATTAATTTAGTTAATTTCAATCAATTAATTGATTTCGAATTGAATTAACCGATAACCAAATTTTGAAAAAATCATTAATCTTTAATTGATCGAACATAAAATCAACCGACCGATTAACAAATTTTTTTGGTTTAATCGGTTTGATCATTTTTAACCGATTAACGAGCACCCGTAATGATAGTTATGTGTGTTGGTGTGAGGTGTTTTGTTGACATTAATCCATGCGTCATCCATGTTATTTCTCTCTTTTTTTCTTTTTGATTTTATTTTCTTCCCTAAAGATGAAAGTTTTATAATTTCATCCGTGTCACATCAGTGCTACAATTATCATTTTTTAATGTCATCTTCAACCACTTAAGATATCAATGAACTTGTATCAGTGTCTCCTATTACTCTATCAATTTTAATTTTATCTAAATCACTTTAAAACTAATAAAATTCAAACCTAAATTCTAAACTCATATAACCTCAAACTAATAAGGTCTATAATATTCCCCGGTTGATCAATATAGAATAAAAATATACAGTTTGCTTTATATTTCTCCACCTCCCAACCGTTGGGATTTAGAAAAAGACACTTTATCATCGAAAAATTAAAAGAAATTAAAAATTATAGTTTTTTTTGTAAAAACATAAAGAAAGGTTTGGGGTCATCTAGCAATTTTAAAAAAAAAATCTAATTATAACGTCATATTTCACGGTGGAATAACCAAAATAGAAGTAAACTAAAAGTTTAGTGAATTATTTTTTAATGAATGACTACAAGAAAAGTAAGGAAGTAATTAATTGTTAAAATTTTAAATTTACTCTTGAAATTTTATAATATATTTTATTTAATTTATATATTTTTTAAAACATAAATAATTAAAAATATACTAAATTTAAATTTAAATTTAAAATATTTTTAAAATTAAACGTAAACCCGACTAGATCAAGCCCACTTCCTAGGATCAGTGTAGGGGGCGTGAGTGAAAAACACCTTTCGCCATTAAAATAAAAAAAATTAGCTGATTCTATTTCCATATGTAATGGGGTGAGGAAATGTAAGGTAGTAGGCTGTCCCCAACATTAGGTTGAGAACAGTTTCCGTAGAAGATCTCCGGCAGTTAAAATTATGAATTGTCCGTCCAACTCAATTGGTAGAGCGCAATATCTTAATCTTATGGTCGTACGATCGAGTCATCATTAAAATGAAAATCATAAATAATTGTTAAAAAAAAAACTGCAGCCTCCGTTTAAGCAAAACACTGTTATTTCTTTATTCCCAGTTCCCACAAGTCTCAATTATAATAATTAATATCTCTCTTTCTTTCAATCCCAAAAGCCATTTGATTCCCTCTTTAAAACCTTTTCCTTTTCTCTCTCTCTATTTTCCTCAGTCTCTCCGTTAGACCCGGTCCATCTTGTTTGTCCACCCATATTCCATCTCCTTTTTAAACCAAATCTGTTTGTGTAATCCTCTCCTTTTAGGGTTTTGATTCAATCATTATTGTCTAATTCAGAACAAAATGACGACCACGAGAAAAAACATGTTACCTCCTTGTTTGGTTAACAATCTCCAGGAGGTTCTTCTTAGCAGAAAAGGGGGGAACTCCGACAACGACAAAAACGAGGAGCAACAGAAAATATCTGAGGCTATTGCTGATTCTACCAAGACATCTACTTCTTCCTGTGATGAAAACGACAGCTCGAAGCCTGTCGTTTTGGTTACCAATGGGGAAGGGATCGATTCCCTTGGCCTTGTTTATCTCGTTCAAGCTTTGGTCGGCTCCGGCCTCTACAATGTTCATGTTTGCGCTCCTCAATTGTGGGTTTTATTTCTTTCCTCTGAAAATTCGCAAAATTTGCTGATTTCTTAAAATTCTCATCCGGGTCCTCACTAATTTTTTTTTTTGCTTTAATACTGGAATAGGCAACTATGCAAACTTTGTTTCTTTCGTATTAACTCTTTTGTTTTCTGTGCTCTTAATTCATATTTGGAAATGTCGGTTATATCAACCTTAACTTGTTCTGCTTTTTTCTTTTTCTTTTAAATTTAGTGATTTGGATGTGTAGTCTGAATATATTTAATTTTACCTTTTCTGGGCTATTGAATTTAGTAATTTGCTGTGGTTTATTGGTTTCTGAATGGATTGCTTTAGGGACAAATCTGTTTCGGGTCATTCCGTGACCGTCCGAGAAACAATTACTGTTGCTCCATCAGAAATTGAAGGTGCCACTGCTTATGAAGTTTCAGGTGTGATTGGATTTTGTATTTATGCTAATTCGATTGGCAAATTTTAAGTATCTCAGTTTTCTTTGGACTATGATGTGAAATTGAAACCATATAATTGTAGTGATTCAAAATTCAAATATAGTGTGTCAGAACTCAGAACCATCATTTATATGATGAAATTTGGCTTTAAGAATGAAAATAGGACCTTAAGTTGTTACCTTTTTTTAAAATATGTTTTCCATCTTGTGTTTGTGTAGATTTGATGTTAGTTTGAGTTAATTTTGATAATAGTCTGTTTTAATGATGGTTCTTTCCTTCCAGGAACTACTGTAGATTGTGTATCCTTATCATTGTCTGGGGCGTTCTCATCATCAAAGCCTCTGCTGGTAGGGCTTTCATTTTTCTGTCAATGAATTAAAGTGTTGATTTTGTTTTTGAACATTGGTTGACTACTATATTTTCTTTAATATATTTAGGTAATTAGTGGAATTAACCGAGGATCGAGCTGTGGTCATCACACGTAAGTCTTTTTACACGCTTGCACAATATTACTATTTGCTTTGATTTTATTCGGGTGGTACTACTACCCTCTTGATTGATTATTAGAAAATGATGCATTCAAGTTTATCTTTGAATTTTCATCTCATGATGTCAAATTTATGCATGTCTTATCGTAATTTTATCTTGTTAGTTTGCTATTATTCCTTTTTGGTTCATGTTTGGATGCTAAGTGTACTTATAACATACCAGTCTTTACTCGAGCGTCGTGGCTGGAGCTAGAGAAGCGTTAATTTGTGGTGTACCATCTTTGTCGATATCATTGAACTGGTGACTTACAATCTTTGTTTATGGGGATCTGGTTTCTACTATTTTCCTTCTCACTTCATAATTGAATGTTCTTTCAACTGCCGGACACTATTGCAGGAAGAGGGAAGAAAGCCAAGAAAGTGATTTTAAGGATGCAGTTTCTGTTTGTTTACCTTTAATAACTGCGGCCATTCAAGACATTGAAAAGGGTGTTTTCCCGAAAAGTTGCTTTCTAAATATAGAAATTCCTACGTTGCCTTCAACAAACAAGGTTTGCCTATCATGTTTAAAACGGGATATAATACTGATTTTGTTCTATAAGCCATGGTAACACTCTAAGTTGAATGTGGATATCATTGCTTCCTTGATATGTCCTTATACAATCTTGTTTATATTAAACTTTTAAGGCTAATTGCATTGTACAAGATTGAAGGCGGGTATTGAGAGTTCCTGTTTCTTGACTGACTGCTGTCCTTCTAAGGTTAGGAGAGATGAAATTTTTAGGGTTGCTATCATAAAAAACAATCCTTTTTTAGAGCTAATGAAGAAGATATTGCCTTATTCCTTAGAAGAATAGGTATGTTTCATCTGTTCGTATTCATTTGTGTGTTTATATTTCATATTGGGTTCAAATTTATTTGGGGCAATCCTGGATTTGTTTATATAATGTTCAGTTTGGAAGCTCTCTATCCCTTACATTCCAAGCAGAACATATTTCTGGTTAAAATATAATTGAATCATGGTTAGAGAGAGAAACGGAGCGAGTGTGTATGGGAGTCCCTCCTCCGATGAGGAATGGATTGTCTTTGTTGACAACCTTAGTAAGAGAGTTTCTAGAAGTGAGCTTAGAGAGATTTTCATCCAGTATGGTAGAATAGTCAGGGTTTATATTCCAAATTTCATTTTTAAACCGAACTACAAATCGTCCACGTTTGCTTTTGTGCAATTTGCGTTAGAGGAAAGTTGCAATAGAGCAGTTCAGAATGTGAATGGAACTCTGATTGATGGGAAGCGAGTGACAGTGGGGGTGGCAAAGTACAAGAAGAATAGGAGAAGAGGTATAGTGGGGTATAAGCATCAACCGGAAGGTGTCAAATCAGACACAGGGGTCAGAGGTAGGCAACAGATGCAAACGGAAAGAGCGAGTAGTCTGAGGAATGACAGATCGTACGAGGAAGTGCTGAAGGGGGATAGCGCGAAGAACATGGAGTGTGTACTAGTGGAGAGAGAAGGAGGTCAGTCTGTGAAAGCAAATGGAGTTAGGAATGTATGGGATATGCACATTCCTACGGATGATTATGGTTGGGTCAAGTATTCATTAACAGGGGTAGTCAAACATTCCATGCAGCTGGACATGGTGAAGGAGGCATTCGTGAAGGAGGGATTTCAGGTTAAGATTGTAAGGTGGGGTTTCGTAGGGAATGCTGTCATTGTTATGTTCAAGTCAAATGAAGATTTCGGTAAGGCGTGGTCGGAGTACCGTGACAAAATGTTTTCCTGGTTTCAATGGTTATCTCCGGTGTTGAGTGATGAAGGTGTTCCAATGGCTTATGGTTTGGTAGAGTTAGTAGGGCTACCACTTCTTTGCTGGAATGAACTATTTCTGGAAAGATTAGCAGGAAGGTGGGGAGACCTTGTTTGTATACTGGATGAGACCAGAAATAAA
The DNA here is from genome assembly GCF_006381635.1 of Hibiscus syriacus. NCBI lineage: Eukaryota > Viridiplantae > Streptophyta > Magnoliopsida > Malvales > Malvaceae > Hibiscus > Hibiscus syriacus. The sequence goes on along the minus strand of NW_024063153.1, from coordinate 674,719 downwards.
GAGGATCTCTCATCTGCGAGACTGTTGATGAGGGTTGCAAGTTCTTTTGACATTCAAGAATCCATTATTGTAGGGTCTTATGGAAGATCTTTTAAGGTCAAAATTACTTTGGGAGGAAGTTATAATACTCCGTCGGCTATAATCGGAGAAAAGTTGCAGAAGAGGTCTGTTGATGGCAGTAGTTCAGGGAAGGAAGTAGGCATTCGGGGATTGTCAGCAGTGGTAGGGGGGACAGAGGGAACACGTGGAGACAAAGAAATTTAGAAAGTGGGGGATTAAGGAAGGTGGGGAACAGTTCCCTGAAAAGACGTCCCACACGAAATCCAATAGTGATGGGCTATCAGGGAATCTGGAATGTGAAGTGGAGCCAGATTTTAATATGGAATATGCGGGTCTTGGGCTGAGAGCAGTGGTGGATCCGAGCTGCTCAGCCCAATCTGATTCAAACTGGGATTCCTTTTCACCAGTTACTAAGATTATTCCTGTTGGGCCGGCGGTTAAGGTGAGGTGGGATGATGTAGGAGAGAATAACAAGTTTCAGTCTCTTCATGATTTAGTAGAGGGGGATAGCTGCGATTTAATTGGAAAAGCAGGTGAGGGTGCCCAGGTAGTCGAAGAAAATAGAATGGAGATGGAAGTGGCAAGTCAATTGGTGCAGGAGGAAAACGAGGTAAGTGTAAAGAGTGTTAAGAGGTGGAAGAGGGGATTTCCTGTGTCTGCGTGTATGTCTATTCGATCAGCGTAGGATGGGAGAAAGAAAAATGGTCAATATGCTAGAGTTTATAAAAGGTCGAGGAACAGGAAAATATGGCTAAATTCGTGTAAAGGAGCTGATTTTATTGGTTCAGAGGCTAATACGATTCAAGAATAGAAGGGATCAGGTTGCAGAATAGTACAACCGCCGTCGGCAGTAGTGTCAGAGTGTGCGGCACCTGATGCGTTTTCTTCTCCAAAGTTAGGAAGAGTTCGCAGAAAGAATAGAAGAGGTTTAATTTATCAAGCCTTGGAGTTGGTTAATATTCACACAGCCTACTCTCCTCTTTTTTCTAAGCTGGTGGAGGAAGCTATGGCCACTTGGGAAGTATGTATGATGTTAGGCATCTCTTTCAAGGATGGGAAGGAGAAATTTATTGAAAAGATTATTTGCCTTGAGAATGGTTTGGAGGTTGTAAAGGATGATGGATATGATGGTTAGGTTTTGTGGGTGGATGGGTTTGGTTGGGGCGTTTGGGAGTGATACATTTGTATGCAGAATTTAAAAATTCTTTCGTGGAACATTAGAGGTTTAGGGAGGAGGGAGAAGATCGCTTCTGTCGCTAGGCTTGTAAAGAAGGTCAAACCGGTTCTGGTGTTTATTCAAGAATCCAAATTAGAACATTGTAAGGAGTCTATTCTAAGGAGGTTAGGAGGGAATATGTTAAAGGGAGTGAAGTTGTCTCCTGCACAGGGGTCTAAGGGTGGTTTGATTAGTATGTGGAATGAGAATATGTTCAAAGTCACCAATCAGCATGTGCACAGCAGGTTTTTGGCATTGGTGGGGTATTTTTTGAATGATCAAAAGGAGTTCGTATTTATTAATGTATACGGCCCTGCTATTGAAGATGAAAAGGAGGATTTTTTTGGGGAGTTGTGTTTTGTAGTTTCGTTGAATTTACCAGTTTGCATAGGGGGGGATTTTAATGCGTATATTGATCCGGAAGAAAAGCTAGGGAAAGCTCAGAACTGGCATACTTTAAATATTTTCAGAACTTTTGTGCAGAGAGCTAAGCTCATTGATCTGCCTATGTCAGGAGGGACTTTTACATGGAGTAGTTTTAGAGAAGATTCAACATGGGTTAAGCTTGATCGGTTCTTGTTAAGTGACAGTTTTCTCAACTGTTTTCCTAAGATTTCACAGAGACTTCTTTCGATCTCTATGTCTGATCATAAACCGGTTTTGCTGGAAGATGTTTGTATAAATTGGGGCCCAAAACCTTTTAGATTCTTCAATTATCTTTTGCAGGAGCAAGGCTTTGATGATTTTGTGGTTAATCTTGTGGCAGTTGAGAAGAATAAGAGGAATTTTGGGGGAATTTTCAGAATGCTTCAAAACGCTAAAAACCAGATTAGAAGGTGGCCTGGAATCAGCAATGTTAGGCTGTCAGACTCCATTTCGGTTCTTGAAGGGAAGATAGAGAATTGGGAAAGGAAGTCGCAAGGTGGAATATTGTCCAAAGGGGAGTGGGATCAGATGGTAGAATGTAAAAAGGAGTTGTGGAGGCTGTTAAGGAATGAGGAGAGCAACTGGTGTCAGAAGTCCAGGAGTAGGTGGATTAAGGATGGGGACAGAAATACGAGGTTCTTTCGCTTGAATGCTTTGACAAGAAATAGGATCAACACTATTCATTTATTGAAAATTAAGGGAGAATTTATCTCGGACTCGGGAAAAATTAGAAGCAGTGTGTTCAATTTCTTCAAGACGGCTTACAACACTAATTCAACAATGGAGGTTGAGTGCATAAATATGGATTTTGCACAACTTTCTGCAATTTAGAGTACAGCTTTGGAGGTGGAATTCTCTGAGCAAGAAGTGTGGCAAGTAATCTCTTCTTCGGATAGTGCAAAAGCCCCTGGCCCGGATGGTTTTACCATGGGTTTTTATAAGAAATATTGGGAAAATCTTAAGGAGAAGATCATGGAGTTTTTCTCTGATTTCTATCAAGGTAAGTCATGGGAGCATGGAGTCAATCATGCGTTTATAACCTTGATTCCTAAGAAAGGTAATCCCGAGAGCATTGAAGATTATAGACCCATTAGTCTTGTAGGCAGCTTGTACAAAATTCTCTCAAAAGTTCTATCAAAAAGACTTATTTCTTGTATCAAGGATATCATTAGTCCGTCTCAGTTCGCTTTTATTCTGGGTAGGCAATTGTTGGACTGTGCTTTTTTAGCTAATGAAGGAATTGATTTTTGGAGGAAGCAAGGACTTAAAGGGGTGGTTTTCAAAGTGGATTTCAGTAGAGCTTACGATACTGTTGAATGGTAGATTCTTCAAAGGCTAATGAAAGAGATGGGGTTTGGAGAGAGGTGGTGTTCTTGGATCTTTCAATGTATCTCTACAGCTTCTATTTTGGTTCTAGTGAATGGGTCTCCTACTAAGGAGTTTTCTATTGCTAAAGGCTTGAGGCAAGGGTGTAGCCTTTCTCCTCTTTTGTTCAATTTGGTCGGGGAATTACTTCATAGGATGTTGACTAAAGCAGTGGATTTGGGTCTGTTCGAAGGTTTCTCCTTTGGTAAAAATCAAAATTCATTCTCTTTGTCCCATCTTCAGTTTGCAGATGACTTAATTATTTTTTGTCGAGCATCAATCACGCAGATTCAGAATGTTAGAAGAATTTTGAGGATTTTCAGCTTAATGACGGGGCTCCATCTTAACTTAGCTAAAAGCAAACTTTTCGGAATTAATGTGGAGAGTGACATCCTTGAAGATTGGGCTAAGGAGATTGGTTGTTTTATTGGTTCATTTCCCACGGAATATTTAGGCCTTCCTTTGGGGGCGAAAACGAATTCGGAGAAGTTATGGGATCCGGTTATTGTCAACGTTAATAAGAAATTGGCGGGTTGGAAAGGTGCTTCTTTATCTATGGCTGGTAGATTGGTATTAATAAAGTCGGTGTTGTCATCCTTACCTATTTTTTACCTTTCTATTTTCAAGATGCCTTCTTCTATTTGTCAGAGGTTAAATTCATTGATGTCGGATTTTTTATGGGGGAGTAGGGGCGACAAGAAGAGAATGCACTGGGTGCGCTGGGATTATGTATGCAAGCCGTTGAGTGGAGGAGGATTGGGAGTGGTGGATCTGAAGGTTACAAATCGAGCGTTATTGGGCAAGTGGGTTTGGAAGTTTGCCAATGAAAAGAATTCGATGTGGAAGAAACTATTATGCAGCAAACACAATGTGAACTGTCATTCCATGGATATTAATAGTGCTTGCTTTCGTAAGACTCTTGGATATGGAGGGGAATTGTGAATAACTATTTAAAGGAGGATGTCATTGGAGGTTGCCTTAGATCTCATGCTAAGCTTCAAATAGGTAATGGTAAATCTATTTCTTTTTGGAGTGATACGTGGATAGGGGATTTCCCTTTAAAACTTCGGTTTCCTAGAATATATGCCCTTTCTTCAGATAAATTGGGTAAGGTAGCTGATTTTGGGAGTTTCGATTTGTCTGGATGGGTTTGGAATATCAAGACCAGGAGGAACCTTTGTGATTGGGAGGTTGAGCAGTTCGTTGAGTTGTTGGACACCATAAAAATATTAAACTAATGGAGCCTTTGGAAGACTGTTTGTTGTGGGTTGGTTCGGGTGATGGGCAGTTTTCTGTTAAAGCATGCAGGAATGCTTTGTCAGTTCCTCTTAAGGACTCAGTTCAGTGGGAAAAAGTCGTCTGGCAGGGTTTAGTTCCTCCCCGAGTGGAGACTTTCCTTTGGCAATTGTCACATCAAAAAGTAGCTGTGAGAGTGGAGTTGTTGCGAAGGGGGGTTGATTTAGGGGAAAACATTCTCTGCCCGCTGTGTAATCAAGAGGTTGAATCTATTCAGCATCTATTTATTCATTGTCCTGTATCCTGGGAACTATGGATGAAAATTATTGGGTATTGGGGTATTCGGCTTGCTCTGCCGCAAGACCCTCCTAATTTACTCAGTTCGTGGGCCGAATTGAGGCCTTATTCTACTATATGGAAGTTTATTCCAGGGGCAGTTTTTTTGGTCCATTTGGAAGTTAAGGAATGAGATCATCTTCGACAAAGGAAAGTTGGACAGTATCTCTTTGTTTTTCACGGTTCGATTTAGAGTAGCTAAGTGGTTTGTAGCCAAGTATCCACTTCTTTCAACTCAGGTTGATTCCTTAATTGGGGACCCCTCTGTGGCTGACAACCTTTCAGACTTAAGGTTTTGGTCAGTAGTGTGGTCTGATGGATTCCTCCTCCACTGGATTTCTTTAAGATGAATGTAGACGGGGCGGTGAGTAGTGTGGGGATGGTGGCAGGTATTGGGGGAATTCTAAGGGACTGGAATCGGGTTGTTCTGACTTCATTTTCAGTAAATGCAGGTCTTAATACTCCTATCCTAGCAGAATTGAAGGCTATCAAGAAAGGCATCGACATCTTTGTTTCATCTGTATGGGCTTCGAAGGGTAGGCTCATTATTGAAAGTGATTCAAAGACAGCAGTGGATTGGATTATAGATCAGAGTTCAGTCCCTATTTACTTGTCTAACTTTGTGAAGGACATTGTGTCTGCTATTTCTGGATATCAGGTGGATTCCTAGGTGTTGTAATTGTGAGGCGGACAAGCTAGCGAAGGAGGGAATTGGCTGATTGTATTACTTTTAGTTGGTGTGTATGTCTTGGAGGGGAGGTCTTGCAGGAGTGTATCAAGTCTTATGCATTTTTGTAGGAGTGTGTTTAAATTTTATGTAATGGTATTATCATTAATAAATTGATGTACTCTTTTCCTCCTTCTACTAGAGGGTCCTTGCCTTAGGGCAGTGGACTTCTTATAGGGAGGTTTTTAATGAGGCATCCTATTCCTATCAAAAAAAAAAAGTAACAGAATGGTTTACTTCCTAAATTATAATGGAGCAGTGAAGTAACCGGATTAATTATAAATTTAATCCGCTTACTTCATATAATATTTTTTTAAAAATATATGAAATTATAATTAAGATTTTAATATTCATACATTAAATTTCCATCTTGTTTATACGGAAGAAGGATATATAGCATAGGATGTTTTGCTTTTAGACATTCTAACATTACTTTTTCATGAATTGTGCTGGGTTGACTTCACAATATATTCCATATGGATGGTGCTTCACCCACAATCAATATTATGTTTTGCCGATATTTATGAACTTACAATCTTTATATTGATAATATTTACCTGCTTTTGTTCTAGTGGCGTAACTCTATCTGATGACTGCATCAATCAATTCGTTCATTTGCATCCCCTCTCAAAAAGTTAAAAAAAAACATAAATGAAATTAGTTTTTGTTCTATGGGCTGATCTAGTAAATACCTCAGTTGGATGCAAGTAACTGTTTTTTTGGGAGTTTTGGATCAAATCTGTTCAGATAGAAATTCCATGTTTGCTTCAATCACAATCTATGATTTCTATACATAAGCTGCATGCTTCCTTTTCCTCTTTCACCTTTATGTATCAATATTTTTTTCATCTTTTTGGTGATGTTTACTGTGCATTAGATGAGGGTCAATGTGCCTATCCTCCTGGAATGCTTGAGTTTTGGATTTCTTGGTATTAGAAAACAATATGTATCACTATATTTGTTTCTCTTTGGTTTGTGATTTTGTCTGCTTCTAACCTTCATACATTCTTTACCGATTCGTTCATATGTGGCAGGGTTTTAAATTGACCAAGCAAAGCATGTGGAGATCTGCACCAAACTGGCTTGCTGTTTCAGCTAATCGGCATCCTGCTTCTGCTGCACATTTCATGTCTAATCAACAAAGCCTAGGACTCCAACTTGCTCAGCTTAGCCGAGATGCATCTGCTGCTGTTAGTCTACTTCCCCCTTATTTTGTAGAGTATATTTGTCACTGTGCACTCACAATAATGAATGCATATATATCTTCTTTAGGGTGCTGCTCGACGAATTACCACGCAACGGCAGAATGTGGAGGTAGAGTCGGTTGGGCTGTTAAATCTGATAATAAAGTGAAAAAGTACTTTCGACTGGAGGTATGTAAAATTCCAACTAAGAAATCTAGAAGTTATCTTCCATACAACCGAATTTATTGCTCTCATAAGTCATAATTGCCAAGCCGAGTTTGAGAAATCCTTCAATATCTGATTTCAGTAATATAATTGAACATTTCCGTTGAGCATGGTTTGCCTTTTTAGGAATCTCTTAAAAGGAAAAGGCCGGTTATCTCAAACTGGTTTGCATAAAAATGGCTATAAAGAGCTTAAAGGCTATGCACTTGTTTTTACTAATCTTTGCTTGCTCTTTTGTTAATCCCTTTTTTCTTATCCATAAATGCTTATTTCAATTCTGCTTCATTACCATTGTCCAATACTTGTATCATTTGGCATATATACGGACATGCGTACCGGGATATGAGCCTCGAAATGTATTGAAAAACTTACAAAAAATTAAACATACCTGTTTCAGACACATGCCCGTATTAGCTAGTCATACACGAGTAACATAGCTTATTTTTTTGTTACAAATTAATATAGTTGATATGGTTCTATATGCATTTTGCAGTTTATAAATAAAGAACATGAAGATGCAGACGAGGATTTGGATTTCAAGGCCCTTGACAACGGATTCGTAAGTTAAAACCCTATTGTTTTTTCTGAAAGTTGAAGGATCAAATTACATTTATCGACCTATAGAAATACAAAATGATTCCTACAGTTTATGAGTGATTGATTTGATATTTTCACTTTGCTTGAAATTATGACATCACAGGTTGCTGTAACTCCTATATCGCTTTGTCCACAAATTGAGTCGGACATTCGGACCGCTGCAAAAGATTGGATCTCCGGTGTGCTTAAAGAGGAGCAATAGAACCTTTGGGGAGACCCAAGAAATCTTTTAATCAGCCAAATTTGTATACAACTGCAGGAGGCATTACATTAAGTCATCTATTGAATCTGTGCTTGATTTTGTATTTTCCCTCGTCATGTTTCTAAAGGGGTTTCCAAATATCTTTGTCTTGTGTTGTGTCCTTGTTCTAGCTGTTTGTTAGTTCAAGGGGATAGCTTGGTCTAAATTATATGATCATGTACTTTCCACAAATTGTTGTGTTTCTTTTCATGTAATTTTGTCTTTTGATTTCTTAGATGGTGTTGAACTGTGGAAAATCGTGTTAATTTTAAAAGATTATTGTTGTTTCTTCACATAGATGTCGTTCAAACCCTTTATTTGTTTGATGTACTTGTGGTAAGGATCTTGGTTTTGTTCGTATTCCTTTGTTTCTTTGTTTATTTTCAAATGGGTTTATGTACGATTTGTGTTTGTTTAAATTTTAGTATCATCTTCGTTTGTTTACTTTTGAAGGTGTTTGTGTTTGGTTTGTTTAGAGTTTAATGAACGTATTCATTTATATGTTTTTCGATATGCTTGTTTACTATTCGTTAACATGTTCATTTAGTATGAATATATTTGTTTATATATTAAAAACTGGAAAAATTTTGCCACTAGTCCTTAAGCTTATTAAGTTTCATAATTTGAACTCCAAAGTTCAGGATGTGTTTAATTTAACTCCTATCTTCACTGATATTTAATGTATAAAAAACAGGAAAAGAACCGAAAAATGAGCTTATAAATGAGCTTTTAAACAAGTTTGTCTATGATTAGAACAAATATGCTATTGTTCGTGTTTGTTCACTTATGAAATGAACGTCAAAATTTTGTTCATACGCATTTATTTAACTTAATAAATTAATGTTATAAGAAAGGTTATGGACAAATTTTTTAAAACTCTATATAGAGATATGATTATATTTATGTCGGACATTCATACGAGTGTTTGAAAAAGAAAGTATTATCTTGATGGAATCTTTATTCGAATTTATTTGAATATCCATATCAAACTAATATATATATATATACATACACTGACGAAGACCAAGGGGTGGGGGTAGGGGTGTAAAAAGCTGACCAGATCTGTAAAACTAACTGAAATCGACTCGAGTTAAAACTGTTTTTGACTTGCGTTGTAGCGATCCGAAACCGACTCGAGTCGGAACTGGTGTTGACCTGAACCCGAGTTGGACCTGGAAATTATGGATCTGAACCCGACCTGCATCCGACCTGAGAACAACCTGAACCCGAATTGAACCGAATATATGATACCCGAATTGCATCCGACTGATATGAACCCGAGATTGACTTGGTAAATAACTGGTATTACCCGACCTGTTTTTAACCAGACCTGTTATGAACCTGACCTGTAATTGACTCAATCTGTAAATGATCCGACATGTTGTTAAAGTGATCTGATATTATCCTGACTTAAAAGTAAAGTTACAATTAATATAATTATGTTATTTTAAATTTATAATAAAACTTATGATACTTAAATTAATATGATTACTTTTTGAAATTTAGTTTATATATTAATTATAGTTTGTATATTATAAATTTGGTTTTTATGTTAATTCCAATTCATAATATTCTTTATATTTATTATATTATAAATCAAAATATATTAGTTGAAATGATGGACTTATTAAAGATTAAAAACTTGAATAACATTACAAATACTAAAACAAAAATTTATAAATGAAGGTAATTTTATTACACTTGAAAACACTAAAATTACAATAAAATCAACTAAACAAAATAAATTTATGTTGAAATAAATGCTCTCAGATCTTATAGCTAATGTTTACAAGGCTAAAAAGCCTAACTATACTACCAGAAATATCATCATTGAGCTTTTATACCTAAATGCTGCCAACATGTTTAATTATGGGCAACTTTCTAGCTTTAAAAGCCAAAATGCCACCAACATAATTCCACATGAGTAACTATTTAGATAAGAATTTATAAGGTTCAAAAAATTGATTTAAGTCAGACCAACAACAATAATTTACAAGGCATCAGTGAGTAATAGACAACAGCAACCGACAAGCATCGTTGCATCGATTCAGCAAGCATCGTTGCATCGATTCAGCACGTATCCTGCATTAGAAAGCATACCATCAGTGATAAAGCCAAAGGGAATTCGATGGCCAACAGTGCCAAACATTTCCGACTTTACCAAACCCTTACAAATATCAAGTAGAAGCAAGCAATATAAAATATAAGCATACAATATAAAACAGAATCAAGCAGAATCAAGCACCAAGTATTGCATCTTGTAAGGCACCCTACAAAAAAAAGAATTATTAATGAACTATTTGAAACTTTTATTAAATAAACATAATAAATATAAAATATTAAGTTACCTTTGAAGGGAATAAAGAAGACAAAATCTCCAATTCGAAAGATTTCAGGGACTATTAAACACCCTAAAAATTAAAAAGAAAAATTAAAATAATTAATAAAAAATTTGAAATATTAATGACATTAACATAAAAAAAACAATTTGGATTACCTTTACAACGAAGACTCGTTAACCACAGAAAGTTATTCTTCGTCCTTATCCTCCGACTCAAAACCATACAACCTCTGCCCAAGGATTTGTTACTTTGGACAGAAGAAGAAGAGGAAGAACCACAATGTGCATTTTTTCAATAAAATACATATAACTCAAGAAACTCATTATAAATGAGACTTACTCTCCTTTGAACCTCATCCTCAACATAAAGAACATTATACAACTCTTTCAGAAGTTGTAATTTATATCGAGGATCAAGTAAAACATCAAAAGACAGAATCATTGAGTGATCAGACCAATATTTCTCAAATACTTTAGGCATGGGTTTAGCCATTGCAGAAATACCTTCACATGGATCATTATGAGCATCACACAATAATTTTTCAATTACAACAACATTAGCCAAATACAAGTTAGAAGTGAGATACTTAGAACTAGAGAACAGAGTAGTAATTTCATAAAAAGGGTCAAGAAAATCACTGATTGTTTGAACAATTTCCCACTCATGATCAGTAATGAAATCTAACTCATTTTCCCTATTAACAAACAAGTTAATTGCTAATCTAGCCTCAAGTGCCCTATGAATCATCAAGTAAGTAGAATTCCATCGAGTAGGAACATCCAATACTAACTTACGAGAGAAAGAAGTATCACAATCTTTAACAGCTAATTCAAATGCACAAAGTCGAGAATCAGAAGAATCAATAAACTTAACAATCTCATGCAATTTATTAACAGAAAAATCAATTACCTTCAAACCTTTTTGAACTATCAAGTTCAAAATGTGGGCAACACATCTTACATGGAAGTACTTACCATTGAATGGAATAGGAGAAATGACATTCAAATAATCTTTCAGTCTCCCAAAATCGGATAAACCAGTGGACTTACTCTTAGAGGATTTATTTAAATCAATTGCTTCAGACATTATATCATTTACATCCCCTTGCAAAAAAAAACCATGGCTAGTTTACATTAAATGCTTCTGATAGTATATCATTTATATCAACAACAATAAAAAACCAGGGTTAGTTTACATTAAATACTTCTGACAGTATATCATTTACATCAACAACAATAAAAAACCAGGGTTAGTTTACATTAAATGCTTCTGAAAGTATATCATTTACATCAACAGCAATAAACTAGTATATCATTTACATCAACAATAATAAACCAGTATATCATTTACATCAACAGCAATAAACCAATATATCATTTACATCAACAGCAATAAACCAGTATATCATTTACATCAACAGAAATAAACCAGTATATATATATCAAGCATATACAAAGAAAGGAATGGGCAGTTTACCTCTTTCAGAATGATCGTCATTCTGATATGCTGGGTTTAGAACTATAAAACAAATAAAGAATATATTAATTCGAATATTAAAATGAAAATAAAAAATGAAAAAAGGAATGAGAAATACTTGAGTAATTCAACTCGTACGACAAAATATCCATAAAACCATATGAAAAAAATAAAGGTTTCGAATAGTTTGGGTTTGGGTTCGGGTTCGGGTTCGGGTTTGGGTTTAGGTTCAAGTTTGGGTTAAGGTTTAGGTTTAGGTTTGGGCTTGGGTTTGGGCTTGGGTTTGGGTTCGGGTTTGGGTTTGGGTTTGGGTTCAGTTTGAGTTCGGTTTGGGTTTGGGTTTAGGTTTGGGATTGGATTTAGGTTAGGGTTAGGGTTTGAGTTAGGGGTAAATAAGAAAAATAGTGGTTTAGGGTTAGGGATTAAAGAAGATAAATAGTTTGGGTTTCGGTGTTTGATCGAAAAACCCAAGTTGGTTTTAAGTTTTGGGTGTTTGTAAGGATTTGGGGAAGAACACGAATGAACAACGGAAGAATTTGTGTGTGTTTGATCGAAAAAAAAACATGAAATGGTTTGGGTTTCGGTGTTTTTGAAGATCAAATGAGGGTTTTGGGGAAGAATTGGATGAACACGGATGAATATTTGGGTGTTTGATCGAAAAAACATGAAATGGTTTGTGTTTCGGTGTTTTGAAGATCAAAGGAGGGTTTTGGGGAAGAACTGGGATGAACAAATAAAGAACACGGATGAACACGAATGAATATTTGGGCGTTTGATCGAAAAATACACGAAAATGTTTTGGTTTTGGTGTTTTTGAAGATTAAAGAAGGGTTTTGGGGAAGAACTGGGATGAACAAATGAAGAACATGGATGAATTTCTAGAAAGAAGGCAGAGGATTTTGAGAGAATCGGAGAGTTAGAGAGAGAGAGAGAGAGCAAAAAAACAAACTGAGAAAAAAGAGAGGAAAATGGTGAAAATGAAGAAAAAATGTCTTTTATACGGGTTCGTTTGGATTTCGGGTTTGGGTTTTGACCCGCGTGTTTTTTAACTTCATTTGGCATTGTCGCGTTGTCTCCTAGTTTTAAATTTGTTCAATTTAGTCCAAAGTTAATGATGTAATATATTAATTTAAGCTTCATATTTCAATTTTATTCAATTTAGTCCAAATTTAATGTTATAGTTTATTAATTTAAGCTTAATATTTAATTTTTTTTCAATTTGATCCTTATATATTTTCCAATTCTTTCAATTAATATATATGTTTATATTAATAAATTAATATATAGGTTATATATACTAATTAGCTGACCCTATTCCCATATGTAATGGGATAAGGGGAGGTAGGGTAGTAGGCTACCCCAAACACCAGGTTGAGAGCAGCTTCCGTGGAAGACCTCCGTTATGAATTGCCCTAAGTGGGACTCGATCCCATGACCACAAGGTTAAAAGCCTTGCGCTCTACCAACTAAGCTAGATGGGCAATTCAGGTTATATATACTAATGAACTTTTCAATATATAGTTTATATATACTATATAGTTTATATATATTAATGAACTATATAATATATAGTTTATATATACCATATATTATATAGGTTATATATACTAATGCACTATATAATATATAGTTTGTATATACCATATACTATATAGGTTATATATACTAATGAACTATATAATATATAGTTTATATATACTAATGAAATATATATAATGTATAGTTTATATATACCATATAGTTTATATATATTATATAGTTTATATATACTAATAAACTATATAATGTATAGTTTTATATATACTAATGAACTATATAATATATAGTTTATATATACTATAGTATAAATTATATTATATAGTATATAAATATCAACTATAGTATATAGTTTATATGGTTTTTATATATAGTTCATATGTAAATTATACTATATAGTATATATAGTTTATATATATAATATATAGTACATAAATATAAACTATAGTATGTAGTATATAAATATAAACTATAGTTTATATATATAATATATACTATATAAATAGTTTATATAGCTCACTAATAAACTATATAGGTCATATGTAAACTATATAGTTTATATATATAGTTCATATGTAAACTATAGTTCATATGTAAATATCAACTATATTTTATATGTAAACTATAGTTAGAATATAAACTATATAGTTTATATGTAAACTATAGCTAGTATATAAACTATATAGTTTATATGTAAACTATAGTTCATATATATAGTATATAAATATAAACTATAGTTTATATAAATAGTATATAAATATAAACTATAGTATGTAGTATATATAAACTATAATTTATATTATATAGTATATACTATAAATAGTTTATATAGTTCACTAATAAACTATATATATAGGTCATATGTAAACTATATAGTTTACATATTATATATATATATAGTTTATATAGTTTATACCTATAGTTCATATGTAAACTATATAGTATATATAGTTTACATATAGTATAAGTTAGTTTATATTGTTTATATATAGTTTAAATACTACTATCTATAAACTATATACTTTATATATAATTCAATAAATTAACCTTAAATCATAAATCATAAACCTTAAACCATATATACTATATATATATATATAACTATATAGTTTATATTAATAAACTGTATAATTTATACAATCTATATTATTTATAATTATACATAATATATAAATATAAATTGTATAGTTTATATATAATTCATATATAATTTTTATATAAACTATGAGTTTCTATATAGTTCAATAGTTCATATATAAACTATATAGTATTATAGTTTATACATGATATATATAATTTATATAATATATATATATATATATATAAACTATATAGTTTATATTATATATATATATATATATATATTAGTCGTTTTAATTTTTTTCTCAACTTTTGAAATGAATGCAATTTAGTCCATTTTACAATATTTTTCATATTTGATCCCTTTGTGTTGTTTAATTTATTTAAATCTTTATTTGTAATTTCATATTTATTCAATTTAGTCCTCCAAATTTTATTTGCATCTAAAATTGACCCAAACTTATTACTTATTTCTATTTTTTAATTGGCCCATAACTTTTTAAATGGGTATAATTTAGTATTTTTTTGTATTAATTTGAACCTCACAATTTAAAATTATTTTGATTTGATCCCTCATCAATGTGTGTTGTTTAATTTATTTAATTTTTTATTTGTAATTTCATATTTGTTCAATTTAGTCCTCCAAAGTTTATTTGCATCTGAAATTGACCCATACTTATTACTTATTTCTATTTTTTAATTGGCACATAACTTTTTAAAAATGTATAATTTAGAACTTTTTGTATTAATTTCAACCTCAAAATTTAAAATTATTTCGATTTGGTCCCTCATCAATGTGAGTTGTTTAATTTATTTAAATTTTTATTTTTAGTTTCATATTTGTTCAATTTAGTCCTCCAAATTTTATTTGCATCTGAAATTGATCCATACTTATTAATTATTTCTATTTTTTAATTGGCCCATAACTTTTTAAATGGGTATAATTTAGTACTTTTTTGTATTAATTTCAACCTCACAATTTAAAATTATTTCGATTTGATCCCTCATCAATGTGTGTTGTTTAATTTATTTAAATTTTTATTTATAATTTCATATTTGTTCAATTTAGTCCTCCAAATTTTATTTGCATCTGAAATTGACCCATACTTATTTCTATTTTTTAATTGGACCATAACTTTTTAAATGGGTATAATTTAGTACTTTTTGTATTAATTTCAACCTCACAATTTAAAATTATTTCGAATTGATCCCTCATCAATGTGTTTTTTAAATTTATTTAAATTTTTATTTGTAATTTTGTATTTGTTCAATTTAGTCCTCCAAATTTTATTTGAATCTGAAATTGATCCATACTTATTACTTATTTCTATTTTTTAATTGGCCCATAACTTTTTAAATGGGTATAATTTAGTACTTTTTTGTATTAATTTCAACCTCACAATTTAAAATTATTTCGATTTGATCCCTCATCAATGTGTGTTGTTTAATTTATTTAAGTTTTTATTTGTAATTTCATATTTGTTCAATTTAATTCTTAAATTTGTATTTTGCATAAAATTGAACCATGATTATTTATATTCTTAGTAATTTACTCTAAATCATATACAATTACAAATTGCAATTCAACGTTCGCGAAAGACGAAAATAATTCATCCAAAAATAAAAATTAGCCTGATTTGAACTCAATCCATATCTGATAGAGATCCGACCTGAATTTTATCTGCCAATGATGTGACCCGATCTAAACGAGATTCGCCTGAAGTCCATCCGAACCTGAATTAACCTGCTTTTTAGCTGCTCCGAACCTGAACTGACACCGATCCGAACTAAAAGTAACCCGACCTAAACCCGAACTGTAACTGGTGTCAAATCAACCTGAAAATGAACCGACCTGATTTGACCTGGACCCGATCTGATTTGAGTGGAAGCATCAAATTTACTTAACTTGACTTGTATTCAATTTTACCCGACCTGACAAGATCCGACTGAAACCAGAATGATTACCCGATTTTACAACCCTAGGTGTGGGGCAATAACAAAGGGTTTAAAGGCCAAAATCGATGGAGCCCTAGTAGCTGTGGGTGAAGTTGTAGTTTACTACTTCTGCCAAGCATTCCGCTATTGATGACATCAGTCGTGTTGGCCCTCTTTTAAGATTTCCCACAATAATCGCAACCCTTGTACCTATTTCATTTAATTATATTGGACACCGTGTCTTTATTTCTCTATTATATACGTTGAGGATAAGTTTAGATAAAATTCATCTCCTCCTCAACTGAGGTCCTTCTAAACTATTTGTATATTATTCACTTGTTAACTTAAAAAATGAATATAAAAAAAAACTATGTTAGTTTGTTAATTAAATTAACATGATTGAATAAAGATATACGATTTATTTATGTTCACGAATATACTTATTTTCAGTTCATTTATCATCTCTCTTTTTAGTTTGATTGTTTAAATTCGATCACCTAATAATATAATCATTGATATTTATGTTTGATCATCTTATATCTAAAATATAATAATAACTTTCATTTATTATTCACAAATAGATTTTTTTTAATAGTTTGGTGTGATTTCAAGATAGTATATGTTAAGAATCTTTCTTAACTATTGACAACTCATACACACCCTATACACAATTGTTCGAACCCAAGACTTCTAGAGAGAATAATACTCTTTTAACCACTAAAGTCATTTGATAGGTTAGTAAACATGTTCAATATGTTCATTTAATGTTTGTGAAATTATTTATTTAGTGTTGGTCGACACTGAACAAATGAACATGAACACATGATTTTTAAATAAACATACATGATTTCAAAATCCTTAATATATACGAATTTATCAAGAGAATACTTTAAATTAAACGAATAAATATGAAAAAATGTTTGTTTGTTCAAGTTCCTTTCATTTACGGTCTTCTATGTGCTAATATTCATCTATGCACTCATCGTTCATAATTTTAAACATTATAAATGAATAAAATAATATTACATTATTCAAAATAAATTTAATTTTAAATTTTTAGTAATTTATTATTGTTTAATTTGTTCACTATGGATGTATAAAAATATATACCGTTAACACATCTCTACCAAACTCAAAATGTATAGCTTTTCTGTTCGAACTTTTGACAGTGAAAACACATATGAGGAAAAAATAATACAATATAATAAAATAATCTAAGTCATAATTCATAATTTTTTAAACCTTTCAATTAAATATACTTATAAATACGCTTAAAGAGATATTAACTAAAGTAAAACTTCAACCAGAGGGAGAAAATTTTAGAAGGCAATGAACCCTAACAACTTGATATTATTACCAGCTATATATATGTTATAGTCTACACACTAATCATCAGAATTATCAGGAATTCCTATATAAACAAAATCAACCACATAAAAAATGTATTAATATGAACTATTTCCCATTGTTTTAATGCCCCCTCCACCTACAAATCATAATAGAGAGAGAAAGCTCTCTCTCTCTCTCTATATATGTGTGTTTGAAATTAATAACTTAGATATTTATTTATGGAACATCATCAAGATACAATTATCCTCACTGAATATCTGAATTGGTAACATTTAGGGTTTTAGTTTTCTCTTAAATATTGGATCCTGCACTTTATATATATATATATATCATGAAATGATTGCTTTATAGAGAAAATACCTAGAAGATCATACTACAAGACGGAGTTGAATCCGCCATGTGCCTAAGGCTCCCAGGTGGATGAAGGAAGATTAGGGTTTGTCAAATACTGCCAGCCGGACAACGCTGATAATGATGACGACGAGGAAGACGAAGGCAACGATGTGATGATGGTACCGATATTGTACTCCACCAGCCGGCTTGTTTCCACCTGAATCTCGTGTGCATAGTTCGAACCGGCAACACCAGGCATCGGGAAACAAGACGAGAACCTCGAGACGAGTGGATCGATGTTGTTCTCTAACGAAACCGACGTGTGTGGGATGTTGCAGATCATGTTCCCTTCGAGGATTTCACATAATTTGGGCACGGTCGGAGAAGGAGACATTAAGGTGTTGTCGTTAACGAACACGTCTTCTAGATCTTGATGATCGTGGAGATCGTGTTGGGGTACTGCAAACGGCAATGTCCACAAAGGGTCGAAGGAAGGTGGAGGCGGAAGCGGAAGTTGCGGTGGGAGCATCGGTGTCAATTGGAAATGATGGTGAACCAAATTCGTGTCTGAGCTACAAGAGTTCGACTTAAAATCTGTATGATGATGATGAACAAAGCTTTGTAGCAATGGTGCAGTTGGGGAAGAAAGAAAGAGCTGATCCTGTTGAGCACCGAGAATCAAATTAGGGTTTGAGTTATGAACATCGGCAGCAAAAGAGGTCAAAGCCGGAACATGTTCATGGGAGATAAGCTTCTTCTTGATACTAGAATTCCAAAAGTTCTTCACTTCATTATCAGTTCTTCCTGGTAAATGCTTTGCTATTTGCGCCCATCTGTTAAAAACGACGATCAAAATGATGAAAAAACTGATGAAAAGATTCAAAACTCCATAAATATAATGATTTAAGAACCTGTTGCCCAGAATACTATGAAGCTCGATGATGACAGCAGCTTCCTGTGGAGAGAAACTCCCACGTTTTAAATCGGGTCTGAGATAATTTATCCATCTTAGTCTGCAACTCTTTCCACATCTTTGCAGGCCTGCATCAAAGAAATCAACAAATTAAAGAACAAGGAATCAAATGCAGTGGTTAGTATTTGTAGTTATATAGTCTGCAAAAATGAACCTGCAAGTTTAGGGACTGAGCTCCAGCAGCCATGGCCATATGTTGTAATGTAGTTAATGAGTTTCTCATCTTCTTCAGGTGACCATAATCCTCTCTTCACCTTCTGCTTGTTACAACATGAATGGTGACCCATTTGTTTTCTTTCTGTATGATGAAAATGGATCAGAGAGACAAGCTCCAGAAGAAAATCAAAGCTTTGAACCAAGAGGAATCTGATAAAGAAGAGTACAGCTGAGGTGATGTGAATTTAATGTTGAGGAGCTGTACCAATGGTGGCCCGGTTTAGGGTTTGTAGGTAGTAGTGAACATAACTTGACTCTATTTAAAAAAATAAATATTTTAATTCAATTTGATGTCAAAAATTTTGATTCGACTCAACTAAAAAATTTAAAGAAATTTAAGTTATAAAATAAGATTCAAATAATTTAAAATTTTTAGTAATTGGTGGATGAGTTTTCAAGTTCGTATTGAGTATTTTAACTATGCATATGAAAAAATATATATGTATAGTGTTTAAATTAAAACCAATTAGAACTAATATTAAAAATATTTATAATTAAATTTAAATAAAAATTCAAATAACTAAATCCAACTCAAATTTTATATATTAAACTCGACTCAAAAAACATTTCAAATAAAATTTAAATTATAAAATAAAAATCGTGAATTTAACTAATTCGACTCCGACCAATGTTCACCAATATTTGTGGGCAAAAGGCTAAAGCATGCAGTGTCAACCTGTGGGTATTGTATGGCTTATAATGGGATCCCCCTCCCTTGATTGGGGCTAACCCAGTACACGTGGCACGAATGCATAGCTCTGGGACCCACTTAGGTCCCACTTTGGACTTATCGACTTAATGGTGTGTATCGAAGCTTGTTGAAATATGTATACATTTGGCTGATGAAAAATATTCTTGACTTTTTTTTTTCAAACCCGTAGTTCGGTTTTACTAATGATAATGAGGTCAGCTGATCCGACGGTTGTGTTGCATTAATGTTCTGGTCTTTTTGATGTGATATTTTCTGTGGGACAGACCTTTGGATCAGTGAAACAGAAAACTGTCCCACCATGGATGCTTACTTATTCTCTGCTAAAACTGGATTTTAACTGTTGGAAAAATGGTCTATATATTCAACTACTTGTTATAATCTGTGTTCTGTTTTATGTTCTCTTCTCTTCTTATTTTTTTCCTTTTTCATTTTATATATTTAAATATTAATATTATTTTTTTTCAATAAATTTTCATCTTCTAATGAAAATTGTGAGGTATTTTTAATGCTCTAGAATCACATTTTTCTCTTTTCTAGAATTGAATCTAACATCACTCATGAGTTGGGGGTTATTTGATTATCTTATTAATTTATCTCTAGTATCAATTAGTGATTGTAATCATCTAGATATATAGTGCATGAGTCGTGATAAGATAAGTTGTTAACGTGTCGCATCACTATATTTATTTTTATGTTATTACAGATAGTTTTTATTTTCCATCGTCAACAATAGTATTTGTTTGTATCTTCTATTTCTTTGAATTCTTTGATTGAATTTTTAACAATTCCTATACATGATTATATTTTCATTATCTAGAAGCTAGCAAGTTTGTGCTCTTTGATGAATTTTAAAAAAACAATTGGTTATATAATTACTCTACTTTAATTTTATATGATTTTCTTTCTCAAAATTATTGTATAGTATTTCATATTTATTTATTTAATAAAATTAACTATTCTTATTAATCTTAAAATAATTTTAAAAAATATCATATGTATATATATACTAGTATTTGTGTTCCTAGCCTCAAATCCCGTTATATTAACATTGCCAATTGAACTAGTACAATAATACCAATTAAATATGGTAAAAAGAAGAAAAAATATTAAATATGGGGTGAAAAATCCACTTGCACAATGTAAAACTCTTTAGTTTTACAGATATTTAGGACTGTTAGATGAGTGAAAATATATTGATGTTATTAACTCATTTTTTAATGAATATATTCTCATTTCCTACTATTAATCTCAGTCATCTATTTTCGCTCAACTAAAAGAGTTTTACATTGTGCAACAAAATCTTATATATTGTAGACACATATTTTCGTCCGACCTTGGTTATCTAGTATTATATTGAAGTGTATTAGTTTATTTATATTATATAATATAAACATTATATGACTATATAGTTATTTATATTGTATAAGCATAAATGAATCGTTTATGTTATATAATATATATATATACATGCTATTATTTAACATACTATATTATATAGTGGGTATATTACATAACATAGTATTGTTTATAATACATGTATTTATTTTTCTTTTTCCCTTTTTTATCAGAATCCCGCCCGTAACCCAGTCGGCCCAACAGACCAAGCCTAACATATGAGAGCTAGAGTTTTCATCTTTTTCGGTTTAGCGCTGCATCACCTGTTGACATCAGCGCCGCACGTCTCACCGGTCAGCTTGAGGAATCTTGGAGAGTCCTCATTCCAGCAGCAACAACCTACCTCCCCGAGAAACCCGGCGCACAACCAAGCCAAAAAACAGAAAAGCAAATTAGTATTCTAGTTCAACTAGGAGTCTAATCTTACCGAAAACAATGTGTTTGTAAATCTATAAATTCATGCAACATAAACGATTGAAGGGGATCCCAACCAGATAGAACCATTCGGGATCCAAACACCGAACAAAAGGGAAAATCGAGAGGAAAACACAAAAGGATTCGGAAAAGAAAAAATAGAGGAGTATTCGAACCCATTCGAAAAAATAAAAACTGAGAGAGAAAAGATTGTGGGAATAAGCATCTTACCTCCTTTCGAAGCCGAGAAGTCCAAGGTCTCCGGTTTTTCAAAATATTCGAGAGGTAAAACCTAGATCTACGACTCTAAGGTTTTTTTTAAGGTTAAACTAGGTTGGAATTCGGCTTGAGGAGGGAAAATGAGTCTTTTGGGGGCTTCTCTGACAACTGTCGTTTCGGATGTCAAAATAATTCCTTATTCTCAATCAATAAATTAGGGAAGTGCGTAGAAAAGAGAAGTAAGGGTCGATTCCACAGGGACTTAGAAAATTATAAATTTCTGTCTGAATTATTTATGCCAGGTGTGAAACAGTAAAAATGGGGGGATTTAGTAAAAATATAATAAAAGTGATTAAATAAAAGTAATTAAAGTAAAAATAAGAAGATGAAGATTGTGAATAAATACGGTAAAAGTAGCCTCAAGCTTCGCTTTGATTCAATTTCCTTTAGATCATCGAATAAGATTTTCTCTTCGGGATTCACGTCGGTTACTTTGTCTACAAGGGCTATCCTTGTGACTCTATCTTGTATACCGAATACCCAAGGCAATCTTTGATTCCGGCTTCGGTAGTTGATTCTAATAACATCTATTGTCGTAGATCAAATACCATTTAAGTTCGTGGCGACCGACTCGGATCGTTGTTTCTATAACCGTCAATTTCGATCTCAATTCTCTCTTGGCGAAGCTATCTCGCCAAGTGTGTTCCCAGGAAGTCGAATTGCTTTTTATAAGCCGAATCTTCCTCCCACATGTTTAATCGCAACAACCTCTTGACCAAAGTCAATCTTTTATTTTGAAAACTGTTTTGATTTTGAAAAATAAGCGCAGAGATTGAGAGAGATATTCCGAAGATATTAAGGGACCGTTTCAATTCTCCCGTTGGAATTGAATCATCGCGACAGCTCTCGGCTTATGAAAAGTTTAGCTAAGCATGACAAGAGTCATACTTAGCAAAAAATAAAACTTGAAAATAAAGAAAAATAAAAAGAACTTGAAAAGGAAAAGAGAAAACTTTTATAAAAACTAGAGAGAAAAGAAGAATGTATTACGAATGATGATTTTAGGCTTACCCCAAGTGGGTATTTATAGCCTCTCAATGACTAAAGGATAAACAAAGAAAATAATAAAATAATACAAAAGATAATAGTTTTTAAATTTAAATTCAAACTTAAACTAGTCTCCTAATGCAACTCTGCTCGTCAATCTTCCAGAAGGCGTACGGACGAAGTCTTCTAGAAATCGTCGCTGATTGGACCTTATAGAAACTGCCACGTCAGACCGCGTCGTGCCCATGTCTCCAGTCGTGACCAAATAATAATAAAAAATACAGAATTCGCTCGTTTTGTCACAAATTCTGGAAAGCAAAGACCTGTACAAAAACAAGTATAACACGACCAATTCAGTAGCAATAATTCGACAAAATTGAAGAAATAACGAGCAAAGATTAACGATTTTAAACACTCATCAAATTCCCCCTCACTTATCTCATGCTTGTCCTCAATTATGATTAACCAAATCAGTCAAAAACTTCATTAAATGCTCTTTCTCAAGTTTCACATTTAGGGAAGCAAGGTAGAGACCACAATAACTATTCAAGTCAAGAAATCAATCAATTGAACATCGCCAATTGGAACAAGTCAAGTGCAATTGTAATATCCATTCATTAATTTCATTGCTCATAACTCAATACCTTACCAGGATTCACTCAAACCACTCAATGTGTTTGGGGTAAAGAAACGCTCAATTTCAGAATTGACACGGTATTACCATAAGCTTGCAAGTAAATCAAATCTCCACTACTAATAAGAACAGGATGCATAAATCAAAGGGTCTTTTATTGGTTGTAGCGGGGCTTAGGTAAAGGTGGGGAAAAGGCTAAATATATGGCTAAAAATTTCAAGGCAATGAACTAACAAATAATAATCTCAACTCCATCAAAACATTAAGCACAACAAGATAAAAAGACAACATATCAAACAACAAATTTCTTATCGAAATGCATTTTTCCTTTTTTACACTTTTGTTGTTTTGTTTTCCATTTTTTCGTCTTTTTTTTCGTTCGAACAGCTTCTTTTCTTTTCGAACTGTTTTTTTTTCTTTTTTTTCATTCAACATTTTTTTTCGATGGAGAATACAATGGTAAAATTATTCACTTGCCCTGAAAAAGGTAGAAAAGAGGGATAAAAAAAAGGTTCGGGTTTATGAATATGGTGAAAACAAAGAAACGGGAATACGCTCAAAAGTGGTTAACTAAGGGGAAAATGCATGGGTAAGCTATTTAGTGGGGAAACAGAATGGTTAATCCTAAGGTGCCCAAATCATCTTAAAGCATCATGTTCATGTGTAATCTCGACAGTATTTAACATGCATGTTCTAGAATACCAATGCCAAATTTGACACACTCAATCAAACAAAATGAGAGCGAAAATGATATGCTCGTAAAGGCTCAAATCTCACCAAATTGTTTCATGCATTGAGCTAATCATATTTCAACCAAAAAAAATCATGGAATATCACAAAACCACCAACTTATCACAATTCATGTTAGTCACTATCAATAATATCCTAACATAAACAATCATGTGTTCCCAAACAATCATAGCATTCCAAAAACTTTCAACAAGACAAAACAATCAATGAAATTTCCGACCAATTCAACCAACACATACTAGATTCAAAGCATAAAGACAAGCGAAATGAAATTCAATCCTACACTCTACTCCCCCTCACTTAAAGCGTTTTGCCTCAAAACAAAAAATTAAAGTGCAAAAGAAGGAATAGAGTACTCCCCAGATTTTGTTACCGGCCACGACCATGGTGGGAGGCGCTAGGACATTGAAGTGTGTTGCCCGGTTTGATGTCGTGAACTTGAAACATTATTAGGTGGTGTTGTTGGTGGAAAACCAGTATCTAAATCCCCTGTAAAACCATAAACCTGATGAGTAATAATTAAATAGAAATAGGATCAAAATTTACCTCCGAAGTATTTGCTAAATCGTCGAACAGGAGAGAGACGGTGAGTGCGAACGCCGAACGATGTGGTCGGAGTGTTTGGTGCTAGCTTCGACATCATCGTGTTGTTGGTTCCTCATGCGCACCATCGTGGATGGAGGGGATGAAACACGTTAGCAAGGCGTAGTTGCCGCCGGTGGTGAGTAGAAGGAATGCGATGGTATCACGCTTTGGGAGGGGAGCGATCAGGGATGAGGGAGATGAAGAGGAGAAGGTTGGTTGAATTGGGGTTATTTTTTCACTGCCGTGTGTGGGAGGGGGTGTTTAAATTTGATTCAAATTGGTATTTTGTTTGTTAGGATAATGGGTGTTGAAAATTGAAAAAGTGGATGGATGAGGATAGGGGTAGAGTCCATGACAAAGCAAAAAGGGGAGAGAAGAGAAGGTGGGCGGCAGAAAAGAAACAAAATGTGGAAAAATTATTTTTGGGTTTTGCTATCATGCGCCAATCCTTTCTTAGGTTTTGCTAACGTGCGCAGTTAATGAAACGGTGCGCACAGCTGTGCTTCTCCTCTTTTCCTACTTTGTTCGACTATTTACTGCTCAACAGACTTCGAAATTAGCACTGTTCGAATCATAATCTCGCAAATCCTCGTCGTTTAAGTTTGAATAAAAATATTCGGTTCCTGCAAAATAAAAATTAAATTAAACATGCTTGAATGAATAAAAATAAAATGAAACAAAAAGTAAAGATAAAAATAAAAAATATAACGGAATTGAAAACAATGGGTTGCCTCCCATGAAGCGCTTTTGTTTAACGTCGTTAGCTCAACGACCTGATTCAGACTACAGGTTCCGTGACAGACACTTCCACTTCATTCACTTTTTCCAACTAAGAAATTCCTTATGAGAAATTTGAAAATTCTCACAAAGATTTCTTCGGATATTTCCCAATTTTAAAATCTTGTCCAGAAGAATGGCCGTCAAAACATCTTTTTTACCAAAAAAATGATTTCTTCAAATGGCTCATTGATGATTTCGATTTAATTTTTGGTGCCTGCAAAAAGGAAGGTAAATCTTTAGTTAAGATCAAATTTGAATCAACAACTGAAATATTTTTCAACTCCCTTATGTCTTTTTTTTATCATCCGACTCCTTGCATAAATCATCAATCAAGTTAGATTTACCATCAACAAGTTCAAAAATGCCAACAAAATTAATACTATGAACGTTATCCGGATATCTCATTGCTTTATAAACATCAAATTTTAAGATCTCACCGTCGAACTCTATAGTAAGAATACCGCTTCGAAAATCAATTTTTGCATTTGTCGTGCTCAGAAAGGGACGACCGAGGAGGATTTCAGAACCAATGTTGCTACGATCATTTTCCATATCAATCACATAAAAATCAGCAGGGAAAATTAAATTTTCTACCTCTACTAGAACATTCTCTATGAGTCATTCAGGATAAATAATTGATTTGTCGGCTAGCTGAAGTGTAACTCTCGTCTCCTTCAAAGGCTTGGTGGAAATTAAATTATAGACGGAGAGAGGCATTACATTGATAGAGGCACCTAGATTGCACATAGCTCGCTTGATTTTAACCTCACTAATTTTACAAGGTATTGAAAACATACATTGGTCTTTATACTTCGGTGGAAGAGGTCGTTGGAAAACTGTTGAGACGTTCGCGCCTAAATCCACTTTCTCGACCCCGGTAAGCTTTATTTTAGTCGTACATAGATCCTTCAAAAATCGACAATACCTTGGAACTTTCCGGATAACCTCGATGAGAGATATGTTAACTTCCACCTTCCGAAGTATGTCTAATATTTCCTTTTCTTCAGTCTTTTTATCTTTTTTAACTAACCTCGATGGAAAAGGTGGTGGCACATCATAGGGAGATGGCGTCGGGTTATCTATTTACTCTTTATCATTCTCTTTCTGGGATCCTGTATCATCAGCTTCTTCTTCCCTCTGGGAGTTCGAATCTTCTTCTTTCTTCCGGGATCTTGAACTTACCTCCTTTGGGTCTGGTTATTCAACAATTGTACCGCTTCGGAGGGTGATGGCGCTAACATTCTCTATTGGATTCGATTCAGTTTGTGATGGTAGCCTCCTTTGTGACTCTAATCTCCCCACAGCTTGAGTCAATTGGCTTTTCTGTTTGTCCATCTCTTGGAAGTGGGCTTCAGTTCGAGTCTGGAATTTTTCCTAGGATAGTGCTAACCTCTCGATAATCGATTCTAATGATGACTTCTGCGGTTGTTGCGGTGGAGGTCTCGCTTGATAGCCTTGATTCGGTCTTGGGTTATGGGCATAACTGAAGTTCGGATGATCCCTCCATCATGGGTTGTATGTATTTCCGTTAGGATTATAAGCTCTTTGGGGAGGTCCCGGGAAATTCCCGACTGCGTTGACTTGAGTTGATGCGTCGTCTTGAATCAGTAGACAACCGTCTGTTGGATGATCAGGTAATGCACATATTCCACATAATCAGTTTTGTCCTGTCTTTCCTGCAACAAGAGAGTTTACGACTTCAGTTAACTTGTCAATTTTATTTTATAAGGAATATGAACTTATCTCATGAACCTTTCAAGAAGGTTCATTATTTGTGCGAAATTGTTGAGAATTTGCGGCCATCGTCGATATTAAGTCTCTAGCCTCAG